>NC_136267.1:178785363-179040363 GCF_964187855.1 Myxine glutinosa
GTGTTAGTTTTGAAAAACCACTTTTCGCACTTGTGTTAGTGTTGAAAAACCACTTTTCGCACTTGTGTTGGTGCAGGAAACCACTTTTGCACTTGTATTAGTGTGGAAAAACACTTTTTGCACTTGTGATGGTGTTGAAAAAACCACTTTTCGCACTGGTGTTAGTGTTGAAAAACCACTTTTCGCACTTGTGTTGGTGCAGGAAACCTCTTTTGCACTTGTATTAGTGTGGAAAAACCACTTTTCGCACTTGTGTTAGTGTTGAAAAACCACTTTTCGCACTTGTGTTAGTGTTGAAAAACCACTTTTCGCACTTGTGTTGGTGCAGGAAACCACTTTTGCACTTGTATTAGTGTGGAAAAAACACTTTTTGCACTTGTGATAGTGTTGAAAAACCACTTTTCGCACTTGTGTTAGTGTTGAAAACCACTTTTCGCACTTGTGTTAGTGTTGAAAAACCACTTTTCGCACTTGTGCTGGTGCAGGAAACCACTTTTGCACTTGTATTAGTGTGGAAAAAACACTTTTCGCACTTGTGCTAGAGTTGAAAAACCACTTTTCGCACTTGTGTTAGTGTTGAAAAACCACTTTTCGCACTTGTGTTAGTGCAGGAAACCACTTTTGCACTTGTATTAGTGTGGAAAAAACACTTTTTGCACTTGCTATAGTGTTGAAAAACCACTTTTCGCACTTGTGTTAGTGTTGAAAAACCACTTTCGGCACTTGTGTTGGTGCAGGAAACCACTTTTGCACTTGTATTAGTGTGGAAAAAAATACTTTTTGCACTTGTGTTAGTGTTGAAAAACCACTTTTCGCACTTGTGTTAGTGTTGAAAAACCACTTTTCGCACTTGTGTTAGTGTTGAAAAACCACTTTTCGCACTTGTGTTGGTGCAGGAAACCACTTTTGCACTTGTATTAGTGTGGAAAAACCACTTTTCGCACTTGTGTTAGTGTTGAAAAACCACTTTTCGCACTTGTGTTAGTGTTGAAAAAACCACTTTTCGCACTTGTGTTGGTGCAGGAAACCACTTTTGCACTTGTATTAGTGTGGAAAAAACACTTTTCGCACTTGTGCTAGAGTTGAAAAACCACTTTTTGCACTTGTGATAGTGTTGAAAAACCACTTTTCGCACTTGTGTTAGTGTTGAAAAGCCACTTTTCGCACTTGTGTTAGTGTTGAAAAACCACTTTTCGCACTGGTGTTGGTGCAGGAAACCACTTTTGCACTTGTATTAGTGTGGAAAAACCACTTTTCGCACTTGTGTTAGTGTTGAAAAACCACTTTTCGCACTTGTGTTAGTGTTGAAAAACCACTTTTCGCACTTGTGTTAGTGTTGAAAAACCACTTTTCGCACTTGTGTTGGTGCAGGAAACCACTTTTGCACTTGTATTAGTATGGAAAAAACACTTTCGCACTTGTGTTAGTTTTGAAAAACCACTTTTCGCACTTGTGTTAGTGTTGAAAAACCACTTTTCGCACTTGTGTTGGTGCAGGAAACCACTTTTGCACTTGTATTAGTGTGGAAAAACACTTTTTGCACTTGTGATGGTGTTGAAAAACCACTTTTCGCACTGGTGTTAGTGTTGAAAAACCACTTTTCGCACTTGTGTTGGTGCAGGAAACCTCTTTTGCACTTGTATTAGTGTGGAAAAACCACTTTTCGCACTTGTGTTAGTGTTGAAAAACCACTTTTCGCACTTGTGTTAGTGTTGAAAAACCACTTTTCGCACTTGTGTTGGTGCAGGAAACCACTTTTGCACTTGTATTAGTGTGGAAAAAACACTTTTTGCACTTGTGATAGTGTTGAAAAACCACTTTTCGCACTTGTGTTAGTGTTGAAAACCACTTTTCGCACTTGTGTTAGTGTTGAAAAACCACTTTTCGCACTTGTGCTGGTGCAGGAAACCACTTTTGCACTTGTATTAGTGTGGAAAAAACACTTTTCGCACTTGTGCTAGAGTTGAAAAACCACTTTTCGCACTTGTGTTAGTGTTGAAAAACCACTTTTCGCACTTGTGTTAGTGCAGGAAACCACTTTTGCACTTGTATTAGTGTGGAAAAAACACTTTTTGCACTTGCTATAGTGTTGAAAAACCACTTTTCGCACTTGTGTTAGTGTTGAAAAACCACTTTTCGCACTTGTGTTGGTGCAGGAAACCACTTTTGCACTTGTATTAGTGTGGAAAAAACACTTTTCGCACTTGTGTTAGTGTTGAAAAACCACTTTTCGCACTTGTGTTGGTGCAGGAAACCACTTTTGCACTTGTATTAGTGTGGAAAAAACACTTTTCGCACTTGTGTTAGTTTTGAAAAACCACTTTTCGCACTTGTGTTAGTGTTGAAAAACCACTTTTCGCACTTGTGTTGGTGCAGGAAACCACTTTTGCACTTGTATTAGTGTGGAAAAACACTTTTTGCACTTGTGATGGTGTTGAAAAACCACTTTTCGCACTTGTGTTAGTGTTGAAAAACCACTTTTCGCACTTGTGTTGGTGCAGGAAACCACTTTTGCACTTGTATTAGTGTGGAAAAAACACTTTTCGCACATGTGCTAGAGTTGAAAAACCACTTTTCGCACTTGTGTTAGTGTTGAAAAACCACTTTTCGCACTTGTGTTAGTGCAGGAAACCACTTTTGCACTTGTATTAGTGTGGAAAAAACACTTTTCGCACTTGTGTTAGTGTTGAAAAACCACTTTTCGCACTTGTGTTGGTGCAGGAAACCACTTTTGCACTTGTATTAGTGTGGAAAAAACACTTTTCGCACTTGTGGTAGAGTTGAAAAACCACTTTTCGCACTTGTGTTAGTGTTGAAAAACCACTTTTCGCACTTGTGTTGGTGCAGGAAACCACTTTTGCACTTGTATTAGTGTGGAAAAAACACTTTTCGCACTTATGCTAGAGTTGAAAAACCACTTTTCGCACTTGTGTTAGTGTTGAAAAACCACTTTTCGCACTTGTGTTGGTGTAGGAAACCACTTTTGCACTTGTATTAGTGTGGAAAAAACACTTTTTGCACTTGTGATAGTGTTGAAAAACCACTTTTCGCACTTGTGTTAGTGTTGAAAAGCCACTTTTCGCACTTGTGTTAGTGTTGAAAAACAACTTTTCGCACTGGTGTTGGTGCAGGAAACCACTTTTGCACTTGTATTAGTGTGGAAAAACCACTTTTCGCACTTGTGTTAGTGTTGAAAAACCACTTTTCGCACTTGTGTTAGTGTTGAAAAACCACTTTTCGCACTTGTGTTAGTGTTGAAAAACCACTTTTCGCACTTGTGTTGGTGCAGGAAACCACTTTTGCACTTGTATTAGTATGGAAAAAACACTTTTCGCACTTGTGTTAGTTTTGAAAAACCACTTTTCGCACTTGTGTTAGTGTTGAAAAACCACTTTTCGCACTTGTGTTGGTGCAGGAAACCACTTTTGCACTTGTATTAGTGTGGAAAAACACTTTTTGCACTTGTGATGGTGTTGAAAAACCACTTTTCGCACTTGTGTTAGTGTTGAAAAACCACTTTTCGCACTTGTGTTGGTGCAGGAAACCACTTTTGCACTTGTATTAGTGTGGAAAAAACACTTTTCGCACTTGTGCTAGAGTTGAAAAACCACTTTTCGCACTTGTGTTAGTGTTGAAAAACCACTTTTCGCACTTGTGTTAGTGCAGGAAACCACTTTTGCACTTGCATTAGTGTGGAAAAAACACTTTTCGCACTTGTTCTAGAGTTGAAAAACCACTTTTCGCACTTGTGTTGGTGTTGAAAAACCACTTTTTGCACTTGTGTTGGTGCAGGAAACCACTTTTGCACTTGTATTAGTGTGGAAAAAACACTTTTCGCACTTGTGCTAGAGTTGAAAAACCACTTTTCGCACTTGTGTTAGTGTTGAAAAACCACTTTTCGCACTTGTGTTGGTGCAGGAAACCACTTTTGCACTTGTATTAGTGTGGAAAAAACACTTTTCGCACTTGTGCTAGAGTTGAAAAACCACTTTTCGCACTTGTGTTAGTGTTGAAAAACCACTTTTCGCACTTGTGTTGGTGCAGGAAACCACTTTTGCACTTGTATTAGTGTGGAAAAAACACTTTTTGCACTTGTGATAGTGTTGAAAAACCACTTTTCGCACTTGTGTTAGTGTTGAAAAACCACTTTTCGCACTTGTGTTAGTGTTGAAAAACCACTTTTCGCACTGGTGTTGGTGCAGGAAACCACTTTTGCACTTGTATTAGTGTGGAAAAACCACTTTTCGCACTTGTGTTAGTGTTGAAAAACCACTTTTCGCACTTGTGTTAGTGTTGAAAAACCACTTTTCGCACTTGTGTTAGTGTTGAAAAACCACTTTTCGCACTTGTGTTGGTGCAGGAAACCACTTTTGCACTTGTATTAGTGTGGAAAAAACACATTTCGCACTTGTGTTAGTTTTGAAAAACCACTTTTCGCACTTGTGTTAGTGTTGAAAAACCACTTTTCGCACTTGTGTTGGTGCAGGAAACCACTTTTGCACTTGTATTAGTGTGGAAAAACACTTTTTGCACTTGTGATGGTGTTGAAAAACCACTTTTCACACTGGTGTTAGTGTTGAAAAACCACTTTTCGCACTTGTGTTGGTGCAGGAAACCTCTTTTGCACTTGTATTAGTGTGGAAAAACCACTTTTCGCACTTGTGTTAGTGTTGAAAAACCACTTTTCGCACTTGTGTTAGTGTTGAAAAACCACTTTTCGCACTTGTGTTGGTGCAGGAAACCACTTTTGCACTTGTATTAGTGTGGAAAAAACACTTTTTGCACTTGTGATAGTGTTGAAAAACCACTTTTCGCACTTGTGTTAGTGTTGAAAAACCACTTTTTGCACTTGTGATAGTGTTGAAAAACCACTTTTCGCACTTGTGTTAGTGTTGAAAAACCACTTTTCGCACTTGTGTTAGTGTTGAAAAACCACTTTTCGCACTTGTGTTGGTGCAGGAAAACCACTTTTGCACTTGTATTAGTGTGGAAAAAACACTTTTAGCACTTGTGTTACTGTTGAAAAACCACTTTTCGCACTTGTGTTAGTGTTAAAAAACCACTTTTCGCACTTGTGTTGGTGCAGGAAACGACTTTTGCACTTGTATTAGTGTGGAAAAACCACTTTTCGCACTTGTGTTAGTGTTGAAAAACCACTTTTCGAACTTGTGTTAGTGTTGAAAAACCACTTTTCGCACTTGTGTTAGTGTTGAAAAACCACTTTTCGCACTTATGTTGGTGCAGGAAACCACTTTTGCACTTGTATTAGTGTGGAAAAAACACTTTTTGCACTTGTGATAGTGTTGAAAAACCACTTTTCGCACTTGTGTTAGTGTTGAAGAACCACTTTTCGCACTTGTATTAGTGTGGAAAAAACACTTTTTGCACTTGTGATAGTGTTGAAAAACCACTTTTCGCACTTGTGTTAGTGCTGAAAAACCACTTTTCGCACTTGTGTTGGTGCAGGAAACCACTTTTGCACTTGTATTAGTGTGGAAAAAACACTTCGCACTTGTGTTCGTGTTGAAAAACCACTTTTCGCACTTGTGTTAGTGTTGAAAAACCACTTTTCGCACTTGTGTTGGTGCAGGAAACCACTTTTGCACTTGTATTAGTTTGAAAAAACCACTTTTCGCACTTGTGTTTGTGTTGAAAAACCACTTTTTGCACTTGTGTTAGTGTTGAAAAACCACTTTTCGCACTTGTGTTGGTGCAGGAAACCACTTTTGCACTTGTATTAGTATGGGAAAAACCACTTTTTGCACTTGTGATAGTGTTGAAAAACCACTTTTTGCACTTGTGTTAGTGTTGAAAAACCACTTTTCGCACTTGGGTTGGTGCAGGAAACCACTTTTGCACTTGTATTAGTGTGTAAAAACCACTTTTCGCACTTGTGTTAGTGTTGAAAAACCACTTTTCGCACTTGTGTTAGTGTTGAAAAACCACTTTTCGCACTTGTGTTAGTGTTGAAAAACCACTTTTCGCACTTGTGTTGGTGCAGGAAACCACTTTTGCACTTGTATTAGTGTGGAAAAAACACTTTTCGCACTTGTGTTAGTTTTGAAAAACCACTTTTCGCACTTGTGTTAGTGTTGAAAAACCACTTTTCGCACTTATGTTGGTGCAGGAAACCACTTTTGCACTTGTATTAGTGTGGAAAAACACTTTTTGCACTTGTGATGGTGTTGAAAAACCACTTTTCGCACTTGTGTTAGTGTTGAAAAACCACTTTTCGCACTTGTGTTGGTGCAGGAAACCACTTTTGCACTTGTATTAGTGTGGAAAAAACACTTTTCGCACTTGTGCTAGAGTTGAAAAACCACTTTTCGCACTTGTGTTAGTGTTGAAAAACCACTTTTCGCACTTGTGTTAGTGCAGGAAACCACTTTTGCACTTGTATTAGTGTGGAAAAAACACTTTTCGCACTTGTGTTAGTGTTGAAAAACCACTTTTCGCACTTGTGTTGGTGCAGGAAACCACTTTTGCACTTGTATTAGTGTGGAAAAAACACTTTTCGCACTTGTGCTAGAGTTGAAAAACCACTTTTCGCACTTGTGTTAGTGTTGAAAAACCACTTTTCGCACTTGTGTTGGTGCAGGAAACCACTTTTGCACTTGTATTAGTGTGGAAAAAACACTTTTCGCACTTGTGCTAGAGTTGAAAAACCACTTTTCGCACTTGTGTTAGTGTTGAAAAACCACTTTTCGCACTTGTGTTGGTGCAGGAAACCACTTTTGCACTTGTATTAGTGTGGAAAAAACACTTTTTGCACTTGTGATAGTGTTGAAAAACCACTTTTCGCCCTTGTGTTAGTGTTGAAAAGCCACTTTTCGCACTTGTGTTAGTGTTGAAAAACCACTTTTCGCACTGGTGTTGGTGCAGGAAACCACTTTTGCACTTGTATTAGTGTGGAAAAACCACTTTTCGCACTTGTGTTAGTGTTGAAAAACCACTTTTCGCACTTGTGTTAGTGTTGAAAAACCACTTTTCGCACTTGTGTTAGTGTTGAAAAACCACTTTTCGCACTTGTGTTGGTGCAGGAAACCACTTTTGCACTTGTACTAGTGTGAAAGAAAAAACCACTTTTCGCACTTGTGTTTGTGTTGAAAAACCACTTTTTGCACTTGTGTTAGTGTTGAAAAACCACTTTTCGCACTTGTGTTGGTGCAGGAAACCACTTTTGCACTTGTATTAGTATGGGAAAAACCACTTTTCGCACTTGTGTTAGTTTTGAAAAACCACTTTTCGCACTTGTGTTAGTGTTGAAAAACCACTTTTCGCACTTGTGTTGGTGCAGGAAACCACTTTTGCACTTGTATTAGTGTGGAAAAACACTTTTTGCACTTGTGATGGTGTTGAAAAACCACTTTTCGCACTTGTGTTAGTGTTGAAAAACCACTTTTCGCACTTGTGTTGGTGCAGGAAACCACTTTTGCACTTGTATTAGTGTGGAAAAAAACACTTTTCGCACTTGTGCTAGAGTTGAAAAACCACTTTTCGCACTTGTGTTAGTGTTGAAAAACCACTTTTCGCACTTGTGTTAGTGCAGGAAACCACTTTTGCACTTGTATTAGTGTGGAAAAAACACTTTTCGCACTTGTGTTAGTGTTGAAAAACCACTTTTCGCACTTGTGTTGGTGCAGGAAACCACTTTTGCACTTGTATTAGTGTGGAAAAAACACTTTTCGCACTTGTGCTAGAGTTGAAAAACCACTTTTCGCACTTGTGTTAGTGTTGAAAAACCACTTTTCGCACTTGTGTTGGTGCAGGAAACCACTTTTGCACTTGTATTAGTGTGGAAAAAACACTTTTCGCACTTGTGCTAGAGTTGAAAAACCACTTTTCGCACTTGTGTTAGTGTTGAAAAACCACTTTTCGCACTTGTGTTGGTGCAGGAAACCACTTTTGCACTTGTATTAGTGTGGAAAAAACACTTTTTGCTCTTGTGATAGTGTTGAAAAACCACTTTTCGCCCTTGTGTTAGTGTTGAAAAGCCACTTTTCGCACTTGTGTTAGTGTTGAAAAACCACTTTTCGCACTGGTGTTGGTGCAGGAAACCACTTTTGCACTTGTATTAGTGTGGAAAAACCACTTTTCGCACTTGTGTTAATGTTGAAAAACCACTTTTCGCACTTGTGTTAGTGTTGAAAAACCACTTTTCGCACTTGTGTTAGTGTTGAAAAACCACTTTTCGCACTTGTGTTGGTGCAGGAAACCACTTTTGCACTTGTATTAGTATGGAAAAACACTTTTCGCACTTGTGTTAATTTTGAAAAACCACTTTTCGCACTTGTGTTAGTGTTGAAAAACCACTTTTCGCACTTGTGTTGGTGCAGGAAACCACTTTTGCACTTGTATTAGTGTGGAAAAACACTTTTTGCACTTGTGATGGTGTTGAAAAACCACTTTTCGCACTGGTGTTAGTGTTGAAAAACCACTTTTCGCACTTGTGTTGGTGCAGGAAACCTCTTTTGCACTTGTATTAGTGTGGAAAAACCACTTTTCGCACTTGTGTTAGTGTTGAAAAACCACTTTTCGCACTTGTGTTAGTGTTGAAAAACCACTTTTCGCACTTGTGTTGGTGCAGGAAACCACTTTTGCACTTGTATTAGTGTGGAAAAAACACTTTTTGCACTTGTGATAGTGTTGAAAAACCACTTTTCGCACTTGTGTTAGTGTTGAAAACCACTTTTCGCACTTGTGTTAGTGTTGAAAAACCACTTTTCGCACTTGTGCTGGTGCAGGAAACCACTTTTGCACTTGTATTGGTGCAGGAAACCACTTTTGCACTTGTATTAGTGTGGAAAAAACACTTTTCGCACTTGTGTTAGTTTTGAAAAACCACTTTTCGCACTTGTGTTAGTGTTGAAAAACCACTTTTCGCACTTATGTTGGTGCAGGAAACCACTTTTGCACTTGTATTAGTGTGGAAAAACACTTTTTGCACTTGTGATGGTGTTGAAAAACCACTTTTCGCACTTGTGTTAGTGTTGAAAAACCACTTTTCGCACTTGTGTTGGTGCAGGAAACCACTTTTGCACTTGTATTAGTGTGGAAAAAACACTTTTCGCACTTGTGCTAGAGTTGAAAAACCACTTTTCGCACTTGTGTTAGTGTTGAAAAACCACTTTTCGCACTTGTGTTAGTGCAGGAAACCACTTTTGCACTTGTATTAGTGTGGAAAAAACACTTTTCGCACTTGTGTTAGTGTTGAAAAACCACTTTTCGCACTTGTGTTGGTGCAGGAAACCACTTTTGCACTTGTATTAGTGTGGAAAAAACACTTTTCGCACTTGTGCTAGAGTTGAAAAACCACTTTTCGCACTTGTGTTAGTGTTGAAAAACCACTTTTCGCACTTGTGTTGGTGCAGGAAACCACTTTTGCACTTGTATTAGTGTGGAAAAAACACTTTTCGCACTTGTGCTAGAGTTGAAAAACCACTTTTCGCACTTGTGTTAGTGTTGAAAAACCACTTTTCGCACTTGTGTTGGTGCAGGAAACCACTTTTGCACTTGTATTAGTGTGGAAAAAACACTTTTTGCACTTGTGATAGTGTTGAAAAACCACTTTTCGCCCTTGTGTTAGTGTTGAAAAGCCACTTTTCGCACTTGCGTTAGTGTTGAAAAACCACTTTTCGCACTGGTGTTGGTGCAGGAAACCACTTTTGCACTTGTATTAGTGTGGAAAAACCACTTTTCGCACTTGTGTTAGTGTTGAAAAACCACTTTTCGCACTTGTGTTAGTGTTGAAAAACCACTTTTCGCACTTGTGTTAGTGTTGAAAAACCACTTTTCGCACTTGTGTTGGTGCAGGAAACCACTTTTGCACTTGTACTAGTGTGAAAGAAAAAACCACTTTTCGCACTTGTGTTTGTGTTGAAAAACCACTTTTTGCACTTGTGTTAGTGTTGAAAAACCACTTTTCGCACTTGTGTTGGTGCAGGAAACCACTTTTGCACTTGTATTAGTATGGGAAAAACCACTTTTCGCACTTGTGTTAGTTTTGAAAAACCACTTTTCGCACTTGTGTTAGTGTTGAAAAACCACTTTTCGCACTTGTGTTGGTGCAGGAAACCACTTTTGCACTTGTATTAGTGTGGAAAAACACTTTTTGCACTTGTGATGGTGTTGAAAAACCACTTTTCGCACTTGTGTTAGTGTTGAAAAACCACTTTTCGCACTTGTGTTGGTGCAGGAAACCACTTTTGCACTTGTATTAGTGTGGAAAAAACACTTTTCGCACTTGTGCTAGAGTTGAAAAACCACTTTTCGCACTTGTGTTAGTGTTGAAAAACCACTTTTCGCACTTGTGTTAGTGCAGGAAACCACTTTTGCACTTGTATTAGTGTGGAAAAAACACTTTTCGCACTTGTGTTAGTGTTGAAAAACCACTTTTCGCACTTGTGTTGGTGCAGGAAACCACTTTTGCACTTGTATTAGTGTGGAAAAAACACTTTTCGCACTTGTGCTAGAGTTGAAAAACCACTTTTCGCACTTGTGTTAGTGTTGAAAAACCACTTTTCGCACTTGTGTTGGTGCAGGAAACCACTTTTGCACTTGTATTAGTGTGGAAAAAACACTTTTCGCACTTGTGCTAGAGTTGAAAAACCACTTTTCGCACTTGTGTTAGTGTTGAAAAACCACTTTTCGCACTTGTGTTGGTGCAGGAAACCACTTTTGCACTTGTATTAGTGTGGAAAAAACACTTTTTGCTCTTGTGATAGTGTTGAAAAACCACTTTTCGCCCTTGTGTTAGTGTTGAAAAGCCACTTTTCGCACTTGTGTTAGTGTTGAAAAACCACTTTTCGCACTGGTGTTGGTGCAGGAAACCACTTTTGCACTTGTATTAGTGTGGAAAAACCACTTTTCGCACTTGTGTTAATGTTGAAAAACCACTTTTCGCACTTGTGTTAGTGTTGAAAAACCACTTTTCGCACTTGTGTTAGTGTTGAAAAACCACTTTTCGCACTTGTGTTGGTGCAGGAAACCACTTTTGCACTTGTATTAGTATGGAAAAACACTTTTCGCACTTGTGTTAATTTTGAAAAACCACTTTTCGCACTTGTGTTAGTGTTGAAAAACCACTTTTCGCACTTGTGTTGGTGCAGGAAACCACTTTTGCACTTGTATTAGTGTGGAAAAACACTTTTTGCACTTGTGATGGTGTTGAAAAACCACTTTTCGCACTGGTGTTAGTGTTGAAAAACCACTTTTCGCACTTGTGTTGGTGCAGGAAACCTCTTTTGCACTTGTATTAGTGTGGAAAAACCACTTTTCGCACTTGTGTTAGTGTTGAAAAACCACTTTTCGCACTTGTGTTAGTGTTGAAAAACCACTTTTCGCACTTGTGTTGGTGCAGGAAACCACTTTTGCACTTGTATTAGTGTGGAAAAAACACTTTTTGCACTTGTGATAGTGTTGAAAAACCACTTTTCGCACTTGTGTTAGTGTTGAAAACCACTTTTCGCACTTGTGTTAGTGTTGAAAAACCACTTTTCGCACTTGTGCTGGTGCAGGAAACCACTTTTGCACTTGTATTAGTGTGGAAAAAACACTTTTCGCACTTGTGCTAGAGTTGAAAAAACACTTTTCGCACTTGTGTTAGTGTTGAAAAACCACTTTTCGCACTTGTGTTAGTGCAGGAAACCACTTTTGCACTTGTATTAGTGTGGAAAAACACTTTTTGCACTTGCTATAGTGTTGAAAAACCACTTTTCGCACTTGTGTTAGTGTTGAAAAACCACTTTTCGCACTTGTGTTGGTGCAGGAAACCACTTTTGCACTTGTATTAGTGTGGAAAAAACACTTTTCGCACTTGTGTTAGTGTTGAAAAACCACTTTTCGCACTTGTGTTGGTGCAGGAAACCACTTTTGCACTTGTATTAGTGTGGAAAAAACACTTTTCGCACTTGTGTTAGTTTTGAAAAACCACTTTTCGCACTTGTGTTAGTGTTGAAAAACCACTTTTCGCACTTGTGTTGGTGCAGGAAACCACTTTTGCACTTGTATTAGTGTGGAAAACACTTTTTGCACTTGTGATGGTGTTGAAAAACCACTTTTCGCACTTGTGTTAGTGTTGAAAAACCACTTTTCGCACTTGTGTTAGTGTTGAAAAACCACTTTTCGCACTTGTGTTGGTGCAGGAAACCACTTTTGCACTTGTATTAGTATGGAAAAAACACTTTTCGCACTTGTGTTAATTTTGAAAAACCACTTTTCGCACTTGTGTTAGTGTTGAAAAACCACTTTTCGCACTTGTGTTGGTGCAGGAAACCACTTTTGCACTTGTATTAGTGTGGAAAAACACTTTTTGCACTTGTGATGGTGTTGAAAAACCACTTTTCGCACTGGTGTTAGTGTTGAAAAACCACTTTTCGCACTTGTGTTGGTGCAGGAAACCTCTTTTGCACTTGTATTAGTGTGGAAAAACCACTTTTCGCACTTGTGTTAGTGTTGAAAAACCACTTTTCGCACTTGTGTTAGTGTTGAAAAACCACTTTTCGCACTTGTGTTGGTGCAGGAAACCACTTTTGCACTTGTATTAGTGTGGAAAAAACACTTTTTGCACTTGTGATAGTGTTGAAAAACCACTTTTCGCACTTGTGTTAGTGTTGAAAACCACTTTTCGCACTTGTGTTAGTGTTGAAAAACCACTTTTCGCACTTGTGCTGCTGCAGGAAACCACTTTTGCACTTGTATTAGTGTGGAAAAAACACTTTTCGCACTTGTGCTAGAGTTGAAAAAACACTTTTCGCACTTGTGTTAGTGTTGAAAAACCACTTTTCGCACTTGTGTTAGTGCAGGAAACCACTTTTGCACTTGTATTAGTGTGGAAAAACACTTTTTGCACTTGCTATAGTGTTGAAAAACCACTTTTCGCACTTGTGTTAGTGTTGAAAAACCACTTTTCGCACTTGTGTTGGTGCAGGAAACCACTTTTGCACTTGTATTAGTGTGGAAAAAACACTTTTCGCACTTGTGTTAGTGTTGAAAAACCACTTTTCGCACTTGTGTTGGTGCAGGAAACCACTTTTGCACTTGTATTAGTGTGGAAAAAACACTTTTCGCACTTGTGTTAGTTTTGAAAAACCACTTTTCGCACTTGTGTTAGTGTTGAAAAACCACTTTTCGCACTTGTGTTGGTGCAGGAAACCACTTTTGCACTTGTATTAGTGTGGAAAACACTTTTTGCACTTGTGATGGTGTTGAAAAACCACTTTTCGCACTTGTGTTAGTGTTGAAAAACCACTTTTCGCACTTGTGTTGGTGCAGGAAACCACTTTTGCACTTGTATTAGTGTGGAAAAAACACTTTTCGCACTTGTGCTAGAGTTGAAAAACCACTTTTCGCACTTGTGTTAGTGTTGAAAAACCACTTTTCGCACTTGTGTTAGTGCAGGAAACCACTTTTGCACTTGTATTAGTGTGGAAAAAACACTTTTCGCACTTGTGTTAGTGTTGAAAAACCACTTTTCGCACTTGTGTTGGTGCAGGAAACCACTTTTGCACTTGTATTAGTGTGGAAAAAACACTTTTCGCACTTGTGGTAGAGTTGAAAAACCACTTTTCGCACTTGTGTTAGTGTTGAAAAACCACTTTTCGCACTTGTGTTGGTGCAGGAAACCACTTTTGCACTTGTATTAGTGTGGAAAAAACACTTTTCGCACTTGTGCTAGAGTTGAAAAACCACTTTTCGCACTTGTGTTAGTGTTGAAAACCACTTTTCGCACTTGTGTTGGTGCAGGAAACCACTTTTGCACTTGTATTAGTGTGGAAAAAACACTTTTTGCACTTGTGATAGTGTTGAAAAACCACTTTTCGCACTTGTGTTAGTGTTGAAAAACCACTTTTCGCACTTGTGTTAGTGTTGAAAAACCACTTTTCGCACTTGTGTTGGTGCAGGAAACCACTTTTGCACTTGTATTAGTGTGGAAAAACCACTTTTCGCACTTGTGTTAGTGTTGAAAAACCACTTTTCGCACTTGTGTTGGTGCAGGAAACCACTTTTGCACTTGTATTAGTGTGGAAAAAACACTTTTTGCACTTGTGATAGTGTTGAAAAACCACTTTTCGCACTTGTGTTAGTGTTGAAAAACCACTTTTTGCACTTGTGAGTAGTGTAATAATGTTGCTTCTGGGACACCTCCGTTTAACATGGGAAATCCCTATCTAATGTCATTTACCCCCTTGTCTTTTTCAAAAATCATAAACACCTCTATTTCTCCCACCCTCATCTTTATGAACCTTTTGTCTGTAGTACCTATCCTTAATGTTGTTCATTAGACCACTCAAACACTACAAATATTTGTTTTCTCTTATAGACCTATCATCCTTCTTCTACATATCATCTGGCAGATTAATCTTTGACCCACTCAAACATTGACCCATTCACTTCCATATTAATTCTTTCCCTCCCTCATTGCCCCTAAACACCTATATTTCTCTCACCCTGTTCTTTACGAACCTTCTAACCTTTTGACATGTTATCCTTATTCATTAGACCACTTAAACACCTGTGATCCTTCTGACCTCATGGACCTTTTAACCTTTTACTCTTAATATCATCTGGTGAATATAACCCACTCAAACAACGACCCTACAAATATTTGTTTATGCGTGGGAAATAATTTAATTCTCCTACAACTCTCTTCACCATCTAATATATTAACAAAAAATATGTTTGAGTTTGGTTCTTTATTAAGATATTTTAACTGAGCTAAGATAAAATGGTAAACCTCCCTCAATGTTCTTGCTTGAGCGCCTCCAGTGCCACATACCATTTTCTGGTAAGCTCCGCCCACTTTTTGGTAAACCACGCCCATTTTTTACTAAGCCCCGCCCACTTTTTGTTAAGCCACGCCCACTTTTTACTAAGCCCCGCCCACTTTTGCTAAGCTCCTCCCACTTTTGCTAAGTCCCACCCACTTTATAAACTCTTCAGCATTGTATCATTTCCAGGTAATACATTACATCATTTTCAGGGAATTTCCATCACATCATTTCCAGTTAAGACACGCCCAGGGAATTTCCACAGGAAGACACACCCAGTCCTTATAAAAGGCACCGACCACACAGGCTTTTTCAAACACGCTTTCTGCTTCACTTGAGAATGGACTACTATGCCGAAATGGAATGGGATAACTTTGCTATTCCATGGAGTCCTACTACCTGTGTAGAACTCAACCTTCAGATTGATGAACTGGACTCGAACCTCTTATCAATGGAGGTAAGTTTGTTTATTTATTTATTTATTTATTTAATTTTTTTTTTTTTTTTTTAAGATGAGACTCGTGTAAGAGTTAACAAAGTTTATTTTAATATTCATAAAGCTTGATTTATACAAATAAAAAATATTGTATTAAATTAATACATTGTTATTTTCTTTCACAGGAAATTGTATCTGAGATACGAAATGAAAATTCTGCTTTTAACACAACTTGGGATGAAGTTATTTTTTTGTTTGAAGACATTTTGAACAACCAAGACCCCCAGAACGAGTTCTACCTTGATGACCCAGCCAAAGAGTTATACCTTGGAGATCCACAAAATCCTGAAAAAGAGTTTTACCATGATGATACTTGTTGTGAGTTATCAAAACAAAACCCACTGAACAAGTTCTACCTTGATGAGCCAGAATACAAGTCATACATTGGAGACCCACAAATTTCTGAAAATTGGGAAAGGAGAGTTCTCCCTGATGGTCCGCAGTTATACTATGTGAGACACATCATAGAAACCCTAAAAAATTGGGCAAGGAGAGTTCTCCCTGATGGTCCGCAGTTATACTATGTGAGACACATCATAGAAACCCTAAAAAATTGGGCAAGGAGAGTTCTCCCTGATGGTCCGCAGTTATACTATGTGAGACACATCATAGAAACCCTAAAAAATTGGGCAAGGAGAGTTCTCCCTGATGGTCCGCAGTTATACTATGTGAGACACATCATAGAAACCCTAAAAAATTGGGCAAGGAGAGTTCTCCCTGATGGTCCGCAGTTATACTATGTGAGACACATCATAGAAACCCTAAAAAATTGGGCAAGGAGAGTTCTCCCTGATGGTCCGCAGTTATACTATGTGAGACACATCATAGAAACCCTAAAAAATTGTGAAATGGGAATTCTCCCTGATGGTCCGCAGTTATACTATGTGAGACACATCATAGAAACCCTAAAAAATTGGGAAAGGGAAGTTTTCCCTGATGGTCCGCAGTTATACTATGTGAGACTTATCACGGAAACCCCCAATATTTCTGAAAATTGTGGTTTTACCTTGGGGACTTGGAAAGATGGTTATATTTTTGGAGACTCGGAATGGGGGTTTTGTTTTGATGACTCGGAATGTGATACCTATCTTGGAGGCTCAACAGGAATGTGGTTATACCTTGGGAACTTGGAAAGTTGGTTTTATTTTGGAGACTCTACCTGTGGGGTTCCTCTTGGAGACTCTTTGGATTCTAAAGCAATGAACAATGTTCTTTATTTAATGACGCTTGATTTAAGCAATATCAAGAAAGTTCGAGGAAGAAAATGCTGGAAAATTCTTTCTTCCCATTTCTACTTCTTCAAACTTAAAAGCCTTGAAAGACAGAATTGGAGGAAGAGGAAAAAAAAAAAAGAAATACGTATTTAAAAAAGAAGAAAAGAAAGATTATGTTAGGGTTTGGGTGGGATTTTGAATGTGAGGGTTAGGGATGGGGTTGGGTTAGGGTTGGGATTTTGAATGTGAGGGTTAGGGTTGGGGTTGGGTTAGGGATGGGGTTGGGTTAGGGATGGGGTTGGGTTAGGGATGGGTTGGGTTAGGGTTGGGATTTTGAATGTGAGGGTTAGGGTTGGGGTTGGGTTAGGGATGGGATTGGGTTAGGGTTGGGATTTTGAATGTGAGGGTTAGGGATGGGTTGGGTTAGGGATGGGGTTGGGTTAGGGATGGGGTTGGGTTAGGGTTGGGGTTGGGTTAGGGATGGGGTTGGGTTAGGGATGGGGTTGGGTTAGGGATGGGGTTGGGTTAGGGATGGGGTTGGGTTAGGGATGGGGTTGGGTTAGGGATGGGTTGGGTTAGGGATGGGTTTGGGTTAGGGATGGGGTTGGGTTAGGGCTTGGGTTGGGTTAGGGTTTGTATATTATTATGACTCACTCGCACATACACACACACACAAAAGTTAAGCCCCAACTAAAAAGTTGTGGGATTCTGTGTTTGGGGTTCACAGATTTAAAAACGTATCCCCATTATACACACACAAAAGTTAAGCCCCAACTAAAAAGTTGTGGGATTCTGTGTTTGGGGTTCACAGATTTAAAAACGTATCCCCATTATACACACACAAAAGTTAAGCCCCAACTAAAAAGTTGTGGGATTCTGTGTTTGGGGTTCACAGATTTAAAAACGTATCCCCATTATACACACACAAAAGTTAAGCCCCAACTAAAAAGTTGTGGGATTCTGTGTTTGGGGTTCACAGATTTAAAAACGTATCCCCATTATACACACACAAAAGTTAAGCCCCAACTAAAAAGTTGTGGGATTCTGTGTTTGGGGTTCACAGATTTAAAAACGTATCCCCATTATACACACACAAAAGTTAAGCCCCAACTAAAAAGTTGTGGGATTCTGTGTTTGGGGTTCACAGATTTAAAAACGTATCCCCATTATACACACACAAAAGTTAAGCCCCAACTAAAAAGTTGTGGGATTCTGTGTTTGGGGTTCACAGATTTAAAAACGTATCCCCATTATACACACACAAAAGTTAAGCCCCAACTAAAAAGTTGTGGGATTCTGTGTTTGGGGTTCACAGATTTAAAAACGTATCCCCATTACATTTTATTTATTTATTTATTATTTTCAAGGGTATTATCTGCTTACTTGTGTTTTTTGTAATTCTTGTGAGTAAAATGAACCCAAGATTTCTTCTCCATTTAAATCATATAATTTGTAGGTCCAAGGGACTGTATCCATTACATCAATGATTTTAAATAATTCACGAGTCCATTTTTGTGTATAACCTTTCTCAAAATGACTTTTCCATTTGTATATTCTTACAATATCACCAACTTTAAACTTGGGCTTTCTCAAATTAATCTCCTTTTCATATTCTAATTTTGTAAATGTTTCTGATGGTTTTGATTGTGTTGATGAATGAACTGTATTATTGTAATTATCTACAATATCCTGAATTAAATACACCCATTTTTGAGAACCGAGTTGTGTGAATTTTTTATATAATTTCTCTTTTAAAGTACGATTAAAACGCTCAATAACAACTGCCTTTCCTTCATTAAAGGTGCTGTATAATTTAATACCCTTCCCCTTAAGAAATTTCATGAATATTTTGTTATAGAACTCTGTTCCCTCATCAGTCCATAACTTCTTTGGTTTCCTTTTATCCCGATCAAATATTAGCTTAAAGGCTAACATTAAAGTATCACCCCTTTTATTTTTTAAAGGGACAACCCAGGCAAATCTACTCCTCAAATCAATAACGGTTAAAGCATACCTGTATCCCCTGTCATTATTCAATTCAATTAAATCAGCGGACCATATGTGGTCAGTGTATTTAGAATAAACCTTCCTTCTTTTAAACTTTGTGATTATAGGTTTGTGTAATTCTTCAGCCAAAAGCTCCTCAGTCTTGATGGCATCATTAGAGCCTAATAGTTTTTTGAGGAATAACCAAGACCAAGTTTCAATTTAGCATTTATCAAATTTCTCACAATAAACCTATCAACTTTCTCTCTCAACGTTGGATTTTGTATCAAAGACAAATTATACAACATTTCGCTGTCGGCTTTATGTTTTTCAGTCAACGTAGTGGTTTTCCCATAAGCAATATCATGCTTCATACACACTTCGTCAACCCTATTTGTAGGTTTAGACCAAGGTTTAGGATTGTCAGCCTCATCTAATCTTTTATCCAAGTTTGTTCCTGGACCACAGAAAGAATACCCTGGAAGGTGTAATTCCCCTGGAATTCCAGTTGTTGTAAATTTACTTCCTGACAGAAACTTTTGTATGTCTCCTCCTCTTTTAGGAGAGATGAATTGGCACTTTTTAGAGCCACATACTTGACATATTCCTTTTTGATAAACTCTATTATTTTTAGCTTTAACATAAGAGATATTTTTAGATTTAGTTTTCTTTTTACATTTGAGACAATAACTCATATTTATTTATCAGAAAAATTCCGACAGAGTATCAAAACCTTTTTGGTTTTCAACATATACATTTCAATCTTTATTTTTAAAACATAAAGAATCCTAAGGAATGCCTTCACTCTCTCCTCCATTTATTTACAAATAAAAACTAACTAAAGTCAATGACACCAACATCATCAATCACATAATCTTTTCCTTCTTCTTCTTCTTCTTCTTCACCACTTTCTCGTTTAAATCTCTGAAATTGAAGACATTGACGTTCTTATTTTTGAAACCATTATCTTCATAAGAGTTGTTAATTCTTTAATTTCCTCTTCAGTGCGTTGAGATTGATTTATTTGCTTTAATACACTCAATCTTTTATGAATCTCAGTGATTTCCATCTTTTTATATTTTTCCTCCCTCTCTCTTTGCTCCCTCTCC
Source organism: Myxine glutinosa (assembly GCF_964187855.1). NCBI lineage: Eukaryota > Metazoa > Chordata > Myxini > Myxiniformes > Myxinidae > Myxine > Myxine glutinosa. The sequence continues at coordinate 178,804,937 of NC_136267.1, forward strand.
TCCTCCTCCATTTTCTCCCTCTCCTCCTTCTCCTTTTTCTCCCTTTTCTCCCTTTCCTCCTTCTCCCTTTTCTCCCTTTCCTCCTTCTCCTTTTTCTCCCTCTCCTCCTTCTCCTCCTTTTTCTCCCTCTCCTCCTTCTCCTCCCTCTCCCTTTCCTCCTTCTCCTTTTTCTCTCTTTCCTCCTTCTCTTCTTCAACTCCTTCCTCATCCCTTGCTACCCTTGAGTTTGAACCCCAAAGAATATTATACATATACTCATCTGGATTTTGAGATATTCTTGTATCTATAATTATTTTTCTCATAATAGGATACCAATAAGATTTGTTGACGATTTCTAAAAGAGTTTTATATTTCATAACTTTGAGAAGTTCATTTTTATTTAATATTTTAAACAAGTCTCTATTTGTGGGTTTAACAATATCAGTATAAGGCCAGTTTTTTATGACAAAATTCCCATGTATATGCTCCAAATCATAAGGTATGTAATACCGAGCACCCTTTTCTTGTAGGTATCCTTGAATACAAAAATTATAATTCTCTTGTAGTCTTCTTCCTGCCATTTATGTATCAGAAATATATGTGAGATTAATATTATGACAGGTAATACCACCCCATCTTCCCACTACCAAATCGGTTTGTATTCCTCGGCTTTCTATCCTTATCTCATTACCTTCCTTCTTTGTCATGCGAACCATCGCTATACTATCATATATTTTTATTTTCTTAAAATCACGTATTTGTTGTTTACTAATTGTACTTCCACATAAATCCTTATCTTCACCAAGTGGATAATATTCTTCTTTACGAGACTGATTTAAATCATGTAGGTCTTCTATGTTTATTGAAAAAGACCAATTATACCCTAAATCAGGCATATCATACCCCCATTTATTAATTCGCATATTAACTAAATGTCCTTCTTTATAAAATTTAATTGTAAGCAGGTAGTTAAATTCAATGAGGAAAGGTGTATGGTCAGTATAACCAGGTGTTGTGGTTGTAAATTTTACTTGTTTCACAAAACGTGCTGTTTTCTTTAAAGATATATATTGTGATAAATCACTGAATCTAATCAAGTCATTCGCATCTGTAGGGTTTGGATAATTGATTAATTTATAAGTATTCTTCATATTAATATTTTTACTTACACTATATTTTTGTCGTTCAGCCTGTGCCTTTGTATAATAATTTGATAAATCAATATCCTGAGAGGATTTTCCAAAGATAGAACCATCTTTTCCAACATAGGTCATTTATATTAGATAAAAAATGATATCATAAAAATTTTCATTATTGTTGAGTTGAAATAATACATATAAACATAATTGGCCACAACATTTAGAATTAATTTCTTGAACTTGGAATGTTTGATAAACACCATTCTGTAAGAATTGTATTACTTCAACAGGTGGTGGCATACCATAACTATCAAAATAATATTTATCCTGACTATTATGAATACAAACCCAATGTGAACCATTCTGTGTGTCTAAATTCATAATAATATTCTTTGTATTCTTATTTATATGTGTTAATTCATCTCTCATACAAATAACCACATTATCAATTTTTAGTGTTTTACAATACTTAGCTAGTTCTATATTTGACGTTGTATTCTTTCCAAATTGTTTAAACCATTTATCCATTTATTTATGAGAAAGATACAATCCATTACCCCGTTTAGTTAGTTTAACACCCGCTTGAGCGATAGAGGAAAGCATATCTCCAACCAACAATCTAGCTTTATCAGGTAGACTTTCAAGTTTTTGAGCAAAATCTACAATTACACCACTTCCACTAATTTGTTTCTCCAACTCCTTGTTATGTCTTTCCAATTCTTTTTGAGCTTTTAGTTGTGCCTTCCTTTCGTTAGCAGTTTTTACCGCTGCTGAAATACCACCAGTCAATGCTCCCGCCGCACTTAAACCAGCAAATAAAGGAATTAGAAACGGGAGAAATCCTCCTCTTGACTCGTCTATTGAATATTTCTTTAACATAGGTTTCGTCATTTTAATTTTAAGTGATCCAACATCATTTAGTGTTTTTACTTGTGTGTGTGTGAGTAAAACATCAATTCTTACAGCTCCTTTTCTTTGAATTGTATTAACATTAATAATACAAGGCTTTTGATTTTGAATACAAGATGTTAATTTATTAAGATTGATTTGATTAACATATACCCCAACCATTTATTTATGAGAAAAAACCTATGTGATATTAATCATAACACCATTATCTGTATTAATCTGTAATTCTGTTTCCTCCAAAAGCAAACAATATGCATTAACCTCTTCACTCTCCCCTCTTTCAATGTATAGAGAAGTATCCACTCGATTAGACTTTATAGTTTCCTTTTGAGAACTCAGGTCAATTGCGTAGATTGTATAAAGTTTTTGAAACGCAACCATATCCAAAATAGGATCATTATTACCATTACTTTCACACACCTTTTGGTAGGACTTGTAGGCTTCCGCATAATCATTTTTTTCCCAATCAATTTCCAATCTATCTCGCGGATAAAATGTGCCATCAAGAGAAACCCGAAGTTGTTTCACCTTTGCATTATCACTCAGGGCATTATTCTTATTAGTACCGTCCTCTCCATCTGGTTTTTTAAAAATGAGCCAGAGGTATCGTGGCTTTCCTTGAAGAACACCTAAATTCCAAGTGTAGGTAGTGTGTTCCAGTTTAACGTGTTGACATCTTCTTTTAAGGTATGATACATTTAGCGGTTTCTTTGAGTTAAGTCTTCTATTTAACATCTCTTCCGTTTTAAGATTAGGAGTATATTCACTGATATACCAACACAAATCATTAATAACAAATTTATTATTTTCTCCAAAAGCATTTTCATCCCCAAAAAGCAATCTATTTACATTATCATTCCTTTGTAGTTGAAATCTAATTTTAAGCCCATACAAAACTTTATCATAATCACAAAATCCAAATATACCTTTCAGAGGTACTGCTACGGTAAAACTATTCTCAGCTTTTGCGTCATCATTATACATTGACTTCCTTTGACTATAACCAGGGTCTGCGTTTGTACCCGTTGACATATCAGGAATAAAACCCTCAACAGCTCCCTTACCCATTCTATCACTAAACGAATATAGTGTAAATTTCATCATTTCAGATGTAGCAGAGACATAATCAACCGCTTCAACCTCTTGTGTTCCAATATACAGGCGGACACTGTCAAACATTTTCCAGAAGAAATCATTTACGAGTGTAGCATTAGTATTATTCGCAGCCTTAGTGAATTTAAATTTACACAGCAAGAAACTATCAGCTATATTCAAGTAAGTTTGTTGATTATTTATTTCAAAACTTTTTGTTCCGTTTGAATTCCAGTCTGTTCCTGTTATAGCATTTACCTTAAAATAGTCTTCCTTTTTAGTGGAGTTTGAAATGATAATCGTATCATCCAAATCATAGATACTATCAATCGCTTCCATACTTGTATTTATATAGCATTAAAATTGTTGAAACCCTGACCCAAGTATTTTAATGATTTTTTGTCGTTCTTGTGAAGATAGTTGAGTTTTACCTTTTTTTATTTCTTTGATTGCTTGTAATTTATGAGACTCCTTTTGAGCATCTTTTATACTCTTTATAGCACCCGCAACGGAGCCCACGGCAGAAGCAGTTGAACCAATTAGGTCTTTATGTTTAAGGATGGTTGAACCAATACCCATTAGAGTATCAATTATCCCATCTCCTTTATTTCGAAATTGATGACCTACACCTCGTTGTCTCTTAGGTTTATAGTATCCTCTACCCACATACCTTGTATAGTCTGGTGAAAGGAACATGCCCTCCCCTGTAATTATTTTATATTTTCCCAACTCGTGTTTTCTCACAATAACCATTATTTATTTATTGAAAAACTTCACGTAGGTGAATTCTGATGGATATAATTTCATCATTAAAGGATATCATACGATTATCTTGGTCGGTTATCCTAAAATTTACTCTGTATATGGTTTTTCCTGACACAGGTAAATAGACAAGATTTTTTGGTTCCATATTAAATTTATAACCAATCGGGGTTGAGTATGCACTGAATGAAAATATTGTATTTGTTCTTATTCCATCGTTATAAGCACCATCAATCAAATCACAATGAATTAATACTGAATTTATACCGGAGGATATTTGGATAACATTATCACTGTAAAACGTCCCGTTATTTTCAATCTTTTTTGAAGAGAAACCCAATAGCTCTCTAAACGAATTTTCAATCGTGAAATCAACTTTATAATTATTTTTAAGTTTAATAGTTGATTTTGAAGTGTGTTTTTGAATATCTATTACAATATTTTTTGGTTCATCACCTTTTTCTTTCATAAGGCGAGAGACTTCTGAAGATATTTGAGAAATCTCGTAAGCTCCAGGTGAAACGGTTATAGTTTTATATCCACTTCCTGGATTATAACTAAACTTGTTGTTTTTCTCTGTGATATTAAAAAGGGTATTGTAAGTTTCCATTGACAACAAAGATGCCTCATATGAGGTAAGGGGGTCAAGTTGTAGTGGGTAAGGGAATGAAGCTGTGTAATCGCTCGTTGTGAAATTAAAACTAAGAATTGTGCTTCTCATCTTATTTAATATCTAATAAAATATCTTTGTATTGACATTTATTAATTATTTTCATGTTCATCAACTGATCTAAAATGGCTGAGGATTCATTAAAACAATTGTTGTTTCCAGCCTTCTTACTACCTAACAACAATAATAGCCTATTAACTAATTGTGATGGGTCATTTGGAAGAAAACTAACACCCGAACCAAGCTTACTTAAAGCATCAATAATATGTTTCTCCTTCTCATTCTTCTTACTTTTACCAGCAACAGAAACTCCATAATCAAGTGCATTTAGCAACTCAATATATACCCTATCTTCCTCTCTTTCCATATCAAGTGGTTCCTCAAAATATTTTGAACCGCTGAATCCGGGGTTTGTTAGAAGAAACATTAATCTTGGAGTTAATTTAACATTTGGTTGAGTAGAACTCAAGAACATCAATTCATCATTAAATATCAATACCTTTTCTTCCACAAGATGAAACACTGCTGGTTCTTCTGTTGGAATGAGACCTGCTCTGGTTTTTGAACCCGCCGAATATTCATTGTTTTGAAGAGCTTCCACAACATAATTAGGGGGTTGATTTACCTCCTCAAGTTTCCGAAATAATCCCTCGTCATCATATTCTAATTCACCAAGTTCTTGTTTTGTTATCTGACTAAAATCTTTGAGCATTTGAAGTTTTTTCGGAGTAAATTCTACCGTGGGAACTGTAGGGTGTTGAGTTTTCAAAAGTGGTTTAAAGAATTTCTCTTGTTTTCTTTCAAAGGCTTCTTCACCAGTTAGTTTCTGTCTCCGTTTCTTCTTTATCTCTTCCTGTTGTTTAACAACTTTTGAAACTAATTGTTGATGTTCCTTAAACTTTCTTTCTCTTTCTTCAGTATTCATTTTCTGTATTTATTTATTGAAAAATATCATTTAGTATCTCATCTTGTTTCACAACAATATATTTATATTTTCCAATCGTGTGTTTCATATAATTTTCAAATTCTTTTTTACTACATAACGTAGAGCAATTATCTCTCCAAAAATTATTTACATCTATTGAATTTAACTTAAATAAAATAAAAGTATTGGCATTGTTTCTTATTGAGCGTCGAGGGAGTTGAAAATATGATTGACTAAGATATATACAATTACAAGAAGAATGTCTCCCTCTTGTATAGTAGCTATCCATTACTGTTTGGTTTCTCTCATTAACACAATCATCAAAGATGACAAGGTTCTTTTTTGATTTATCTAAATCTTGAGGTGAAGGTATATCATCCGTATTATCACTGAGAATACAAGTTATGGGTTTCGATTTTGATTTCTGTGTATCACAAAATAATTGTATTATATCATCAATATTATAATCATTTAGTTTGTTTTGAAGTTTAAATAAACCGATAATGTCTTCCTTTTTAAGACCCGCATTAAAACCCTGTGAGAGTAGTTGATACTCGGGTTGAAAACTTGACTTTGTAAAAATTATTAAATTATCATAATCTAAAAAATTAGAACCAAGGAGCATCTTTAAAAGTAAACAGGTTTTTCCACATCCGCTTGAACCAACTATTAGACATCTCAATGAATTTGGAATGTTTTTATGGTTATTAAATTTTATCTTATTTTCCCAAACGGGTAAAAAATCATTCATTTATATATTTGGAAAACAAGTTATCCAACTTTTTTTGAGCTATTTGAGAAACTCTATATTTTATCCTGAGTTCGGGTTTAATTTCAAAATAATCCATTATTTTATTTATATAGTATCTTGTATTAACATTTCCATTAAAATTATTTTGAATAATAAATATCATTAAACCCTTATACATTTCCTCAATACAATTAGTCTCTTCCCTTGAAAGAAATGGTGTATTATCATCACAATACTTAACATTCATCTCTCTTATTAATCTTGTAAAGTAATTCATTTTTGGTTCTAATTTAAAAGAGTTATATATTTTTTTATATTTCTTATTATCATTAATTAAAATTAAATCACAGAAAATACATTGTTTATATGAATCCTCATCATTAAGCCCCACTCTATCACAAGCCGGACAATTCTCTAATTTATCATATGGAGAGTCTGGAAATTCTAAATATCCTTCAGAACTTATCATATTTATGTGGTAAATTTTTACTTAAACTAAACGCAAGTTTATTCATTAATAAATACAATGTTTCAAAGCACAAAAGACAAATTTCAATCAATCTCTACTTCGGTGGAAGATATAGAAAAATATGTCAAAGATGTTAAATTGAACAAAGATAAATATGGAAATTTTTGGGTAAAACCAGTTATGGAAAATAACATGAGCCCCTCTATTTCATTTAAAGGAAGAGCTCTAACTATACCTGGAAAGACATCCATTAAAGTAAATCTAACAAAAGTTTCTCCTCTACTCCTGGCAATTTATTCAAAGCTTGAAAAAGTGATTGACCACGATACTTTGAAAAAGAATGATAAGACCATTAATAATTCTAGAGGAGACATTTGTATTTTCTTTAATAATCCAAAGGGTGTAGATCTAAGTAAAATGAATGATGTTAATATTTCTGGTGAAATGTCATTTCGTTCTATGATAGTTAGAGATTATTTAAAGATAACTTTTGATATAAAAATTGTAGAGATTGAATCTGTTAATGAAAGAAAGTATATAGATATTGATGGGAATATTTTTCTTGCTAATTAAATATGAGTCAATACAGCAGTGAAGATTTTACTATTTCATTGAACTCAGACGATAGTGATGATAGTATTTCATTGAACTTGGACGATGGTGATGATAGTATTTCATTGAACACAGATGATAGTTATGATACTAATAGTTTGTGCTCAAATGATAGTTATGAGAGTAGCTTTATTGATGACTCTGAGTATGATTCTGAGTATTCATGTGATAGTTATGACTTAGATGATTCTGAGTGAAAAAGTGTTTTAGTTTAAGCACAGCGATATATATAAAACGGAGCTGTAAAGCTCAAAAGTGTTTTATTTTAAGCACAGTGATATATATAAAACACCACGTTTTCTCACGCTATAAATATGGTTTATTGTGATACTTGCGAGAAGGAAGTAAAATATTATAAACAACATATTCTCACCGCAAAACATACATACAACATTTTAAACAAACTTTCCCCTCTTCCACCTGAAACAAAACACTGTTCTACATGTAATAAAAATATCCTCAAGAAAGGCTTCAAAATACATCTTAAAACAAATCTACATTTATCAAATTTTATCACAACTAAAAACTCTGATGGAGCATTCAAAGGACATATTAAAATAAGAGTCTTTAACTTCAAACCTCCTGAACCAGAGTCTATAGTTGATGCTGTAGAAATAGTTAAACCTGCTGTTCAAACGTTGATTGAAAAAACACTAAAGGAAATGAAACCACTTAAATTTTATATGGGAGTAAAATTAGAAATGACAAAGGATGAAGGAGTTATAGATGCACCATACATGAGAACTGAGCCACACTTTATATCTTCATATCAAGATTTTAAAACATCAGGAGTCTATGATGAACTTATTAAACAAGAGCAAGATGTGGATAATTCAATCGTAGGAAGTGGATTCAATATAGGAAAAATTATTTACATAGACATTCATATTCTTAAATCAGATCCTCTAAAAGCTTCTTCTTACATTGATTTACCCAGTGTTATCAAAAATAGAAAAGCAGTTATCAATATCAAAAATAAAGACAATAAATGTTTTCTCTGGTCTATTTTAGCACACTTACATCCTCCACATTTTCATGATGAAAGAGTATCTCATTATAAAAAATATGAGAATACATTAAATACGAAAGATCTAAAGTTTCCGATGACTTTAAATGATATTCCTAAATTTGAAAAGATGAATAATTTATCAGTTAATGTTTATGGTCTAACAGAAACAAACAACATTCAGGTTTTAAAGCTTTCTGACAATTGTAAACAAACTCATATTAATCTTCTATATTTTAATTCAGACGAAAATTCACATTATACATACATCAAAGATATTGCTAAATTAATAAAACCACAAGTCTGTAAGAGAACAAATAAAATATATATTTGTTTGCGTTGTCTTAACTTCTTCAATTCACAAGAAAGATTAGATAAACATTCAAATTATTATGGCGAACATAAATCAACGGTAATCAATATGCCTAAAGAAGGCTCAAAGATCACATTCAAAGATGAAAATAAAAAGATCAAACATCCATTTGTTATATATGCTGATTTTGAAAGTATTTTAGAAAAAATTGATACTGCTTCTCAAGATCCAAAAGAATCATACACAAATAAATATCAAAAACATACTCCTTGTGGTTTTTGTTATTATATCAAATCATCCGTTGGTGATAAATATAACAAGTTAGAGATGTATAGAGGCTCAAATACCCCAGAGGAGTTTGTGAAACGACTAGAAAAAGACTGTGTTCGATTAACCAAGATAATGAGAGAAACCAATAAACCAATGTCCTTAACAAGTAAAGAAAAAAGGGAATTTATAAAAAACAATGTCTGTCATATTTGTGAGGAGAAAATTGGTAAAGGTCTAAAGGTTAGAGACCATTGTCATCTCACTGGTAAATATAGAGGTCTGGCTCATCAAAGTTGTAATATTAATTATCAACTCCCCTCTTTCATTCCTGTCTTTCTTCATAACAACGCTCATTATGATACACATCTATTTATCAAGGAACTCTCAAAGACTTCTGGAAGTATCTCAGCAATTCCAAACACGGATCAGAAATACATTTCATTCACAAAAACAATTCACACATCTCCTATTACTCATATCAGATTTCTTGATACATTTAAATTCATGGCAAGTCCATTGGTTAACTTGGTTCAAAATCTAAAAGAGTTTCCATGTCTTTCAGAGTATTTTTTAGATAAAGATTTTCTAACACAAAAGGGAATTTACCCCTATGACTATATGGACTCATTTGAGAGATTCAATGAAACACAACTTCCTTCAAAAGAAAATTTCTATAACAAATTAAATAATAGTCATATATCTGATAAAGATTATGTACACGCACAAAATGTTTGGGAAAAATATAACATCAAGAATCTTGGCGAGTATCACGATTTGTATCTCAAAACTGATGTGCTTTTATTGGCCGATGTATTTGAAGCCTTTAGATCTGTTTGTCGCACTGGATATGGATTGGATCCTGCTCACTACTACACAGCACCTGGATTGGCCTGGAGTGCGATGTTGAAAATGACAAAACAAGATTTGGATTTGATAACCGATGTTGATATGCTTTTGATGATTGAAAAGGCAAAAAGAGGTGGAATTTCACAAGTCTGCTCGAGTAGATACGCAAAAGCAAATAACAAATATCTTCCAAATTATGATCCAACGAAAGAGAGTTCTTACTTGATGTACTATGACGCGAACAACCTGTATGGCTGGGCAATGTCTCAGGCTCTTCCTTATGGAAAACTTAGATGGGTAAAGGAAAAAGACTACAAAAACGTTTTACAAGATGTATGTATCTCTACACAAAAAGAATTGGATGAAGAAAAAGTTGGTTATTATTTTGAAATTGATTTAAAATATCCAGAGGAACTCCATAACCTACACAAAGATCTCCCATTTGCTTGTGAGAAAGCAAGTCCAAAGAAAGAATGGTTGAGTGATTATCAACGATCGTTTGATATAGGTGAATCAACAGAAAAATTACTTACTACATTATATAACAAGAAAAATTATGTTCTACACCAAAGAAATTTGCGACAATATTTATCAAAAGGTCTAAGAGTAGAGAAGATCCATAGGGTTCTAAAGTTCAATCAAAGTCATTGGTTAAAGGGGTACATTGATTTTAATACACAAAGAAGAACAGAGTCAAAAACAGATTTTGAGAAAGACTTTTATAAATTGATGAATAATGCGGTCTTTGGTAAGACTATGGAGAATGTGAGGAAAAGACAAAATATCAGACTATCAACATCTTGGGAACAAGCATCAAAATTAATTAATAGACCGAGTTTTACTCGAGCTGAGGTCTTTACTGAGAACTTTTGTGCGATCCATTTGATTAAAGAGAGTATTGAAATGAACAAACCTATTTATATTGGAACAACAATTCTTGATTTATCAAAGTCATTAATGTATGATTACTTTTATAATAACTTGAGGAAGAAATATCAAAATGATGTTAATCTACTTTATATGGATACAGATAGTTTTATTTTGAAAATTAATACCAACGATGTTTATTCAGACATGAAAAGAGACATTAATATCTATGACACGAGTAATTACAGTCCAGAGAGTGAGTTGTTCTCTTCTAAAAATAAAAAGGTGATTGGAAAGTTCAAGGATGAATTAGGAGGAAATGTTATGAGTGAATTTGTGGGATTGAGGTCAAAGGCTTATGCTTATAAATACATTGTGAATAACGTTGAAAAGACTGATAAGAAGTTAAAAGGTGTAAAGAAAAATGTTATTAAAGAAACAATAAACTTTAAGGATTATTATAACTGTTTAACAACAAAGAAAGAAGAGTTTAGAAAGATTAATGGAATAAGAAGTTATAAACATCAATTATATTCAGAAGAGATAAATAAGAAAGCATTGGGGGCTTTTGATGATAAGAGGTTTATTTTAGAAAATGGAATTGATAGTCTCCCTTATGGTTATATAAGTATATAAGTGATAAGATATATATATAAGTGATAAGATATATATAAGTGATAAGATATATATAAGTGATAAGTTAAAAAGGGGGGGGGGGGGGGGGGGTTGGGGATTTTAACGGGCTACCGCCGCCTTTTTTACTATTATATAAATGATAGAACCAAGTATCAACCAGACTAAAGAGTGGAGGTGTAATCAACCTTGGTATATAAATGGAAAACATAATGAATGTGAAAAATATCAAATAGGTATAATTGAAAAGGCAACTGGTAAAAAAGTTCACAAAACAAATAAGAGAATTAATTTAAATACCGGTGAATTGGGTAAAAAAGATGGAAATATTTTTGAGTGGACGGAAAACTTTGATGGTTGTCAGGAAAATATATACTTTAATTTAAAAATGGTATGTGGCACTGGAGGCGCTCAAGCAAGAACATTGAGGGAGGTTTACCATTTTATCTTAGCTCAGTTAAAATATCTTAATAAAGAACCAAACTCAAACATATTTTTTGTTAATATATTAGATGGTGAAGAGAGTTGTAGGAGAATTAAATTATTTCCCACGCATAAACAAATATTTGTAGGGTCGTTGTTTGAGTGGGTTATATTCACCAGATGATATTAAGAGTAAAAGGTTAAAAGGTCCATGAGGTCAGAAGGATCACAGGTGTTTAAGTGGTCTAATGAATAAGGATAACATGTCAAAAGGTTAGAAGGTTCGTAAAGAACAGGGTGAGAGAAATATAGGTGTTTAGGGGCAATGAGGGAGGGAAAGAATTAATATGGAAGTGAATGGGTCAATGTTTGAGTGGGTCAAAGATTAATCTGCCAGATGATATGTAGAAGAAGGATGATAGGTCTATAAGAGAAAACAAATATTTGTAGTGTTTGAGTGGTCTAATGAACAACATTAAGGATAGGTACTACAGACAAAAGGTTCATAAAGATGAGGGTGGGAGAAATAGAGGTGTTTATGATTTTTGAAAAAGACAAGGGGGTAAATGACATTAGATAGGGATTTCCCATGTTAAACGGAGGTGTCCCAGAAGCAACATTATTACACTACTCTTGTGATAGTGTTGAAAAACCACTTTTTGCACTTGTGTTAGTGTTGAAAAACCACTTTTCGCACTTGTGTTAGTGTTGAAAAACCACTTTTCGCACTTGTGTTGGTGCAGGAAAACCACTTTTGCACTTGTATTAGTGTGGAAAAAACACTTTTCGCACTTGTGTTACTGTTGAAAAACCACTTTTCGCACTTGTGTTAGTGTTAAAAAACCACTTTTCGCACTTGTGTTGGTGCAGGAAACGACTTTTGCACTTGTATTAGTGTGGAAAAACCACTTCTCGCACTTGTGTTAGTGTTGAAAAACCACTTTTCGAACTTGTGTTAGTGTTGAAAAACCACTTTTCGCACTTGTGTTAGTGTTGAAAAACCACTTTTCGCACTTATGTTGGTGCAGGAAACCACTTTTGCACTTGTATTAGTGTGGAAAAAACACTTTTTGCACTTGTGATAGTGTTGAAAAACCACTTTTCGCACTTGTGTTAGTGTTGAAGAACCACTTTTCGCACTTGTATTAGTGTGGAAAAAACACTTTTTGCACTTGTGATAGTGTTGAAAAACCACTTTTCGCACTTGTGTTAGTGCTGAAAAACCACTTTTCGCACTTGTGTTGGTGCAGGAAACCACTTTTGCACTTGTATTAGTGTGGAAAAAACACTTCGCACTTGTGTTAGTGTTGAAAAACCACTTTTCGCACTTGTGTTAGTGTTGAAAAACCACTTTTCGCACTTGTGTTGGTGCAGGAAACCACTTTTGCACTTGTATTAGTGTGAAAAAACCACTTTTCGCACTTGTGTTTGTGTTGAAAAACCACTTTTTGCACTTGTGTTAGTGTTGAAAAACCACTTTTCGCACTTGTGTTGGTGCAGGAAACCACTTTTGCACTTGTGTTGGTGCAGGAAACCACTTTTGCACTTGTATTAGTGTGAAAAAACCACTTTTCGCACTTGTGTTTGTGTTGAAAAACCACTTTTTGCACTTGTGTTAGTGTTGAAAAACCACTTTTCGCACTTGGGTTGGTGCAGGAAACCACTTTTGCACTTGTATTAGTGTGGAAAAACCACTTTTCGCACTTGTGTTAGTGTTGAAAAACCACTTTTCGCACTTGTGTTAGTGTTGAAAAACCACTTTTCGCACTTGTGTTAGTGTTGAAAAACCACTTTTCGCACTTGTGTTGGTGCAGGAAACCACTTTTGCACTTGTATTAGTGTGGAAAAACACTTTTTGCACTTGTGATAGTGTTGAAAAACCACTTTTCGCACTTGTGTTAGTGTTGAAAAACCACTTTTCGCACTTGTGTTAGTGTTGAAAAACCACTTTTCGCACTGGTGTTGGTGCAGGAAACCACTTTTGCACTTGTATTAGTGTGGAAAAACCACTTTTCGCACTTGTGTTTGTGTTGAAAAACCACTTTTTGCACTTGTGTTAGTGTTGAAAAACCACTTTTCGCACTTGTGTTGGTGCAGGAAACCACTTTTGCACTTGTATTAGTATGGGAAAAACCACTTTTTGCACTTGTGATAGTGTTGAAAAACCACTTTTTGCACTTGTGTTAGTGTTGAAAAACCACTTTTCGCACTTGGGTTGGTGCAGGAAACCACTTTTGCACTTGTATTAGTGTGGAAAAACCACTTTTCGCACTTGTGTTAGTGTTGAAAAACCACTTTTCGCACTTGTGTTAGTGTTGAAAAACCACTTTTCGCACTTGTGTTAGTGTTGAAAAACCACTTTTCGCACTTGTGTTGGTGCAGGAAACCACTTTTGCACTTGTATTAGTGTGGAAAAAACACTTTTCGCACTTGTGTTAGTTTTGAAAAACCACTTTTCGCACTTGTGTTAGTGTTGAAAAACCACTTTTCGCACTTGTGTTGGTGCAGGAAACCACTTTTGCACTTGTATTAGTGTGGAAAAACACTTTTTGCACTTGTGATGGTGTTGAAAAACCACTTTTTGCACTTGTGTTAGTGTTGAAAAACCACTTTTCGCACTTGTGTTGGTGCAGGAAACCACTTTTGCACTTGTATTAGTGTGGAAAAAACACTTTTCGCACTTGTGCTAGAGTTGAAAAACCACTTTTCGCACTTGTGTTAGTGTTGAAAAACCACTTTTCGCACTTGTGTTAGTGCAGGAAACCACTTTTGCACTTGTATTAGTGTGGAAAAAACACTTTTCGCACTTGTGTTAGTGTTGAAAAACCACTTTTCGCACTTGTGTTGGTGCAGGAAACCACTTTTGCACTTGTATTAGTGTGGAAAAAACACTTTTCGCACTTGTGCTAGAGTTGAAAAACCACTTTTCGCACTTGTGTTAGTGTTGAAAAACCACTTTTCGCACTTGTGTTGGTGCAGGAAACCACTTTTGCACTTGTATTAGTGTGGAAAAAACACTTTTCGCACTTGTGCTAGAGTTGAAAAACCACTTTTCGCACTTGTGTTAGTGTTGAAAAACCACTTTTCGCACTTGTGTTGGTGCAGGAAACCACTTTTGCACTTGTATTAGTGTGGAAAAAACACTTTTTGCACTTGTGATAGTGTTGAAAAACCACTTTTCGCCCTTGTGTTAGTGTTGAAAAGCCACTTTTCGCACTTGTGTTAGTGTTGAAAAACCACTTTTCGCACTGGTGTTGGTGCAGGAAACCACTTTTGCACTTGTATTAGTGTGGAAAAACCACTTTTCGCACTTGTGTTAGTGTTGAAAAACCACTTTTCGCACTTGTGTTAGTGTTGAAAAACCACTTTTCGCACTTGTGTTGGTGCAGGAAACCACTTTTGCACTTGTATTAGTATGGAAAAAACACTTTTCGCACTTGTGTTAATTTTGAAAAACCACTTTTCGCACTTGTGTTAGTGTTGAAAAACCACTTTTCGCACTTGTGTTGGTGCAGGAAACCACTTTTGCACTTGTATTAGTGTGGAAAAACACTTTTTGCACTTGTGATGGTGTTGAAAAACCACTTTTCGCACTGGTGTTAGTGTTGAAAAACCACTTTTCGCACTTGTGTTGGTGCAGGAAACCACTTTTGCACTTGTATTAGTGTGGAAAAAACACTTTTCGCACTTGTGCTAGAGTTGAAAAACCACTTTTCGCACTTGTGTTAGTGTTGAAAAACCACTTTTCGCACTTGTGTTGGTGCAGGAAACCACTTTTGCACTTGTATTAGTGTGGAAAAAACACTTTTTGCACTTGTGATAGTGTTGAAAAACCACTTTTCGCCCTTGTGTTAGTGTTGAAAAGCCACTTTTCGCACTTGTGTTAGTGTTGAAAAACCACTTTTCGCACTGGTGTTGGTGCAGGAAACCACTTTTGCACTTGTATTAGTGTGGAAAAACCACTTTTCGCACTTGTGTTAGTGTTGAAAAACCACTTTTCGCACTTGTGTTAGTGTTGAAAAACCACTTTTCGCACTTGTGTTGGTGCAGGAAACCACTTTTGCACTTGTATTAGTATGGAAAAAACACTTTTCGCACTTGTGTTAATTTTGAAAAACCACTTTTCGCACTTGTGTTAGTGTTGAAAAACCACTTTTCGCACTTGTGTTGGTGCAGGAAACCACTTTTGCACTTGTATTAGTGTGGAAAAACACTTTTTGCACTTGTGATGGTGTTGAAAAACCACTTTTCGCACTGGTGTTAGTGTTGAAAAACCACTTTTCGCACTTGTGTTGGTGCAGGAAACCTCTTTTGCACTTGTATTAGTGTGGAAAAACCACTTTTCGCACTTGTGTTAGTGTTGAAAAACCACTTTTCGCACTTGTGTTAGTGTTGAAAAACCACTTTTCGCACTTGTGTTGGTGCAGGAAACCACTTTTGCACTTGTATTAGTGTGGAAAAAACACTTTTTGCACTTGTGATAGTGTTGAAAAACCACTTTTCGCACTTGTGTTAGTGTTGAAAACCACTTTTCGCACTTGTGTTAGTGTTGAAAAACCACTTTTCGCACTTGTGCTGGTGCAGGAAACCACTTTTGCACTTGTATTAGTGTGGAAAAAACACTTTTCGCACTTGTGCTAGAGTTGAAAAAACACTTTTCGCACTTGTGTTAGTGTTGAAAAACCACTTTTCGCAATTGTGTTAGTGCAGGAAACCACTTTTGCACTTGTATTAGTGTGGAAAAACACTTTTTGCACTTGCTATAGTGTTGAAAAACCACTTTTCGCACTTGTGTTAGTGTTGAAAAACCACTTTTCGCACTTGTGTTGGTGCAGGAAACCACTTTTGCACTTGTATTAGTGTGGAAAAAACACTTTTCGCACTTGTGTTAGTGTTGAAAAACCACTTTTCGCACTTGTGTTGGTGCAGGAAACCACTTTTGCACTTGTATTAGTGTGGAAAAAACACTTTTCGCACTTGTGTTAGTTTTGAAAAACCACTTTTCGCACTTGTGTTAGTGTTGAAAAACCACTTTTCGCACTTGTGTTGGTGCAGGAAACCACTTTTGCACTTGTATTAGTGTGGAAAACACTTTTTGCACTTGTGATGGTGTTGAAAAACCACTTTTCGCACTTGTGTTAGTGTTGAAAAACCACTTTTCGCACTTGTGTTGGTGCAGGAAACCACTTTTGCACTTGTATTAGTGTGGAAAAAACACTTTTCGCACTTGTGCTAGAGTTGAAAAACCACTTTTCGCACTTGTGTTAGTGTTGAAAAACCACTTTTCGCACTTGTGTTAGTGCAGGAAACCACTTTTGCACTTGTATTAGTGTGGAAAAAACACTTTTCGCACTTGTGTTAGTGTTGAAAAACCACTTTTCGCACTTGTGTTGGTGCAGGAAACCACTTTTGCACTTGTATTAGTGTGGAAAAAACACTTTTCGCACTTGTGGTAGAGTTGAAAAACCACTTTTCGCACTTGTGTTAGTGTTGAAAAACCACTTTTCGCACTTGTGTTGGTGCAGGAAACCACTTTTGCACTTGTATTAGTGTGGAAAAAACACTTTTCGCACTTGTGCTAGAGTTGAAAAACCACTTTTCGCACTTGTGTTAGTGTTGAAAAACCACTTTTCGCACTTGTGTTGGTGCAGGAAACCACTTTTGCACTTGTATTAGTGTGGAAAAAACACTTTTTGCACTTGTGATAGTGTTGAAAAACCACTTTTCGCACTTGTGTTAGTGTTGAAAAACCACTTTTCGCACTTGTGTTAGTGTTGAAAAACCACTTTTCGCACTTGTGTTGGTGCAGGAAACCACTTTTGCACTTGTATTAGTGTGGAAAAACCACTTTTCGCACTTGTGTTAGTGTTGAAAAACCACTTTTCGCACTTATGTTGGTGCAGGAAACCACTTTTGCACTTGTGTTAGTGTGGAAAAAACACTTTTTGCACTTGTGATAGTGTTGAAAAACCACTTTTCGCACTTGTGTTAGTGTTGAAAAACCACTTTTTGCACTTGTGATAGTGTTGAAAAACCACTTTTCGCACTTGTGTTAGTGTTGAAAAACCACTTTTCGCACTTGTGTTAGTGTTGAAAAACCACTTTTCGCACTTGTGTTGGTGCAGGAAAACCACTTTTGCACTTGTATTAGTGTGGCAAAAACACTTTTCGCACTTGTGTTACTGTTGAAAAACCACTTTTCGCACTTGTGTTAGTGTTAAAAAACCACTTTTCGCACTTGTGTTGGTGCAGGAAACGACTTTTGCACTTGTATTAGTGTGGAAAAACCACTTTTCGCACTTGTGTTAGTGTTGAAAAACCACTTTTCGAACTTGTGTTAGTGTTGAAAAACCACTTTTCGCACTTGTGTTAGTGTTGAAAAACCACTTTTCGCACTTATGTTGGTGCAGGAAACCACTTTTGCACTTGTATTAGTGTGGAAAAAACACTTTTTGCACTTGTGATAGTGTTGAAAAACCACTTTTCGCACTTGTGTTAGTGTTGAAGAACCACTTTTCGCACTTGTATTAGTGTGGAAAAAACACTTTTTGCACTTGTGATAGTGTTGAAAAACCACTTTTCGCACTTGTGTTAGTGCTGAAAAACCACTTTTCGCACTTGTGTTGGTGCAGGAAACCACTTTTGCACTTGTATTAGTGTGGAAAAAACACTTCGCACTTGTGTTAGTGTTGAAAAACCACTTTTCGCACTTGTGTTAGTGTTGAAAAACCACTTTTCGCACTTGTGTTGGTGCAGGAAACCACTTTTGCACTTGTATTAGTGTGAAAAAACCACTTTTCGCACTTGTGTTTGTGTTGAAAAACCACTTTTTGCACTTGTGTTAGTGTTGAAAAACCACTTTTCGCACTTGTGTTGGTGCAGGAAACCACTTTTGCACTTGTATTAGTATGGGAAAAACCACTTTTTGCACTTGTGATAGTGTTGAAAAACCACTTTTTGCACTTGTGTTAGTGTTGAAAAACCACTTTTCGCACTTGGGTTGGTGCAGGAAACCACTTTTGCACTTGTATTAGTGTGGAAAAACCACTTTTCGCACTTGTGTTAGTGTTGAAAAACCACTTTTCGCACTTGTGTTAGTGTTGAAAAACCACTTTTCGCACTTGTGTTAGTGTTGAAAAACCACTTTTCGCACTTGTGTTGGTGCAGGAAACCACTTTTGCACTTGTATTAGTGTGGAAAAAACACTTTTTGCACTTGTGATAGTGTTGAAAAACCACTTTTCGCACTTGTGTTAGTGTTGAAAAACCACTTTTCGCACTTGTGTTAGTGTTGAAAAACCACTTTTCGCACTGGTGTTGGTGCAGGAAACCACTTTTGCACTTGTATTAGTGTGGAAAAACCACTTTTCGCACTTGTGTTAGTGTTGAAAAACCACTTTTCGCACTTGTGTTAGTGTTGAAAAACCACTTTTCGCACTTGTGTTAGTGTTGAAAAACCACTTTTCGCACTTGTGTTGGTGCAGGAAACCACTTTTGCACTTGTATTAGTGTGGAAAAAACACATTTCGCACTTGTGTTAGTTTTGAAAAACCACTTTTCGCACTTGTGTTAGTGTTGAAAAACCACTTTTCGCACTTGTGTTGGTGCAGGAAACCACTTTTGCACTTGTATTAGTGTGGAAAAACACTTTTTGCACTTGTGATGGTGTTGAAAAACCACTTTTCACACTGGTGTTAGTGTTGAAAAACCACTTTTCGCACTTGTGTTGGTGCAGGAAACCTCTTTTGCACTTGTATTAGTGTGGAAAAACCACTTTTCGCACTTGTGTTAGTGTTGAAAAACCACTTTTCGCACTTGTGTTAGTGTTGAAAAACCACTTTTCGCACTTGTGTTGGTGCAGGAAACCACTTTTGCACTTGTATTAGTGTGGAAAAAACACTTTTTGAACTTGTGATAGTGTTGAAAAACCACTTTTCGCACTTGTGTTAGTGTTGAAAAACCACTTTTTGCACTTGTGATAGTGTTGAAAAACCACTTTTCGCACTTGTGTTAGTGTTGAAAAACCACTTTTCGCACTTGTGTTAGTGTTGAAAAACCACTTTTCGCACTTGTGTTGGTGCAGGAAAACCACTTTTGCACTTGTATTAGTGTGGAAAAAACACTTTTCGCACTTGTGTTACTGTTGAAAAACCACTTTTCGCACTTGTGTTAGTGTTAAAAAACCACTTTTCGCACTTGTGTTGGTGCAGGAAACGACTTTTGCACTTGTATTAGTGTGGAAAAACCACTTTTCGCACTTGTGTTAGTGTTGAAAAACCACTTTTCGAACTTGTGTTAGTGTTGAAAAACCACTTTTCGCACTTGTGTTAGTGTTGAAAAACCACTTTTCGCACTTATGTTGGTGCAGGAAACCACTTTTGCACTTGTATTAGTGTGGAAAAAACACTTTTTGCACTTGTGATAGTGTTGAAAAACCACTTTTCGCACTTGTGTTGGTGCAGGAAACCACTTTTGCACTTGTATTAGTGTGGAAAAAACACTTTTCGCACTTGTGGTAGAGTTGAAAAACCACTTTTCGCACTTGTGTTAGTGTTGAAAAACCACTTTTCGCACTTGTGTTGGTGCAGGAAACCACTTTTGCACTTGTATTAGTGTGGAAAAAACACTTTTCGCACTTGTGCTAGAGTTGAAAAACCACTTTTCGCACTTGTGTTAGTGTTGAAAAACCACTTTTCGCACTTGTGTTGGTGCAGGAAACCACTTTTGCACTTGTATTAGTGTGGAAAAAACACTTTTTGCACTTGTGATAGTGTTGAAAAACCACTTTTCGCACTTGTGTTAGTGTTGAAAAACCACTTTTCGCACTTGTGTTAGTGTTGAAAAACCACTTTTCGCACTTGTGTTGGTGCAGGAAACCACTTTTGCACTTGTATTAGTGTGGAAAAACCACTTTTCGCACTTGTGTTAGTGTTGAAAAACCACTTTTCGCACTTGTGTTGGTGCAGGAAACCACTTTTGCACTTGTATTAGTGTGGAAAAAACACTTTTTGCACTTGTGATAGTGTTGAAAAACCACTTTTCGCACTTGTGTTAGTGTTGAAAAACCACTTTTTGCACTTGTGATAGTGTTGAAAAACCACTTTTCGCACTTGTGTTAGTGTTGAAAAACCACTTTTCGCACTTGTGTTAGTGTTGAAAAACCACTTTTCGCACTTGTGTTGGTGCAGGAAAACCACTTTTGCACTTGTATTAGTGTGGAAAAAACACTTTTCGCACTTGTGTTACTGTTGAAAAACCACTTTTCGCACTTGTGTTAGTGTTAAAAAACCACTTTTCGCACTTGTGTTGGTGCAGGAAACGACTTTTGCACTTGTATTAGTGTGGAAAAACCACTTTTCGCACTTGTGTTACTGTTGAAAAACCACTTTTCGAACTTGTGTTAGTGTTGAAAAACCACTTTTCGCACTTGTGTTAGTGTTGAAAAACCACTTTTCGCACTTATGTTGTTGCAGGAAACCACTTTTGCACTTGTATTAGTGTGGAAAAAACACTTTTTGCACTTGTGGTAGTGTTGAAAAACCACTTTTCGCACTTGTGTTAGTGTTGAAGAACCACTTTTCGCACTTGTATTAGTGTGGAAAAAACACTTTTTGCACTTGTGATAGTGTTGAAAAACCACTTTTCGCACTTGTGTTAGTGTTGAAAAACCACTTTTCGCACTTGTGTTGGTGCAGGAAACCACTTTTGCACTTGTATTAGTGTGGAAAAAAACACTTCGCACTTGTGTTAGTGTTGAAAAACCACTTTTCGCACTTGTGTTAGGGTTGAAAAACCACTTTTCGCACTTGTGTTGGTGCAGGAAACCACTTCTGCACTTGTATTAGTGTGAAAAAACCACTTTTCGCACTTGTGTTTGTGTTGAAAAACCACTTTTTGCACTTGTGTTAGTGTTGAAAAACCACTTTTCGCACTTGTGTTGGTGCAGGAAACCACTTTTGCACTTGTATTAGTATGGGAAAAACCACTTTTTGCACTTGTGATAGTGTTGAAAAACCACTTTTTGCACTTGTGTTAGTGTTGAAAAACCACTTTTCGCACTTGGTTTGGTGCAGGAAACCACTTTTGCACTTGTATTAGTGTGGAAAAACCACTTTTCGCACTTGTGTTAGTGTTGAAAAACCACTTTTCGCACTTGTGTTAGTGTTGAAAAACCAATTTTCGCACTTGTGTTAGTGTTGAAAAACCACTTTTCGCACTTGTGTTGGTGCAGGAAACCACTTTTGCACTTGTATTAGTGTGGAAAAAACACTTTTTGCACTTGTGATAGTGTTGAAAAACCACTTTTCGCACTTGTGTTAGTGTTGAAAAACCACTTTTCGCACTTGTGTTAGTGTTGAAAAACCACTTTTCGCACTGGTGTTGGTGCAGGAAACCACTTTTGCACTTGTATTAGTGTGGAAAAACCACTTTTCGCACTTGTGTTAGTGTTGAAAAACCACTTTTCGCACTTGTGTTAGTGTTGAAAAACCACTTTTCGCACTTGTGTTAGTGTTGAAAAACCACTTTTCGCACTTGTGTTGGTGCAGGAAACCACTTTTGCACTTGTATTAGTGTGGAAAAAACACATTTCGCACTTGTGTTAGTTTTGAAAAACCACTTTTCGCACTTGTGTTAGTGTTGAAAAACCACTTTTCGCACTTGTGTTGGTGCAGGAAACCACTTTTGCACTTGTATTAGTGTGGAAAAACACTTTTTGCACTTGTGATGGTGTTGAAAAACCACTTTTCACACTGGTGTTAGTGTTGAAAAACCACTTTTCGCACTTGTGTTGGTGCAGGAAACCTCTTTTGCACTTGTATTAGTGTGGAAAAACCACTTTTCGCACTTGTGTTAGTGTTGAAAAACCACTTTTCGCACTTGTGTTAGTGTTGAAAAACCACTTTTCGCACTTGTGTTGGTGCAGGAAACCACTTTTGCACTTGTATTAGTGTGGAAAAAACACTTTTTGCACTTGTGATAGTGTTGAAAAACCACTTTTCGCACTTGTGTTAGTGTTGAAAAACCACTTTTTGCACTTGTGATAGTGTTGAAAAACCACTTTTCGCACTTGTGTTAGTGTTGAAAAACCACTTTTCGCACTTGTGTTAGTGTTGAAAAACCACTTTTCGCACTTGTGTTGGTGCAGGAAAACCACTTTTGCACTTGTATTAGTGTGGAAAAAACACTTTTCGCACTTGTGTTACTGTTGAAAAACCACTTTTCGCACTTGTGTTAGTGTTAAAAAACCACTTTTCGCACTTGTGTTGGTGCAGGAAACGACTTTTGCACTTGTATTAGTGTGGAAAAACCACTTTTCGCACTTGTGTTAGTGTTGAAAAACCACTTTTCGAACTTGTGTTAGTGTTGAAAAACCACTTTTCGCACTTGTGTTAGTGTTGAAAAACCACTTTTCGCACTTATGTTGGTGCAGGAAACCACTTTTGCACTTGTATTAGTGTGGAAAAAACACTTTTTGCACTTGTGATAGTGTTGAAAAACCACTTTTCGCACTTGTGTTAGTGTTGAAGAACCACTTTTCGCACTTGTATTAGTGTGGAAAAAACACTTTTTGCACTTGTGATAGTGTTGAAAAACCACTTTTCGCACTTGTGTTAGTGCTGAAAAACCACTTTTCGCACTTGTGTTGGTGCAGGAAACCACTTTTGCACTTGTATTAGTGTGGAAAAAACACTTCGCACTTGTGTTAGTGTTGAAAAACCACTTTTCGCACTTGTATTAGTGTTGAAAAACCACTTTTCGCACTTGTGTTGGTGCAGGAAACCACTTTTGCACTTGTATTAGTGTGAAAAAACCACTTTTCGCACTTGTGTTTGTGTTGAAAAACCACTTTTTGCACTTGTGTTAGTGTTGAAAAACCACTTTTCGCACTTGTGTTGGTGCAGGAAACCACTTTTGCACTTGTATTAGTATGGGAAAAACCACTTTTTGCACTTGTGATAGTGTTGAAAAACCACTTTTTGCACTTGTGTTAGTGTTGAAAAACCACTTTTCGCACTTGGGTTGGTGCAGGAAACCACTTTTGCACTTGTATTAGTGTGGAAAAACCACTTTTCGCACTTGTGTTAGTGTTGAAAAACCACTTTTCGCACTTGTGTTAGTGTTGAAAAACCAATTTTCGCACTTGTGTTAGTGTTGAAAAACCACTTTTCGCACTTGTGTTGGTGCAGGAAACCACTTTTGCACTTGTATTAGTGTGGAAAAAACACTTTTTGCACTTGTGATAGTGTTGAAAAACCACTTTTCGCACTTGTGTTAGTGTTGAAAAACCACTTTTCGCACTTGTGTTAGTGTTGAAAAACCACTTTTCGCACTGGTGTTGGTGCAGGAAACCACTTTTGCACTTGTATTAGTGTGGAAAAACCACTTTTCGCACTTGTGTTAGTGTTGAAAAACCACTTTTCGCACTTGTGTTGGTGCAGCAAACCACTTTTCACTTGTATTAGTGTGGAAAAAACACATTTCGCACTTGTGTTAGTTTTGAAAAACCACTTTTCGCACTTGTGTTAGTGTTGAAAAACCACTTTTCGCACTTGTGTTGGTGCAGGAAACCACTTTTGCACTTGTATTAGTGTGGAAAAACACTTTTTGCACTTGTGATGGTGTTGAAAAACCACTTTTCGCACTTGTGTTAGTGTTGAAAAACCACTTTTCGCACTTGTGTTGGTGCAGGAAACCACTTTTGCACTTGTATTAGTGTGGAAAAAACACTTTTTGCACTTGTGATAGTGTTGAAAAACCACTTTTCGCACTTGTGTTAGTGTTGAAAAACCACTTTTTGCACTTGTGATAGTGTTGAAAAACCACTTTTCGCACTTGTGTTAGTGTTGAAAAACCACTTTTCGCACTTGTGTTAGTGTTGAAAAACCACTTTTCGCACTTGTGTTGGTGCAGGAAAACCACTTTTGCACTTGTATTAGTGTGGAAAAAACACTTTTCGCACTTGTGTTACTGTTGAAAAACCACTTTTCGCACTTGTGTTAGTGTTAAAAAACCACTTTTCGCACTTGTGTTGGTGCAGGAAACGACTTTTGCACTTGTATTAGTGTGGAAAAACCACTTTTCGCACTTGTGTTAGTGTTGAAAAACCACTTTTCGAACTTGTGTTAGTGTTGAAAAACCACTTTTCGCACTTGTGTTAGTGTTGAAAAACCACTTTTCGCACTTATGTTGGTGCAGGAAACCACTTTTGCACTTGTATTAGTGTGGAAAAAACACTTTTTGCACTTGTGATAGTGTTGAAAAACCACTTTTCGCACTTGTGTTAGTGTTGAAGAACCACTTTTCGCACTTGTATTAGTGTGGAAAAAACACTTTTTGCACTTGTGATAGTGTTGAAAAACCACTTTTCGCACTTGTGTTAGTTCTGAAAAACCACTTTTCGCACTTGTGTTGGTGCAGGAAACCACTTTTGCACTTGTATTAGTGTGGAAAAAACACTTCGCACTTGTGTTAGTGTTGAAAAACCACTTTTCGCACTTGTGTTAGTGTTGAAAAACCACTTTTCGCACTTGTGTTGGTGCAGGAAACCACTTTTGCACTTGTATTAGTGTGAAAAAACCACTTTTCGCACTTGTGTTTGTGTTGAAAAACCACTTTTTGCACTTGTGTTAGTGTTGAAAAACCACTTTTCGCACTTGTGTTGGTGCAGGAAACCACTTTTGCACTTGTATTAGTATGGGAAAAACCACTTTTTGCACTTGTGATAGTGTTGAAAAACCACTTTTTGCACTTGTGTTAGTGTTGAAAAACCACTTTTCGCACTTGGGTTGGTGCAGGAAACCACTTTTGCACTTGTATTAGTGTGGAAAAACCACTTTTCGCACTTGTGTTAGTGTTGAAAAACCACTTTTCGCACTTGTGTTAGTGTTGAAAAACCACTTTTCGCACTTGTGTTAGTGTTGAAAAACCACTTTTCGCACTTGTGTTGGTGCAGGAAACCACTTTTGCACTTGTATTAGTGTAGAAAAAACACTTTTCGCACTTGTGTTAGTTTTGAAAAACCACTTTTCGCACTTGTGTTAGTGTTGAAAAACCACTTTTCGCACTTGTGTTGGTGCAGGAAACCACTTTTGCACTTGTATTAGTGTGGAAAAACACTTTGTGTTGAAAAAGTTTTCGCACTTGTGTTAGTGTTGAAAAACCACTTTTCGCACTTGTGTTGGTGCAGGAAATCACTTTTGCACTTGTATTAGTGTGGAAAAAACACTTTTCGCACTTGTGCTAGAGTTGAAAAACCACTTTTCGCACTTGTGTTAGTGTTGAAAAACCACTTTTCGCACTTGTGTTAGTGCAGGAAACCACTTTTGCACTTGTATTAGTGTGGAAAAAACACTTTTCGCACTTGTGTTAGTGTTGAAAAACCACTTTTCGCACTTGTGTTGGTGCAGGAAACCACTTTTGCACTTGTATTAGTGTGGAAAAAACACTTTTCGCACTTGTGCTAGAGTTGAAAAACCACTTTTCGCACTTGTGTTAGTGTTGAAAAACCACTTTTCGCACTTGTGTTGGTGCAGGAAACCACTTTTGCACTTGTATTAGTGTGGAAAAAACACTTTTCGCACTTGTGCTAGAGTTGAAAAACCACTTTTCGCACTTGTGTTAGTGTTGAAAAACCACTTTTCGCACTTGTGTTGGTGCAGGAAACCACTTTTGCACTTGTATTAGTGTGGAAAAAACACTTTTTGCACTTGTGATAGTGTTGAAAAACCACTTTTCGCCCTTGTGTTAGTGTTGAAAAGCCACTTTTCGCACTTGTGTTAGTGTTGAAAAACCACTTTTCGCACTGGTGTTGGTGCAGGAAACCACTTTTGCACTTGTATTAGTGTGGAAAAACCACTTTTCGCACTTGTGTTAGTGTTGAAAAACCACTTTTCGCACTTGTGTTAGTGTTGAAAAACCACTTTTCGCACTTGTGTTAGTGTTGAAAAACCACTTTTCGCACTTGTGTTGGTGCAGGAAACCACTTTTGCACTTGTATTAGTGTGAAAAAACCACTTTTCGCACTTGTGTTTGTGTTGAAAAACCACTTTTTGCACTTGTGTTAGTGTTGAAAAACCACTTTTCGCACTTGTGTTGGTGCAGGAAACCACTTTTGCACTTGTATTAGTATGGGAAAAACCACTTTTTGCACTTGTGATAGTGTTGAAAAACCACTTTTCGCACTTGGGTTGGTGCAGGAAACCACTTTTGCACTTGTATTAGTGTGGAAAAACCACTTTTCGCACTTGTGTTAGTGTTGAAAAACCACTTTTCGCACTTGTGTTAGTGTTGAAAAACCACTTTTCGCACTTGTGTTAGTGTTGAATAACCACTTTTCGCACTTGTGTTGGTGCAGGAAACCACTTTTGCACTTGTATTAGTGTGGAAAAAACACTTTTCGCACTTGTGTTAGTTTTGAAAAACCACTTTTCGCACTTGTGTTAGTGTTGAAAAACCACTTTTCGCACTTGTGTTGGTGCAGGAAACCACTTTTGCACTTGTATTAGTGTGGAAAAACACTTTTTGCACTTGTGATGGTGTTGAAAAACCACTTTTCGCACTTGTGTTAGTGTTGAAAAACCACTTTTCGCACTTGTGTTGGTGCAGGAAACCACTTTTGCACTTGTATTAGTGTGGAAAAAACACTTTTCGCACTTGTGCTAGAGTTGAAAAACCACTTTTCGCACTTGTGTTAGTGTTGAAAAACCACTTTTCGCACTTGTGTTAGTGCAGGAAACCACTTTTGCACTTGTATTAGTGTGGAAAAAACACTTTTCGCACTTGTGTTAGTGTTGAAAAACCACTTTTCGCACTTGTGTTGGTGCAGGAAACCACTTTTGCACTTGTATTAGTGTGGAAAAAACACTTTTCGCACTTGTGCTAGAGTTGAAAAACCACTTTTCGCACTTGTGTTAGTGTTGAAAAACCACTTTTCGCACTTGTGTTGGTGCAGGAAACCACTTTTGCACTTGTATTAGTGTGGAAAAAACACTTTTCGCACTTGTGCTAGAGTTGAAAAACCACTTTTCGCACTTGTGTTAGTGTTGAAAAACCACTTTTCGCACTTGTGTTGGTGCAGGAAACCACTTTTGCACTTGTATTAGTGTGGAAAAAACACTTTTTGCACTTGTGATAGTGTTGAAAAACCACTTTTCGCCCTTGTGTTAGTGTTGAAAAGCCACTTTTCGCACTTGTGTTAGTGTTGAAAAACCACTTTTCGCACTTGTGTTGGTGCAGGAAACCACTTTTGCACTTGTATTAGTATGGAAAAAACACTTTTCGCACTTGTGTTAATTTTGAAAAACCACTTTTCGCACTTGTGTTAGTGTTGAAAAACCACTTTTCGCACTTGTGTTGGTGCAGGAAACCACTTTTGCACTTGTATTAGTGTGGAAAAACACTTTTTGCACTTGTGATGGTGTTGAAAAACCACTTTTCGCACTGGTGTTAGTGTTGAAAAACCACTTTTCGCACTTGTGTTGGTGCAGGAAACCTCTTTTGCACTTGTATTAGTGTGGAAAAACCACTTTTCGCACTTGTGTTAGTGTTGAAAAACCACTTTTCGCACTTGTGTTAGTGTTGAAAAACCACTTTTCGCACTTGTGTTGGTGCAGGAAACCACTTTTGCACTTGTATTAGTGTGGAAAAAACACTTTTTGCACTTGTGATAGTGTTGAAAAACCACTTTTCGCACTTGTGTTAGTGTTGAAAACCACTTTTCGCACTTGTGTTAGTGTTGAAAAACCACTTTTCGCACTTGTGCTGGTGCAGGAAACCACTTTTGCACTTGTATTAGTGTGGAAAAAACACTTTTCGCACTTGTGCTAGAGTTGAAAAAACACTTTTCGCACTTGTGTTAGTGTTGAAAAACCACTTTTCGCACTTGTGTTAGTGCAGGAAACCACTTTTGCACTTGTATTAGTGTGGAAAAAACACTTTTTGCACTTGCTATAGTGTTGAAAAACCACTTTTCGCACTTGTGTTAGTGTTGAAAAACCACTTTTCGCACTTCTGTTGGTGCAGGAAACCACTTTTGCACTTGTATTAGTGTGGAAAAAACACTTTTCGCACTTGTGTTAGTGTTGAAAAACCACTTTTCGCACTTGTGTTGGTGCAGGAAACCACTTTTGCACTTGTATTAGTGTGGAAAAAACACTTTTCGCACTTGTGTTAGTTTTGAAAAACCACTTTTCGCACTTGTGTTAGTGTTGAAAAACCACTTTTCGCACTTGTGTTGGTGCAGGAAACCACTTTTGCACTTGTATTAGTGTGGAAAAACACTTTTTGCACTTGTGATGGTGTTGAAAAACCACTTTTCGCACTTGTGTTAGTGTTGAAAAACCACTTTTCGCACTTGTGTTGGTGCAGGAAACCACTTTTGCACTTGTATTAGTGTGGAAAAAACACTTTTCGCACTTGTGCTAGAGTTGAAAAACCACTTTTCGCACTTGTGTTAGTGTTGAAAAACCACTTTTCGCACTTGTGTTAG
Organism: Myxine glutinosa; assembly: GCF_964187855.1. Classification (NCBI taxonomy): domain Eukaryota; kingdom Metazoa; phylum Chordata; class Myxini; order Myxiniformes; family Myxinidae; genus Myxine; species Myxine glutinosa. Next base: position 178,834,090 of record NC_136267.1, read on the forward strand.
TGCAGGAAACCACTTTTGCACTTGTATTAGTGTGGAAAAAACACTTTTCGCACTTGTGTTAGTGTTGAAAAACCACTTTTCGCACTTGTGTTGGTGCAGGAAACCACTTTTGCACTTGTATTAGTGTGGAAAAAACACTTTTCGCACTTGTGGTAGAGTTGAAAAACCACTTTTCGCACTTGTGTTAGTGTTGAAAAACCACTTTTCGCACTTGTGTTGGTGCAGGAAACCACTTTTGCACTTGTATTAGTGTGGAAAAAACACTTTTCGCACTTGTGCTAGAGTTGAAAAACCACTTTTCGCACTTGTGTTAGTGTTGAAAAACCACTTTTCGCACTTGTGTTGGTGCAGGAAACCACTTTTGCACTTGTATTAGTGTGGAAAAAACACTTTTTGCACTTGTGATAGTGTTGAAAAACCACTTTTCGCACTTGTGTTAGTGTTGAAAAGCCACTTTTCGCACTTGTGTTAGTGTTGAAAAACAACTTTTCGCACTGGTGTTGGTGCAGGAAACCACTTTTGCACTTGTATTAGTGTGGAAAAACCACTTTTCGCACTTGTGTTAGTGTTGAAAAACCACTTTTCGCACTTGTGTTGGTGTTGAAAAACCACTTTTCGCACTTGTGTTGGTGCAGGAAACCACTTTTGCACTTGTATTAATGTGGAAAAAACACTTTTCGCACTTGTGCTAGAGTTGAAAAACCACTTTTCGCACTTGTGTTAGTGTTGAAAAACCACTTTTCGCACTTGTGTTAGTGCAGGAAACCACTTTTGCACTTGTATTAGTGTGGAAAAAACACTTTTCGCACTTGTGTTAGTGTTGAAAAACCACTTTTCGCACTTGTGTTGGTGCAGGAAACCACTTTTGCACTTGTATTAGTGTGGAAAAAACACTTTTCGCACTTGTGCTAGAGTTGAAAAACCACTTTTCGCACTTGTGTTAGTGTTGAAAAACCACTTTTCGCACTTGTGTTGGTGCAGGAAACCACTTTTGCACTTGTATTAGTGTGGAAAAAACACTTTTCGCACTTGTGCTAGAGTTGAAAAACCACTTTTCGCACTTGTGTTAGTGTTGAAAAACAACTTTTCGCACTTGTGTTGGTGCAGGAAACCACTTTTGCACTTGTATTAGTGTGGAAAAAACACTTTTTGCACTTGTGATAGTGTTGAAAAACCACTTTTCGCCCTTGTGTTAGTGTTGAAAAGCCACTTTTCGCACTTGTGTTAGTGTTGAAAAACCACTTTTCGCACTTGTGTTGGTGCAGGAAACCACTTTTGCACTTGTATTAGTATGGAAAAAACACTTTTCGCACTTGTGTTAATTTTGAAAAACCACTTTTCGCACTTGTGTTAGTGTTGAAAAACCACTTTTCGCACTTGTGTTGGTGCAGGAAACCACTTTTGCACTTGTATTAGTGTGGAAAAACACTTTTTGCACTTGTGATGGTGTTGAAAAACCACTTTTCGCACTGGTGTTAGTGTTGAAAAACCACTTTTCGCACTTGTGTTGGTGCAGGAAACCACTTTTGCACTTGTATTAGTGTGGAAAAAACACTTTTCGCACTTGTGGTAGAGTTGAAAAACCACTTTTCGCACTTGTGTTAGTGTTGAAAAACCACTTTTCGCACTTGTGTTGGTGCAGGAAACCACTTTTGCACTTGTATTAGTGTGGAAAAAACACTTTTCGCACTTGTGCTAGAGTTGAAAAACCACTTTTCGCACTTGTGTTAGTGTTGAAAAACCACTTTTCGCACTTGTGTTGGTGCAGGAAACCACTTTTGCACTTGTATTAGTGTGGAAAAAACACTTTTTGCACTTGTGATAGTGTTGAAAAACCACTTTTCGCACTTGTGTTAGTGTTGAAAAGCCACTTTTCGCACTTGTGTTAGTGTTGAAAAACAACTTTTCGCACTGGTGTTGGTGCAGGAAACCACTTTTGCACTTGTATTAGTGTGGAAAAACCACTTTTCGCACTTGTGTTAGTGTTGAAAAACCACTTTTCGCACTTGTGTTGGTGTTGAAAAACCACTTTTCGCACTTGTGTTGGTGCAGGAAACCACTTTTGCACTTGTATTAATGTGGAAAAAACACTTTTCGCACTTGTGCTAGAGTTGAAAAACCACTTTTCGCACTTGTGTTAGTGTTGAAAAACCACTTTTCGCACTTGTGTTAGTGCAGGAAACCACTTTTGCACTTGTATTAGTGTGGAAAAAACACTTTTCGCACTTGTGTTAGTGTTGAAAAACCACTTTTCGCACTTGTGTTGGTGCAGGAAACCACTTTTGCACTTGTATTAGTGTGGAAAAAACACTTTTCGCACTTGTGCTAGAGTTGAAAAACCACTTTTCGCACTTGTGTTAGTGTTGAAAAACCACTTTTCGCACTTGTGTTGGTGCAGGAAACCACTTTTGCACTTGTATTAGTGTGGAAAAAACACTTTTCGCACTTGTGCTAGAGTTGAAAAACCACTTTTCGCACTTGTGTTAGTGTTGAAAAACCACTTTTCGCACTTGTGTTGGTGCAGGAAACCACTTTTGCACTTGTATTAGTGTGGAAAAAACACTTTCTGCACTTGTGATAGTGTTGAAAAACCACTTTTCGCCCTTGTGTTAGTGTTGAAAAGCCACTTTTCGCACTTGTGTTAGTGTTGAAAAACCACTTTTCGCACTTGTGTTGGTGCAGGAAACCACTTTTGCACTTGTATTAGTATGGAAAAAAACACTTTTCGCACTTGTGTTAATTTTGAAAAACACTTTTCGCACTTGTGTTAGTGTTGAAAAACCACTTTTCGCACTTGTGTTGGTGCAGGAAACCACTTTTGCACTTGTATTAGTGTGGAAAAACACTTTTTGCACTTGTGATGGTGTTGAAAAACCACTTTTCGCACTGGTGTTAGTGTTGAAAAACCACTTTTCGCACTTGTGTTGGTGCAGGAAACCTCTTTTGCACTTGTATTAGTGTGGAAAAACCACTTTTTGCACTTGTGTTAGTGTTGAAAAACCACTTTTCGCACTTGTGTTAGTGTTGAAAAACCACTTTTCGCACTTGTGTTGGTGCAGGAAACCACTTTTGCACTTGTATTAGTGTGGAAAAAACACTTTTTGCACTTGTGATAGTGTTGAAAAACCACTTTTCGCACTTGTGTTAGTGTTGAAAACCACTTTTCGCACTTGTGTTAGTGTTGAAAAACCACTTTTCGCACTTGTGCTGGTGCAGGAAACCACTTTTGCACTTGTATTAGTGTGGAAAAAACACTTTTCGCACTTGTGCTAGAGTTGAAAAAACACTTTTCGCACTTGTGTTAGTGTTGAAAAACCACTTTTCGCACTTGTGTTAGTGCAGGAAACCACTTTTGCACTTGTATTAGTGTGGAAAAAACACTTTTTGCACTTGCTATAGTGTTGAAAAACCACTTTTCGCACTTGTGTTAGTGTTGAAAAACCACTTTTCGCACTTGTGTTGGTGCAGGAAACCACTTTTGCACTTGTATTAGTGTGGAAAAAACACTTTTCGCACTTGTGTTAGTGTTGAAAAACCACTTTTCGCACTTGTGTTGGTGCAGGAAACCACTTTTGCACTTGTATTAGTGTGGAAAAAACACTTTTCGCACTTGTGTTAGTTTTGAAAAACCACTTTTCGCACTTGTGTTAGTGTTGAAAAACCACTTTTCGCACTTGTGTTGGTGCAGGAAACCACTTTTGCACTTGTATTAGTGTGGAAAAACACTTTTTGCACTTGTGATGGTGTTGAAAAACCACTTTTCGCACTTGTGTTAGTGTTGAAAAACCACTTTTCGCACTTGTGTTGGTGCAGGAAACCACTTTTGCACTTGTATTAGTGTGGAAAAAACACTTTTCGCACTTGTGCTAGAGTTGAAAAACCACTTTTCGCACTTGTGTTAGTGTTGAAAAACCACTTTTCGCACTTGTGTTAGTGCAGGAAACCACTTTTGCACTTGTATTAGTGTGGAAAAAACACTTTTCGCACTTGTGTTAGTGTTGAAAAACCACTTTTCGCACTTGTGTTGGTGCAGGAAACCACTTTTGCACTTGTATTAGTGTGGAAAAAACACTTTTCGCACTTGTGCTAGAGTTGAAAAACCACTTTTCGCACTTGTGTTAGTGTTGAAAAACCACTTTTCGCACTTGTGTTGGTGCAGGAAACCACTTTTGCACTTGTATTAGTGTGGAAAAAACACTTTTTGCACTTGTGATAGTGTTGAAAAACCACTTTTCGCACTTGTGTTAGTGTTGAAAAGCCACTTTTCGCACTTGTGTTAGTGTTGAAAAACAACTTTTCGCACTGGTGTTGGTGCAGGAAACCACTTTTGCACTTGTATTAGTGTGGAAAAACCACTTTTCGCACTTGTGTTAGTGTTGAAAAACCACTTTTCGCACTTGTGTTGGTGTTGAAAAACCACTTTTCGCACTTGTGTTAGTGTTGAAAAACCACTTTTCGCACTTGTGTTGGTGCAGGAAACCACTTTTGCACTTGTATTAGTATGGAAAAAACACTTTTCGCACTTGTGTTAGTTTTGAAAAACCACTTTTTCGCACTTGTGTTAGTGTTGAAAAACCACTTTTCGCACTTGTGTTGGTGCAGGAAACCACTTTTGCACTTGTATTAGTGTGGAAAAACACTTTTTGCACTTGTGATGGTGTTGAAAAACCACTTTTCGCACTGGTGTTAGTGTTGAAAAACCACTTTTCGCACTTGTGTTGGTGCAGGAAACCTCTTTTGCACTTGTATTAGTGTGGAAAAACCACTTTTCGCACTTGTGTTAGTGTTGAAAAACCACTTTTCGCACTTGTGTTAGTGTTGAAAAACCACTTTTCGCACTTGTGTTGGTGCAGGAAACCACTTTTGCACTTGTATTAGTGTGGAAAAAACACTTTTTGCACTTGTGATAGTGTTGAAAAACCACTTTTCGCACTTGTGTTAGTGTTGAAAACCACTTTTCGCACTTGTGTTAGTGTTGAAAAACCACTTTTCGCACTTGTGCTGGTGCAGGAAACCACTTTTGCACTTGTATTAGTGTGGAAAAAACACTTTTCGCACTTGTGCTAGAGTTGAAAAACCACTTTTCGCACTTGTGCTAGAGTTGAAAAACCACTTTTCGCACTTGTGTTAATGTTGAAAAACCACTTTTCGCACTTGTGTTAGTGCAGGAAACCACTTTTGCACTTGTGGAAATAACACTTTTTGCACTTGCTATAGTGTTGAAAAACCACTTTTCGCACTTGTGTTAGTGTTGAAAAACCACTTTCGGCACTTGTGTTGGTGCAGGAAACCACTTTTGCACTTGTATTAGTGTGGAAAAAACACTTTTTGCACTTGTGATAGTGTTGAAAAACCACTTTTCGCACTTGTGTTAGTGTTGAAAAACCACTTTTCGCACTTGTGTTAGTGTTGAAAAACCACTTTTCGCACTTGTGTTGGTGCAGGAAACCACTTTTGCACTTGTATTAGTGTGGAAAAACCACTTTTCGCACTTGTGTTAGTGTTGAAAAACCACTTTTCGCACTTGTGTTAGTGTTGAAAAACCACTTTTCGCACTTGTGTTGGTGCAGGAAACCACTTTTGCACTTGTATTAGTGTGGAAAAAACACTTTTCGCACTTGTGCTAGAGTTGAAAAACCACTTTTTGCACTTGTGATAGTGTTGAAAAACCACTTTTCGCACTTGTGTTAGTGTTGAAAAGCCACTTTTCGCACTTGTGTTAGTGTTGAAAAACCACTTTTCGCACTGGTGTTGGTGCAGGAAACCACTTTTGCACTTGTATTAGTGTGGAAAAACCACTTTTCGCACTTGTGTTAGTGTTGAAAACCACTTTTCGCACTTGTGTTAGTGTTGAAAAACCACTTTTCGCACTTGTGTTAGTGCAGGAAACCACTTTTGCACTTGTATTAGTGTGGAAAAAACACTTTTCGCACTTGTGTTAGTGTTGAAAAACCACTTTTCGCACTTGTGTTGGTGCAGGAAACCACTTTTGCACTTGTATTAGTGTGGAAAAAACACTTTTCGCACTTGTGCTAGAGTTGAAAAACCACTTTTCGCACTTGTGTTAGTGTTGAAAAACCACTTTTCGCACTTGTGTTGGTGCAGGAAACCACTTTTGCACTTGTATTAGTGTGGAAAAAACACTTTTCGCACTTGTGCTAGAGTTGAAAAACCACTTTTCGCACTTGTGTTAGTGTTGAAAAACCACTTTTCGCACTTGTGTTGGTGCAGGAAACCACTTTTGCACTTGTATTAGTGTGGAAAAAACACTTTCTGCACTTGTGATAGTGTTGAAAAACCACTTTTCGCCCTTGTGTTAGTGTTGAAAAGCCACTTTTCGCACTTGTGTTAGTGTTGAAAAACCACTTTTCGCACTTGTGTTGGTGCAGGAAACCACTTTTGCACTTGTATTAGTATGGAAAAAACACTTTTCGCACTTGTGTTAATTTTGAAAAACCACTTTTCGCACTTGTGTTAGTGTTGAAAAACCACTTTTCGCACTTGTGTTGGTGCAGGAAACCACTTTTGCACTTGTATTAGTGTGGAAAAACACTTTTTGCACTTGTGATGGTGTTGAAAAACCACTTTTCGCACTGGTGTTAGTGTTGAAAAACCACTTTTCGCACTTGTGTTGGTGCAGGAAACCTCTTTTGCACTTGTATTAGTGTGGAAAAACCACTTTTTGCACTTGTGTTAGTGTTGAAAAACCACTTTTCGCACTTGTGTTAGTGTTGAAAAACCACTTTTCGCACTTGTGTTGGTGCAGGAAACCACTTTTGCACTTGTATTAGTGTGGAAAAAACACTTTTTGCACTTGTGATAGTGTTGAAAAACCACTTTTCGCACTTGTGTTAGTGTTGAAAACCACTTTTCGCACTTGTGTTAGTGTTGAAAAACCACTTTTCGCACTTGTGCTGGTGCAGGAAACCACTTTTGCACTTGTATTAGTGTGGAAAAAACACTTTTCGCACTTGTGCTAGAGTTGAAAAAACACTTTTCGCACTTGTGTTAGTGTTGAAAACCACTTTTCGCACTTGTGTTAGTGCAGGAAACCACTTTTGCACTTGTATTAGTGTGGAAAAAACACTAACTGCACTTGCTATAGTGTTGAAAAACCACTTTTCGCACTTGTGTTAGTGTTGAAAAACCACTTTTCGCACTTGTGTTGGTGCAGGAAACCACTTTTGCACTTGTATTAGTGTGGAAAAAACACTTTTCGCACTTGTGTTAGTGTTGAAAAACCACTTTTCGCACTTGTGTTGGTGCAGGAAACCACTTTTGCACTTGTATTAGTGTGGAAAAAACACTTTTCGCACTTGTGTTAGTTTTGAAAAACCACTTTTCGCACTTGTGTTAGTGTTGAAAAACCACTTTTCGCACTTGTGTTGGTGCAGGAAACCACTTTTGCACTTGTATTAGTGTGGAAAAACACTTTTTGCACTTGTGATGGTGTTGAAAAACCACTTTTCGCACTTGTGTTAGTGTTGAAAAACCACTTTTCGCACTTGTGTTGGTGCAGGAAACCACTTTTGCACTTGTATTAGTGTGGAAAAAACACTTTTCGCACTTGTGCTAGAGTTGAAAAACCACTTTTCGCACTTGTGTTAGTGTTGAAAAACCACTTTTCGCACTTGTGTTAGTGCAGGAAACCACTTTTGCACTTGTATTAGTGTGGAAAAAACACTTTTCGCACTTGTGTTAGTGTTGAAAAACCACTTTTCGCACTTGTGTTGGTGCAGGAAACCACTTTTGCACTTGTATTAGTGTGGAAAAAACACTTTTCGCACTTGTGCTAGAGTTGAAAAACCACTTTTCGCACTTGTGTTAGTGTTGAAAAACCACTTTTCGCACTTGTGTTGGTGCAGGAAACCACTTTTGCACTTGTATTAGTGTGGAAAAAACACTTTTTGCACTTGTGATAGTGTTGAAAAACCACTTTTCGCACTTGTGTTAGTGTTGAAAAGCCACTTTTCGCACTTGTGTTAGTGTTGAAAACAACTTTTCGCACTGGTGTTGGTGCAGGAAACCACTTTTGCACTTGTATTAGTGTGGAAAAACCACTTTTCGCACTTGTGTTAGTGTTGAAAAACCACTTTTCGCACTTGTGTTGGTGTTGAAAAACCACTTTTCGCACTTGTGTTAGTGTTGAAAAACCACTTTTCGCACTTGTGTTGGTGCAGGAAACCACTTTTGCACTTGTATTAGTATGGAAAAAACACTTTTCGCACTTGTGTTAGTTTTGAAAAACCACTTTTCGCACTTGTGTTAGTGTTGAAAAACCACTTTTCGCACTTGTGTTGGTGCAGGAAACCACTTTTGCACTTGTATTAGTGTGGAAAAACACTTTTTGCACTTGTGATGGTGTTGAAAAACCACTTTTCGCACTGGTGTTAGTGTTGAAAAACCACTTTTCGCACTTGTGTTGGTGCAGGAAACCCTCTTTTGCACTTGTATTAGTGTGGAAAAACCACTTTTCGCACTTGTGTTAGTGTTGAAAAACCACTTTTCGCACTTGTGTTAGTGTTGAAAAACCACTTTTTCGCACTTGTGTTGGTGCAGGAAACCACTTTTGCACTTGTATTAGTGTGGAAAAAACACTTTTTGCACTTGTGATAGTGTTGAAAAACCACTTTCGCACTTGTGTTAGTGTTGAAAACCACTTTTCGCACTTGTGTTAGTGTTGAAAAACCACTTTTCGCACTTGTGCTGGTGCAGGAAACCACTTTTGCACTTGTATTAGTGTGGAAAAAACACTTTTCGCACTTGTGCTAGAGTTGAAAAACCACTTTTCGCACTTGTGTTAATGTTGAAAAACCACTTTTCGCACTTGTGTTAGTGCAGGAAACCACTTTTGCACTTGTGGAAAAAACACTTTTTGCACTTGCTATAGTGTTGAAAAACCACTTTTCGCACTTGTGTTAGTGTTGAAAAACCACTTTCGGCACTTGTGTTGGTGCAGGAAACCACTTTTGCACTTGTATTAGTGTGGAAAAAACACTTTTTGCACTTGTGATAGTGTTGAAAAACCACTTTTCGCACTTGTGTTAGTGTTGAAAAACCACTTTTCGCACTTGTGTTAGTGTTGAAAAACCACTTTTCGCACTTGTGTTGGTGCAGGAAACCACTTTTGCACTTGTATTAGTGTGGAAAAACCACTTTTCGCACTTGTGTTAGTGTTGAAAAACCACTTTTCGCACTTGTGTTAGTGTTGAAAAACCACTTTTCGCACTTGTGTTGGTGCAGGAAACCACTTTTGCACTTGTATTAGTGTGGAAAAAACACTTTTCGCACTTGTGCTAGAGTTGAAAAACCACTTTTTGCACTTGTGATAGTGTTGAAAAACCACTTTTCGCACTTGTGTTAGTGTTGAAAAGCCACTTTTCGCACTTGTGTTAGTGTTGAAAAACCACTTTTCGCACTGGTGTTGGTGCAGGAAACCACTTTTGCACTTGTATTAGTGTGGAAAAACCACTTTTCGCACTTGTGTTAGTGTTGAAAAACCACTTTTCGCACTTGTGTTAGTGTTGAAAAACCACTTTTCGCACTTGTGTTAGTGTTGAAAAACCACTTTTCGCACTTGTGTTGGTGCAGGAAACCACTTTTGCACTTGTATTAGTATGGAAAAAACACTTTTCGCACTTGTGTTAGTTTTGAAAAACCACTTTTCGCACTTGTGTTAGTGTTGAAAAACCACTTTTCGCACTTGTGTTGGTGCAGGAAACCACTTTTGCACTTGTATTAGTGTGGAAAAACACTTTTTGCACTTGTGATGGTGTTGAAAAACCACTTTTCGCACTGGTGTTAGTGTTGAAAAACCACTTTTCGCACTTGTGTTGGTGCAGGAAACCTCTTTTGCACTTGTATTAGTGTGGAAAAACCACTTTTCGCACTTGTGTTAGTGTTGAAAAACCACTTTTCGCACTTGTGTTAGTGTTGAAAAACCACTTTTCGCACTTGTGTTGGTGCAGGAAACCACTTTTGCACTTGTATTAGTGTGGAAAAAACACTTTTTGCACTTGTGATAGTGTTGAAAAACCACTTTTCGCACTTGTGTTAGTGTTGAAAACCACTTTTCGCACTTGTGTTAGTGTTGAAAAACCACTTTTCGCACTTGTGCTGGTGCAGGAAACCACTTTTGCACTTGTATTAGTGTGGAAAAAACACTTTTCGCACTTGTGTTGGTGCAGGAAACCACTTTTGCACTTGTATTAGTGTGGAAAAACACTTTTTGCACTTGTGATGGTGTTGAAAAACCACTTTTCGCACTTGTGTTAGTGTTGAAAAACCACTTTTCGCACTTGTGTTAGTGTTGAAAAACCACTTTTCGCACTTGTGTTGGTGCAGGAAACCACTTTTGCACTTGTATTAGTGTGGAAAAAACACTTTTTGCACTTGTGTTAGTGTTGAAAAACCACTTTTCGCACTTGTGTTGGTGCAGGAAACCACTTTTGCACTTGTATTAGTGTGGAAAAAACACTTTTCGCACTTGTGTTAGTTTTGAAAAACCACTTTTCGCACTTGTGTTAGTGTTGAAAAACCACTTTTCGCACTTGTGTTGGTGCAGGAAACCACTTTTGCACTTGTATTAGTGTGGAAAAACACTTTTTGCACTTGTGATGGTGTTGAAAAACCACTTTTCGCACTTGTGTTAGTGTTGAAAAACCACTTTTCGCACTTGTGTTGGTGCAGGAAACCACTTTTGCACTTGTATTAGTGTGGAAAAAACACTTTTCGCACTTGTGCTAGAGTTGAAAAACCACTTTTCGCACTTGTGTTAGTGTTGAAAAACCACTTTTCGCACTTGTGTTAGTGCAGGAAACCACTTTTGCACTTGTATTAGTGTGGAAAAAACACTTTTCGCACTTGTGTTAGTGTTGAAAAACCACTTTTCGCACTTGTGTTGGTGCAGGAAACCACTTTTGCACTTGTATTAGTGTGGAAAAAACACTTTTCGCACTTGTGGTAGAGTTGAAAAACCACTTTTCGCACTTGTGTTAGTGTTGAAAAACCACTTTTCGCACTTGTGTTGGTGCAGGAAACCACTTTTGCACTTGTATTAGTGTGGAAAAAACACTTTTCGCACTTGTGCTAGAGTTGAAAAACCACTTTTCGCACTTGTGTTAGTGTTGAAAAACCACTTTTCGCACTTGTGTTGGTGCAGGAAACCACTTTTGCACTTGTATTAGTGTGGAAAAAACACGTTTTGCACTTGTGATAGTGTTGAAAAACCACTTTTCGCACTTGTGTTAGTGTTGAAAAGCCACTTTTCGCACTTGTGTTAGTGTTGAAAAACAACTTTTCGCACTGGTGTTGGTGCAGGAAACCACTTTTGCACTTGTATTAGTATGGAAAAAACACTTTTCGCACTTGTGTTAGTGTTGAAAAACCACTTTTCGCACTTGTGTTAGTGTTGAAAAACCACTTTTCGCACTTGTGTTGGTGCAGGAAACCACTTTTGCACTTGTATTAGTATGGAAAAAACACTTTTCGCACTTGTGTTAGTTTTGAAAAACCACTTTTCGCACTTGTGTTAGTGTTGAAAAACCACTTTTCGCACTTGTGTTGGTGCAGGAAACCACTTTTGCACTTGTATTAGTGTGGAAAAACACTTTTTGCACTTGTGATGGTGTTGAAAAACCACTTTTCGCACTTGTGTTAGTGTTGAAAAACCACTTTTCGCACTTGTGTTGGTGCAGGAAACCACTTTGCACTTGTATTAGTGTGGAAAAAACACTTTTCGCACTTGTGCTAGAGTTGAAAAACCACTTTTCGCACTTGTGTTAGTGTTGAAAAACCACTTTTCGCACTTGTGTTAGTGCAGGAAACCACTTTTGCACTTGCATTAGTGTGGAAAAAACACTTTTCGCACTTGTTCTAGAGTTGAAAAACCACTTTTCGCACTTGTGTTAGTGTTGAAAAACCACTTTTTGCACTTGTGTTGGTGCAGGAAACCACTTTTGCACTTGTATTAGTGTGGAAAAAACACTTTTCGCACTTGTGCTAGAGTTGAAAAACCACTTTTCGCACTTGTGTTAGTGTTGAAAAACCACTTTTCGCACTTGTGTTGGTGCAGGAAACCACTTTTGCACTTGTATTAGTGTGGAAAAAACACTTTTCGCACTTGTTGCTAGAGTTGAAAAACCACTTTTCGCACTTGTGTTAGTGCAGGAAACCACTTTTGCACTTGCATTAGTGTGGAAAAAACACTTTTCGCACTTGTTCTAGAGTTGAAAAACCACTTTTCGCACTTGTGTTAGTGTTGAAAAACCACTTTTTGCACTTGTGTTGGTGCAGGAAACCACTTTTGCACTTGTATTAGTGTGGAAAAAACACTTTTCGCACTTGTGCTAGAGTTGAAAAACCACTTTTCGCACTTGTGTTAGTGTTGAAAAACCACTTTTCGCACTTGTGTTGGTGCAGGAAACCACTTTTGCACTTGTATTAGTGTGGAAAAAACACTTTTTGCACTTGTGATAGTGTTGAAAAACCACTTTTCGCACTTGTGTTAGTGTTGAAAAACCACTTTTCGCACTTGTGTTAGTGTTGAAAAACCACTTTTCGCACTGGTGTTGGTGCAGGAAACCACTTTTGCACTTGTATTAGTGTGGAAAAACCACTTTTCGCACTTGTGTTGGTGTTGAAAAACCACTTTTCGCACTTGTGTTAGTGTTGAAAAACCACTTTTCGCACATGTGTTAGTGTTGAAAAACCACTTTTCGCACTTGTGTTGGTGCAGGAAACCACTTTTGCACTTGTATTAGTGTGGAAAAAACACATTTCGCACTTGTGTTAGTTTTGAAAAACCACTTTTCGCACTTGTGTTAGTGTTGAAAAACCACTTTTCGCACTTGTGTTGGTGCAGGAAACCACTTTTGCACTTGTGTTAGTGTTGAAAAACCACTTTTCGCACTGGTGTTGGTGCAGGAAACCACTTTTGCAGTTGTATTAGTGTGGAAAAAACACATTTCGCACTTGTGTTAGTTTTGAAAAACCACTTTTCGCACTTGTGTTAGTGTTGAAAAACCACTTTTCGCACTTGTGTTGGTGCAGGAAACCACTTTTGCACTTGTATTAGTGTGGAAAAACACTTTTTGCACTTGTGATGGTGTTGAAAAACCACTTTTCACACTGGTGTTAGTGTTGAAAAACCACTTTTCGCACTTGTGTTGGTGCAGGAAACCACTTTTGCACTTGTATTAGTGTGGAAAAAACACATTTCGCACTTGTGTTAGTTTTGAAAAACCACTTTTCGCACTTGTGTTAGTGTTGAAAAACCACTTTTCGCACTTGTGTTGGTGCAGGAAACCACTTTTGCACTTGTATTAGTGTGGAAAAACACTTTTTGCACTTGTGATGGTGCAGGAAACCACTTTTGCACTTGTATTAGTGTGGAAAAACACTTTTTGCACTTGTGATGGTGTTGAAAAACCACTTTTTCGCACTTGTGTTAGTGTTGAAAAACCACTTTTCGCACTTGTGTTGGTGCAGGAAACCACTTTTGCACTTGTATTAGTGTGGAAAAAACACTTTTCGCACTTGTGCTAGAGTTGAAAAACCACTTTTCGCACTTGTGTTAGTGTTGAAAAACCACTTTTCGCACTTGTGTTAGTGCAGGAAACCACTTTTGCACTTGCATTAGTGTGGAAAAAACACTTTTCGCACTTGTTCTAGAGTTGAAAAAACCACTTTTCGCACTTGTGTTAGTGTTGAAAAACCACTTTTTGCACTTGTGTTGGTGCAGGAAACCACTTTTGCACTTGTATTAGTGTGGAAAAAACACTTTTCGCACTTGTGCTAGAGTTGAAAAACCACTTTTCGCACTTGTGTTAGTGTTGAAAAACCACTTTTCGCACTTGTGTTGGTGCAGGAAACCACTTTTGCACTTGTATTAGTGTGGAAAAAACACTTTTTGCACTTGTGATAGTGTTGAAAAACCACTTTTCGCACTTGTGTTAGTGTTGAAAAACCACTTTTCGCACTTGTGTTAGTGTTGAAAAACCACTTTTCGCACTGGTGTTGGTGCAGGAAACCACTTTTGCACTTGTATTAGTGTGGAAAAACCACTTTTCGCACTTGTGTTAGTGTTGAAAAACCACTTTTCGCACTTGTGTTAGTGTTGAAAAACCACTTTTCGCACTTGTGTTAGTGTTGAAAAACCACTTTTCGCACTTGTGTTGGTGCAGGAAACCACTTTTGCACTTGTATTAGTGTGGAAAAAACACATTTCGCACTTGTGTTAGTTTTGAAAACCACTTTTCGCACTTGTGTTAGTGTTGAAAAACCACTTTTCGCACTTGTGTTGGTGCAGGAAACCACTTTTGCACTTGTGTTAGTGTTGAAAAACCACTTTTCGCACTGGTGTTGGTGCAGGAAACCACTTTTGCACTTGTATTAGTGTGGAAAAAACACATTTCGCACTTGTGTTAGTGTTGAAAAACCACTTTTCGCACTGGTGTTGGTGCAGGAAACCACTTTTGCACTTGTATTAGTGTGGAAAAACCACTTTTCGCACTTGTGTTGGTGTTGAAAACCACTTTTCGCACTTGTGTTAGTGTTGAAAAACCACTTTTCGCACTTGTGTTAGTGTTGAAAAACCACTTTTCGCACTTGTGTTGGTGCAGGAAACCACTTTTGCACTTGTATTAGTGTGGAAAAAACACATTTCGCACTTGTGTTAGTTTTGAAAAACCACTTTTCGCACTTGTGTTAGTGTTGAAAAACCACTTTTCGCACTTGTGTTGGTGCAGGAAACCACTTTTGCACTTGTGTTAGTGTTGAAAAACCACTTTTCGCACTGGTGTTGGTGCAGGAAACCACTTTTGCACTTGTATTAGTGTGGAAAAAAACACATTTCGCACTTGTGTTAGTTTTGAAAAACCACTTTTCGCACTTGTGTTAGTGTTGAAAAACCACTTTTCGCACTTGTGTTGGTGCAGGAAACCACTTTTGCACTTGTATTAGTGTGGAAAAACACTTTTTGCACTTGTGATGGTGTTGAAAAACCACTTTTCACACTGGTGTTAGTGTTGAAAAACCACTTTTCGCACTTGTGTTGGTGCAGGAAACCACTTTTGCACTTGTATTAGTGTGGAAAAAACACATTTCGCACTTGTGTTAGTTTTGAAAAACCACTTTTCGCACTTGTGTTAGTGTTGAAAAACCACTTTTCGCACTTGTGTTGGTGCAGGAAACCACTTTTGCACTTGTATTAGTGTGGAAAAACACTTTTTGCACTTGTGATGGTGCAGGAAACCACTTTTGCACTTGTATTAGTGTGGAAAAACACTTTTTGCACTTGTGATGGTGTTGAAAAACCACTTTTCGCACTTGTGTTAGTGTTGAAAAACCACTTTTCGCACTTGTGTTGGTGCAGGAAACCACTTTTGCACTTGTATTAGTGTGGAAAAAACACTTTTCGCACTTGTGCTAGAGTTGAAAAACCACTTTTCGCACTTGTGTTAGTGTTGAAAAACCACTTTTCGCACTTGTGTTAGTGCAGGAAACCACTTTTGCACTTGCATTAGTGTGGAAAAAACACTTTTCGCACTTGTTCTAGAGTTGAAAAACCACTTTTCGCACTTGTGTTAGTGTTGAAAAACCACTTTTTGCACTTGTGTTGGTGCAGGAAACCACTTTTGCACTTGTATTAGTGTGGAAAAAACACTTTTCGCACTTGTGCTAGAGTTGAAAAACCACTTTTCGCACTTGTGTTAGTGTTGAAAAACCACTTTTCGCACTTGTGTTGGTGCAGGAAACCACTTTTGCACTTGTATTAGTGTGGAAAAAACACTTTTTGCACTTGTGATAGTGTTGAAAAACCACTTTTCGCACTTGTGTTAGTGTTGAAAAACCACTTTTCGCACTTGTGTTAGTGTTGAAAAACCACTTTTCGCACTGGTGTTGGTGCAGGAAACCACTTTTGCACTTGTATTAGTGTGGAAAACCACTTTTCGCACTTGTGTTAGTGTTGAAAAACCACTTTTCCGCACTTGTGTTAGTGTTGAAAAACCACTTTTCGCACTTGTGTTAGTGTTGAAAAACCACTTTTCGCACTTGTGTTGGTGCAGGAAACCACTTTTGCACTTGTATTAGTGTGGAAAAAACACATTTCGCACTTGTGTTAGTTTTGAAAAACCACTTTTCGCACTTGTGTTAGTGTTGAAAAACCACTTTTCGCACTTGTGTTGGTGCAGGAAACCACTTTTGCACTTGTGTTAGTGTTGAAAAACCACTTTTTCGCACTGGTGTTGGTGCAGGAAACCACTTTTGCACTTGTATTAGTGTGGAAAAAACACATTTCGCACTTGTGTTAGTTTTGAAAAACCACTTTTCGCACTTGTGTTAGTGTTGAAAAACCACTTTTCGCACTTGTGTTGGTGCAGGAAACCACTTTTGCACTTGTATTAGTGTGGAAAAACACTTTTTGCACTTGTGATGGTGTTGAAAAACCACTTTTCACACTGGTGTTAGTGTTGAAAAACCACTTTTCGCACTTGTGTTGGTGCAGGAAACCTCTTGCACTTGTATTAGTGTGGAAAAACCACTTTTCGCACTTGTGTTAGTGTTGAAAAACCACTTTTCGCACTTGTGTTAGTGTTGAAAAACCACTTTTCGCACTGGTGTTGGTGCAGGAAACCACTTTTGCACTTGTATTAGTGTGGAAAAACCACTTTTCGCACTTGTGTTAGTGTTGAAAAACCACTTTTCGCACTTGTGTTAGTGTTGAAAAACCACTTTTCGCACTTGTGTTAGTGTTGAAAAACCACTTTTCGCACTTGTGTTGGTGCAGGAAACCACTTTTGCACTTGTATTAGTATGGAAAAAACACTTTTCGCACTTGTGTTAGTTTTGAAAAACCACTTTTCGCACTTGTGTTAGTGTTGAAAAACCACTTTTCGCACTTGTGTTGGTGCAGGAAACCACTTTTGCACTTGTATTAGTGTGGAAAAACACTTTTTGCACTTGTGATGGTGTTGAAAAACCACTTTTCGCACTTGTGTTAGTGTTGAAAAACCACTTTTCGCACTTGTGTTGGTGCAGGAAACCACTTTTGCACTTGTATTAGTGTGGAAAAAACACTTTTCGCACTTGTGCTAGAGTTGAAAAACCACTTTTCGCACTTGTGTTAGTGTTGAAAAACCACTTTTCGCACTTGTGTTAGTGCAGGAAACCACTTTTGCACTTGCATTAGTGTGGAAAAAACACTTTTCGCACTTGTTCTAGAGTTGAAAAACCACTTTTCGCACTTGTGTTAGTGTTGAAAAACCACTTTTTGCACTTGTGATAGTGTTGAAAAACCACTTTTCGCACTTGTGTTAGTGTTGAAAAACCACTTTTCGCACTTGTGTTAGTGTTGAAAAACCACTTTCGGCACTTGTGTTGGTGCAGGAAACCACTTTTGCACTTGTATTAGTGTGGAAAAAACACTTTTTGCACTTGTGATAGTGTTGAAAAACCACTTTTCGCACTTGTGTTAGTGTTGAAAAACCACTTTTCGCACTTGTGTTAGTGTTGAAAAACTACTTTTCGCACTTGTGTTGGTGCAGGAAACCACTTTTGCACTTGTATTAGTGTGGAAAAACCACTTTTCGCACTTGTGTTAGTGTTGAAAAACCACTTTTCGCACTTGTGTTAGTGTTGAAAAACCAATTTTCGCACTTGTGTTGGTGCAGGAAACCACTTTTGCACTTGTATTAGTGTGGAAAAAACACTTTTCGCACTTGTGTTAGTGTTGAAAAACCACTTTTCGCACTTGTGTTGGTGCAGGAAACCACTTTTGCACTTGTATTAGTGTGGAAAAAACACTTTTCGCACTTGTGGTAGAGTTGAAAAACCACTTTTCGCACTTGTGTTAGTGTTGAAAAACCACTTTTCGCACTTGTGTTGGTGCAGGAAACCACTTTTGCACTTGTATTAGTGTGGAAAAAACACTTTTCGCACTTGTGCTAGAGTTGAAAAACCACTTTTCGCACTTGTGTTAGTGTTGAAAAACCACTTTTCGCACTTGTGTTGGTGCAGGAAACCACTTTTGCACTTGTATTAGTGTGGAAAAAACACTTTTTGCACTTGTGATAGTGTTGAAAAACCACTTTTCGCACTTGTGTTAGTGTTGAAAAGCCACTTTTCGCACTTGTGTTAGTGTTGAAAAACAACTTTTCGCACTGGTGTTGGTGCAGGAAACCACTTTTGCACTTGTATTAGTGTGGAAAAACCACTTTTCGCACTTGTGTTAGTGTTGAAAAACCACTTTTCGCACTTGTGTTAGTGTTGAAAAACCACTTTTCGCACTTGTGTTAGTGTTGAAAAACCACTTTTCGCACTTGTGTTGGTGCAGGAAACCACTTTTGCACTTGTATTAGTATGGAAAAAACACTTTTCGCACTTGTGTTAGTTTTGAAAAACCACTTTTCGCACTTATGTTAGTGTTGAAAAACCACTTTTCGCACTTGTGTTGGTGCAGGAAACCACTTTTGCACTTGTATTAGTGTGGAAAAACACTTTTTGCACTTGTGATGGTGTTGAAAAACCACTTTTCGCACTTGTGTTAGTGTTGAAAAACCACTTTTCGCACTTGTGTTGGTGCAGGAAACCACTTTTGCACTTGTATTAGTGTGGAAAAAACACTTTTCGCACTTGTGCTAGAGTTGAAAAACCACTTTTCGCACTTGTGTTAGTGTTGAAAAACCACTTTTCGCACTTGTGTTAGTGCAGGAAACCACTTTTGCACTTGCATTAGTGTGGAAAAAACACTTTTCGCACTTGTTCTAGAGTTGAAAAACCACTTTTCGCACTTGTGTTAGTGTTGAAAAACCACTTTTTGCACTTGTGTTGGTGCAGGAAACCACTTTTGCACTTGTATTAGTGTGGAAAAAACACTTTTCGCACTTGTGCTAGAGTTGAAAAACCACTTTTCGCACTTGTGTTAGTGTTGAAAAACCACTTTTCGCACTTGTGTTGGTGCAGGAAACCACTTTTGCACTTGTATTAGTGTGGAAAAAACACTTTTCGCACTTGTGCTAGAGTTGAAAAACCACTTTTCGCACTTGTGTTAGTGCAGGAAACCACTTTTGCACTTGCATTAGTGTGGAAAAAACACTTTTCGCACTTGTTCTAGAGTTGAAAAACCACTTTTCGCACTTGTGTTAGTGTTGAAAAACCAGTTTTTGCACCTGTGTTGGTGCAGGAAACCACTTTTGCACTTGTATTAGTGTGGAAAAAACACTTTTCGCACTTGTGCTAGAGTTGAAAAACCACTTTTCGCACTTGTGTTAGTGTTGAAAAACCACTTTTCGCACTTGTGTTGGTGCAGGAAACCACTTTTGCACTTGTATTAGTGTGGAAAAAACACTTTTTGCACTTGTGATAGTGTTGAAAAACCACTTTTCGCACTTGTGTTAGTGTTGAAAAACCACTTTTCGCACTTGTGTTAGTGTTGAAAAACCACTTTTCGCACTGGTGTTGGTGCAGGAAACCACTTTTGCACTTGTATTAGTGTGGAAAAACCACTTTTCGCACTTGTGTTAGTGTTGAAAAACCACTTTTCGCACTTGTGTTAGTGTTGAAAAACCACTTTTCGCACTTGTGTTAGTGTTGAAAAACCACTTTTCGCACTTGTGTTGGTGCAGGAAACCACTTTTGCACTTGTATTAGTGTGGAAAAAACACATTTCGCACTTGTGTTAGTTTTGAAAAACCACTTTTCGCACTTGTGTTAGTGTTGAAAAACCACTTTTCGCACTTGTGTTGGTGCAGGAAACCACTTTTGCACTTGTGTTAGTGTTGAAAAACCACTTTTCGCACTGGTGTTGGTGCAGGAAACCACTTTTGCACTTGTATTAGTGTGGAAAAAACACATTTCGCACTTGTGTTAGTTTTGAAAAACCACTTTTCGCACTTGTGTTAGTGTTGAAAAACCACTTTTCGCACTTGTGTTGGTGCAGGAAACCACTTTTGCACTTGTATTAGTGTGGAAAAACACTTTTTGCACTTGTGATGGTGTTGAAAAACCACTTTTCACACTGGTGTTAGTGTTGAAAAACCACTTTTCGCACTTGTGTTGGTGCAGGAAACCACTTTTGCACTTGTATTAGTGTGGAAAAAACACATTTCGCACTTGTGTTAGTTTTGAAAAACCACTTTTCGCACTTGTGTTAGTGTTGAAAAACCACTTTTCGCACTTGTGTTGGTGCAGGAAACCACTTTTGCACTTGTATTAGTGTGGAAAAACACTTTTTGCACTTGTGATGGTGCAGGAAACCACTTTTGCACTTGTATTAGTGTGGAAAAACACTTTTTGCACTTGTGATGGTGTTGAAAAACCACTTTTCGCACTTGTGTTAGTGTTGAAAAACCACTTTTCGCACTTGTGTTGGTGCAGGAAACCACTTTTGCACTTGTATTAGTGTGGAAAAAACACTTTTCGCACTTGTGCTAGAGTTGAAAAACCACTTTTCGCACTTGTGTTAGTGTTGAAAAACCACTTTTCGCACTTGTGTTAGTGCAGGAAACCACTTTTGCACTTGCATTAGTGTGGAAAAAACACTTTTCGCACTTGTTCTAGAGTTGAAAAACCACTTTTCGCACTTGTGTTAGTGTTGAAAAACCACTTTTTGCACTTGTGTTGGTGCAGGAAACCACTTTTGCACTTGTATTAGTGTGGAAAAAACACTTTTCGCACTTGTGCTAGAGTTGAAAAACCACTTTTCGCACTTGTGTTAGTGTTGAAAAACCACTTTTCGCACTTGTGTTGGTGCAGGAAACCACTTTTGCACTTGTATTAGTGTGGAAAAAACACTTTTTGCACTTGTGATAGTGTTGAAAAACCACTTTTCGCACTTGTGTTAGTGTTGAAAAACCACTTTTCGCACTTGTGTTAGTGTTGAAAAACCACTTTTCGCACTGGTGTTGGTGCAGGAAACCACTTTTGCACTTGTATTAGTGTGGAAAAACCACTTTTCGCACTTGTGTTAGTGTTGAAAAACCACTTTTCGCACTTGTGTTAGTGTTGAAAAACCACTTTTCGCACTTGTGTTAGTGTTGAAAAACCACTTTTCGCACTTGTGTTGGTGCAGGAAACCACTTTTGCACTTGTATTAGTGTGGAAAAAACACATTTCGCACTTGTGTTAGTTTTGAAAAACCACTTTTCGCACTTGTGTTAGTGTTGAAAAACCACTTTTCGCACTTGTGTTGGTGCAGGAAACCACTTTTGCACTTGTGTTAGTGTTGAAAAACCACTTTTCGCACTGGTGTTGGTGCAGGAAACCACTTTTGCACTTGTATTAGTGTGGAAAAAACACATTTCGCACTTGTGTTAGTTTTGAAAAACCACTTTTCGCACTTGTGTTAGTGTTGAAAAACCACTTTTCGCACTTGTGTTGGTGCAGGAAACCACTTTTGCACTTGTATTAGTGTGGAAAAACACTTTTTGCACTTGTGATGGTGTTGAAAAACCACTTTTCACACTGGTGTTAGTGTTGAAAAACCACTTTTCGCACTTGTGTTGGTGCAGGAAACCTCTTTTGCACTTGTATTAGTGTGGAAAAACCACTTTTCGCACTTGTGTTAGTGTTGAAAAACCACTTTTCGCACTTGTGTTAGTGTTGAAAAACCACTTTTCGCACTGGTGTTGGTGCAGGAAACCACTTTTGCACTTGTATTAGTGTGGAAAAACCACTTTTCGCACTTGTGTTAGTGTTGAAAAACCACTTTTCGCACTTGTGTTAGTGTTGAAAAACCACTTTTCGCACTTGTGTTAGTGTTGAAAAACCACTTTTCGCACTTGTGTTGGTGCAGGAAACCACTTTTGCACTTGTATTAGTATGGAAAAAACACTTTTCGCACTTGTGTTAGTTTTTAAAAACCACTTTTCGCACTTGTGTTAGTGTTGAAAAACCACTTTTCGCACTTGTGTTGGTGCAGGAAACCACTTTTGCACTTGTATTAGTGTGGAAAAACACTTTTTGCACTTGTGATGGTGTTGAAAAACCACTTTTCGCACTTGTGTTAGTGTTGAAAAACCACTTTTCGCACTTGTGTTGGTGCAGGAAACCACTTTTGCACTTGTATTAGTGTGGAAAAAACACTTTTCGCACTTGTGCTAGAGTTGAAAAACCACTTTTCGCACTTGTGTTAGTGTTGAAAAACCACTTTTCGCACTTGTGTTAGTGCAGGAAACCACTTTTGCACTTGCATTAGTGTGGAAAAAACACTTTTCGCACTTGTTCTAGAGTTGAAAAACCACTTTTCGCACTTGTGTTAGTGTTGAAAAACCACTTTTTGCACTTGTGTTGGTGCAGGAAACCACTTTTGCACTTGTATTAGTGTGGAAAAAACACTTTTCGCACTTGTGCTAGAGTTGAAAAACCACTTTTCGCACTTGTGTTAGTGTTGAAAAACCACTTTTCGCACTTGTGTTGGTGCAGGAAACCACTTTTGCACTTGTATTAGTGTGGAAAAAACACTTTTCGCACTTGTGCTAGAGTTGAAAAACCACTTTTCGCACTTGTGTTAGTGCAGGAAACCACTTTTGCACTTGCATTAGTGTGGAAAAAACACTTTTCGCACTTGTTCTAGAGTTGAAAAACCACTTTTCGCACTTGTGTTAGTGTTGAAAAACCACTTTTTGCACTTGTGTTGGTGCAGGAAACCACTTTTGCACTTGTATTAGTGTGGAAAAAACACTTTTCGCACTTGTGCTAGAGTTGAAAAACCACTTTTCGCACTTGTGTTAGTGTTGAAAAACCACTTTTCGCACTTGTGTTGGTGCAGGAAACCACTTTTGCACTTGTATTAGTGTGGAAAAAACACTTTTTGCACTTGTGATAGTGTTGAAAAACCACTTTTCGCACTTGTGTTAGTGTTGAAAAACCACTTTTCGCACTTGTGTTAGTGTTGAAAAACCACTTTTCGCACTGGTGTTGGTGCAGGAAACCACTTTTGCACTTGTATTAGTGTGGAAAAACCACTTTTCGCACTTGTGTTAGTGTTGAAAAACCACTTTTCGCACTTGTGTTAGTGTTGAAAAACCACTTTTCGCACTTGTGTTAGTGTTGAAAAACCACTTTTCGCACTTGTGTTGGTGCAGGAAACCACTTTTGCACTTGTATTAGTGTGGAAAAAACACATTTCGCACTTGTGTTAGTTTTGAAAAACCACTTTTCGCACTTGTGTTAGTGTTGAAAAACCACTTTTCGCACTTGTGTTGGTGCAGGAAACCACTTTTGCACTTGTGTTAGTGTTGAAAAACCACTTTTCGCACTGGTGTTGGTGCAGGAAACCACTTTTGCACTTGTATTAGTGTGGAAAAAACACATTTCGCACTTGTGTTAGTTTTGAAAAACCACTCTTACCACTTGTGTTAGTGTTGAAAAACCACTTTTCGCACTTGTGTTGGTGCAGGAAACCACTTTTGCACTTGTATTAGTGTGGAAAAACACTTTTTGCACTTGTGATGGTGTTGAAAAACCACTTTTCACACTGGTGTTAGTGTTGAAAAACCACTTTTCGCACTTGTGTTGGTGCAGGAAACCACTTTTGCACTTGTATTAGTGTGGAAAAAACACATTTCGCACTTGTGTTAGTTTTGAAAAACCACTTTTCGCACTTGTGTTAGTGTTGAAAAACCACTTTTCGCACTTGTGTTGGTGCAGGAAACCACTTTTGCACTTGTGTTAGTGTTGAAAAACCACTTTTCGCACTGGTGTTGGTGCAGGAAACCACTTTTGCACTTGTATTAGTGTGGAAAAAACACATTTCGCACTTGTGTTAGTTTTGAAAAACCACTTTTCGCACTTGTGTTAGTGTTGAAAAACCACTTTTCGCACTTGTGTTGGTGCAGGAAACCACTTTTGCACTTGTATTAGTGTGGAAAAACACTTTTTGCACTTGTGATGGTGTTGAAAAACCACTTTTCACACTGGTGTTAGTGTTGAAAAACCACTTTTCGCACTTGTGTTGGTGCAGGAAACCACTTTTGCACTTGTATTAGTGTGGAAAAAACACATTTCGCACTTGTGTTAGTTTTGAAAAACCACTTTTCGCACTTGTGTTAGTGTTGAAAAACCACTTTTCGCAGTTGTGTTGGTGCAGGAAACCACTTTTGCACTTGTATTAGTGTGGAAAAACACTTTTTGCACTTGTGATGGTGCAGGAAACCACGTTTGCACTTGTATTAGTGTGGAAAAACACTTTTTGCACTTGTGATGGTGTTGAAAAACCACTTTTCGCACTTGTGTTAGTGTTGAAAAACCACTTTTCGCACTTGTGTTGGTGCAGGAAACCACTTTTGCACTTGTATTAGTGTGGAAAAAACACTTTTCGCACTTGTGCTAGAGTTGAAAAACCACTTTTCGCACTTGTGTTAGTGTTGAAAAACCACTTTTCGCACTTGTGTTAGTGTTGAAAAACCACTTTTCGCACTTGTGTTAGTGTTGAAAAACCACTTTTCGCACTGGTGTTGGTGCAGGAAACCACTTTTGCACTTGTATTAGTGTGGAAAAACCACTTTTCGCACTTGTGTTAGTGTTGAAAAACCACTTTTCGCACTTGTGTTAGTGTTGAAAAACCACTTTTCGCACTTGTGTTAGTGTTGAAAAACCACTTTTCGCACTTGTGTTGGTGCAGGAAACCACTTTTGCACTTGTATTAGTGTGGAAAAAACACATTTCGCACTTGTGTTAGTTTTGAAAAACCACTTTTCGCACTTGTGTTAGTGTTGAAAAACCACTTTTCGCACTTGTGTTGGTGCAGGAAACCACTTTTGCACTTGTGTTTGTGTTGAAAAACCACTTTTCGCACTGGTGTTGGTGCAGGAAACCACTTTTGCACTTGTATTAGTGTGGAAAAAACACATTTCGCACTTGTGTTAGTTTTGAAAAACCACTTTTCGCACTTGTGTTAGTGTTGAAAAACCACTTTTCGCACTTGTGTTGGTGCAGGAAACCACTTTTGCACTTGTATTAGTGTGGAAAAACACTTTTTGCACTTGTGATGGTGTTGAAAAACCACTTTTCACACTGGTGTTAGTGTTGAAAAACCACTTTTCGCACTTGTGTTGGTGCAGGAAACCTCTTTTGCACTTGTATTAGTGTGGAAAAACCACTTTTCGCACTTGTGTTAGTGTTGAAAAACCACTTTTCGCACTTGTGTTAGTGTTGAAAAACCACTTTTCGCACTGGTGTTGGTGCAGGAAACCACTTTTGCACTTGTATTAGTGTGGAAAAACCACTTTTCGCACTTGTGTTAGTGTTGAAAAACCACTTTTCGCACTTGTGTTAGTGTTGAAAAACCACTTTTCGCACTTGTGTTAGTGTTGAAAAACCACTTTTCGCACTTGTGTTGGTGCAGGAAACCACTTTTGCACTTGTATTAGTGTGGAAAAAACACATTTCGCACTTGTGTTAGTTTTGAAAAACCACTTTTCGCACTTGTGTTAGTGTTGAAAAACCACTTTTCGCACTTGTGTTGGTGCAGGAAACCACTTTTGCACTTGTATTAGTGTGGAAAAACACTTTTTGCACTTGTGATGGTGTTGAAAAACCACTTTTCACACTGGTGTTAGTGTTGAAAAACCACTTTTCGCACTTGTGTTGGTGCAGGAAACCTCTTTTGCACTTGTATTAGTGTGGAAAAACCACTTTTCGCACTTGTGTTAGTGTTGAAAAACCACTTTTCGCACTTGTGTTAGTGTTGAAAAACCACTTTTCGCACTTGTGTTGGTGCAGGAAACCACTTTTGCACTTGTATTAGTGTGGAAAAAACACTTTTTGCACTTGTGATAGTGTTGAAAAACCACTTTTCGCACTTGTGTTAGTGTTGAAAAACCACTTTTTGCACTTGTGATAGTGTTGAAAAACCACTTTTCGCACTTGTGTTAGTGTTGAAAAACCACTTTTCGCACTTGTGTTAGTGTTGAAAAACCACTTTCGGCACTTGTGTTGGTGCAAGAAACCACTTTTGCACTTGTATTAGTGTGGAAAAAACACTTTTTGCACTTGTGATAGTGTTGAAAAACCACTTTTCGCACTTGTGTTAGTGTTGAAAAACCACTTTTCGCACTTGTGTTAGTGTTGAAAAACTACTTTTCGCACTTGTGTTGGTGCAGGAAACCACTTTTGCACTTGTATTAGTGTGGAAAAACCACTTTTCGCACTTGTGTTAGTGTTGAAAAACCACTTTTCGCACTTGTGTTAGTGTTGAAAAACCACTTTTCGCACTTGTGTTGGTGCAGGAAACCACTTTTGCACTTGTATTAGTGTGGAAAAAACACTTTTCGCACTTGTGTTAGTGTTGAAAAACCACTTTTCGCACTTGTGTTGGTGCAGGAAACCACTTTTGCACTTGTATTAGTGTGGAAAAAACACTTTTCGCACTTGTGGTAGAGTTGAAAAACCACTTTTCGCACTTGTGTTAGTGTTGAAAAACCACTTTTCGCACTTGTGTTGGTGCAGGAAACCACTTTTGCACTTGTATTAGTGTGGAAAAAACACTTTTCGCACTTGTGCTAGAGTTGAAAAACCACTTTTCGCACTTGTGTTAGTGTTGAAAAACCACTTTTCGCACTTGTGTTGGTGCAGGAAACCACTTTTGCACTTGTATTAGTGTGGAAAAAACACTTTTTGCACTTGTGATAGTGTTGAAAAACCACTTTTCGCACTTGTGTTAGTGTTGAAAAGCCACTTTTCGCACTTGTGTTAGTGTTGAAAAACAACTTTTCGCACTGGTGTTGGTGCAGGAAACCACTTTTGCACTTGTATTAGTGTGGAAAAACCACTTTTCGCACTTGTGTTAGTGTTGAAAAACCACTTTTCGCACTTGTGTTAGTGTTGAAAAACCACTTTTCGCACTTGTGTTAGTGTTGAAAAACCACTTTTCGCACTTGTGTTGGTGCAGGAAACCACTTTTGCACTTGTATTAGTATGGAAAAAACACTTTTCGCACTTGTGTTAGTTTTGAAAAACCACTTTTCGCACTTATGTTAGTGTTGAAAAACCACTTTTCGCACTTGTGTTGGTGCAGGAAACCACTTTTGCACTTGTATTAGTGTGGAAAAACACTTTTTGCACTTGTGATGGTGTTGAAAAACCACTTTTCGCACTTGTGTTAGTGTTGAAAAACCACTTTTCGCACTTGTGTTGGTGCAGGAAACCACTTTTGCACTTGTATTAGTGTGGAAAAAACACTTTTCGCACTTGTGCTAGAGTTGAAAAACCACTTTTCGCACTTGTGTTAGTGTTGAAAAACCACTTTTCGCACTTGTGTTAGTGCAGGAAACCACTTTTGCACTTGCATTAGTGTGGAAAAAACACTTTTCGCACTTGTTCTAGAGTTGAAAAACCACTTTTCGCACTTGTGTTAGTGTTGAAAAACCACTTTTTGCACTTGTGTTGGTGCAGGAAACCACTTTTGCACTTGTATTAGTGTGGAAAAAACACTTTTCGCACTTGTGCTAGAGTTGAAAAACCACTTTTCGCACTTGTGTTAGTGTTGAAAAACCACTTTTCGCACTTGTGTTGGTGCAGGAAACCACTTTTGCACTTGTATTAGTGTGGAAAAAACACTTTTCGCACTTGTGCTAGAGTTGAAAAACCACTTTTCGCACTTGTGTTAGTGCAGGAAACCACTTTTGCACTTGCATTAGTGTGGAAAAAACACTTTTCGCACTTGTTCTAGAGTTGAAAAACCACTTTTCGCACTTGTGTTAGTGTTGAAAAACCAGTTTTTGCACCTGTGTTGGTGCAGGAAACCACTTTTGCACTTGTATTAGTGTGGAAAAAACACTTTTCGCACTTGTGCTAGAGTTGAAAAACCACTTTTCGCACTTGTGTTAGTGTTGAAAAACCACTTTTCGCACTTGTGTTGGTGCAGGAAACCACTTTTGCACTTGTATTAGTGTGGAAAAAACACTTTTTGCACTTGTGATA
The DNA here is from genome assembly GCF_964187855.1 of Myxine glutinosa. Classification (NCBI taxonomy): domain Eukaryota; kingdom Metazoa; phylum Chordata; class Myxini; order Myxiniformes; family Myxinidae; genus Myxine; species Myxine glutinosa. The sequence continues at coordinate 178,862,011 of NC_136267.1, forward strand.
GTGTTGAAAAACCACTTTTCGCACTTGTGTTAGTGTTGAAAAACCACTTTTCGCACTTGTGTTAGTGTTGAAAAACCACTTTTCGCACTGGTGTTGGTGCAGGAAACCACTTTTGCACTTGTATTAGTGTGGAAAAACCACTTTTCGCACTTGTGTTAGTGTTGAAAAACCACTTTTCGCACTTGTGTTAGTGTTGAAAAACCACTTTTCGCACTTGTGTTAGTGTTGAAAAACCACTTTTCGCACTTGTGTTGGTGCAGGAAACCACTTTTGCACTTGTATTAGTGTGGAAAAAACACATTTCGCACTTGTGTTAGTTTTGAAAAACCACTTTTCGCACTTGTGTTAGTGTTGAAAAACCACTTTTCGCACTTGTGTTGGTGCAGGAAACCACTTTTGCACTTGTGTTAGTGTTGAAAAACCACTTTTCGCACTGGTGTTGGTGCAGGAAACCACTTTTGCACTTGTATTAGTGTGGAAAAAACACATTTCGCACTTGTGTTAGTTTTGAAAAACCACTTTTCGCACTTGTGTTAGTGTTGAAAAACCACTTTTCGCACTTGTGTTGGTGCAGGAAACCACTTTTGCACTTGTATTAGTGTGGAAAAACACTTTTTGCACTTGTGATGGTGTTGAAAAACCACTTTTCACACTGGTGTTAGTGTTGAAAAACCACTTTTCGCACTTGTGTTGGTGCAGGAAACCACTTTTGCACTTGTATTAGTGTGGAAAAAACACATTTCGCACTTGTGTTAGTTTTGAAAAACCACTTTTCGCACTTGTGTTAGTGTTGAAAAACCACTTTTCGCACTTGTGTTGGTGCAGGAAACCACTTTTGCACTTGTATTAGTGTGGAAAAACACTTTTTGCACTTGTGATGGTGCAGGAAACCACTTTTGCACTTGTATTAGTGTGGAAAAACACTTTTTGCACTTGTGATGGTGTTGAAAAACCACTTTTCGCACTTGTGTTAGTGTTGAAAAACCACTTTTCGCACTTGTGTTGGTGCAGGAAACCACTTTTGCACTTGTATTAGTGTGGAAAAAACACTTTTCGCACTTGTGCTAGAGTTGAAAAACCACTTTTCGCACTTGTGTTAGTGTTGAAAAACCACTTTTCGCACTTGTGTTAGTGCAGGAAACCACTTTTGCACTTGCATTAGTGTGGAAAAAACACTTTTCGCACTTGTTCTAGAGTTGAAAAACCACTTTTCGCACTTGTGTTAGTGTTGAAAAACCACTTTTTGCACTTGTGTTGGTGCAGGAAACCACTTTTGCACTTGTATTAGTGTGGAAAAAACACTTTTCGCACTTGTGCTAGAGTTGAAAAACCACTTTTCGCACTTGTGTTAGTGTTGAAAAACCACTTTTCGCACTTGTGTTGGTGCAGGAAACCACTTTTGCACTTGTATTAGTGTGGAAAAAACACTTTTTGCACTTGTGATAGTGTTGAAAAACCACTTTTCGCACTTGTGTTAGTGTTGAAAAACCACTTTTCGCACTTGTGTTAGTGTTGAAAAACCACTTTTCGCACTGGTGTTGGTGCAGGAAACCACTTTTGCACTTGTATTAGTGTGGAAAAACCACTTTTCGCACTTGTGTTAGTGTTGAAAAACCACTTTTCGCACTTGTGTTAGTGTTGAAAAACCACTTTTCGCACTTGTGTTAGTGTTGAAAAACCACTTTTCGCACTTGTGTTGGTGCAGGAAACCACTTTTGCACTTGTATTAGTGTGGAAAAAACACATTTCGCACTTGTGTTAGTTTTGAAAAACCACTTTTCGCACTTGTGTTAGTGTTGAAAAACCACTTTTCGCACTTGTGTTGGTGCAGGAAACCACTTTTGCACTTGTGTTAGTGTTGAAAAACCACTTTTCGCACTGGTGTTGGTGCAGGAAACCACTTTTGCACTTGTATTAGTGTGGAAAAAACACATTTCGCACTTGTGTTAGTTTTGAAAAACCACTTTTCGCACTTGTGTTAGTGTTGAAAAACCACTTTTCGCACTTGTGTTGGTGCAGGAAACCACTTTTGCACTTGTATTAGTGTGGAAAAACACTTTTTGCACTTGTGATGGTGTTGAAAAACCACTTTTCACACTGGTGTTAGTGTTGAAAAACCACTTTTCGCACTTGTGTTGGTGCAGGAAACCTCTTTTGCACTTGTATTAGTGTGGAAAAACCACTTTTCGCACTTGTGTTAGTGTTGAAAAACCACTTTTCGCACTTGTGTTAGTGTTGAAAAACCACTTTTCGCACTGGTGTTGGTGCAGGAAACCACTTTTGCACTTGTATTAGTGTGGGAAAACCACTTTTCGCACTTGTGTTAGTGTTGAAAAACCACTTTTCGCACTTGTGTTAGTGTTGAAAAACCACTTTTCGCACTTGTGTTAGTGTTGAAAAACCACTTTTCGCACTTGTGTTGGTGCAGGAAACCACTTTTGCACTTGTATTAGTGTGGAAAAAACACATTTCGCACTTGTGTTAGTTTTGAAAAACCACTTTTCGCACTTGTGTTAGTGTTGAAAAACCACTTTTCGCACTTGTGTTGGTGCAGGAAACCACTTTTGCACTTGTATTAGTGTGGAAAAACACTTTTTGCACTTGTGATGGTGTTGAAAAACCACTTTTCACACTGGTGTTAGTGCTGAAAAACCACTTTTCGCACTTGTGTTGGTGCAGGAAACCTCTTTTGCACTTGTATTAGTGTGGAAAAACCACTTTTCACACTGGTGTTAGTGTTGAAAAACCACTTTTCGCACTTGTGTTGGTGCAGGAAACCTCTTTTGCACTTGTATTAGTGTGGAAAAACCACTTTTCGCACTTGTGTTAGTGTTGAAAAACCACTTTTCGCACTTGTGTTAGTGTTGAAAAACCACTTTTCGCACTTGTGCTAGAGTTGAAAAACCACTTTTCGCACTTGTGTTAGTGTTGAAAAACCACTTTTCGCACTTGTGTTGGTGCAGGAAACCACTTTTGCACTTGTATTAGTGTGGAAAAAACACTTTTTGCACTTGTGATAGTGTTGAAAATCCACTTTTCGCACTTGTGTTAGTGTTGAAAAACCACTTTTCGCACTTGTGTTAGTGTTGAAAAACCACTTTTCGCACTGGTGTTGGTGCAGGAAACCACTTTTGCACTTGTATTAGTGTGGAAAAACCACTTTTCACACTTGTGTTAGTGTTGAAAAACCACTTTTCGCACTTGTGTTAGTGTTGAAAAACCACTTTTCGCACTTGTGTTAGTGTTGAAAAACCACTTTTCGCACTTGTGTTGGTGCAGGAAACCACTTTTGCACTTGTATTAGTGTGGAAAAAACACATTTCGCACTTGAGTTAGTTTTGAAAAACCACTTTTCGCACTTGTGTTAGTGTTGAAAAACCACTTTTCACACTTGTGTTGGTGCAGGAAACCACTTTTGCACTTGTGTTAGTGTTGAAAAACCACTTTTCGCACTGGTGTTGGTGCAGGAAACCACTTTTGCACTTGTATTAGTGTGGAAAAAACACATTTCGCACTTGTGTTAGTTTTGAAAAACCACTTTTCGCACTTGTGTTAGTGTTGAAAAACCACTTTTCGCACTTGTGTTGGTGCAGGAAACCACTTTTGCACTTGTATTAGTGTGGAAAAACACTTTTTGCACTTGTGATGGTGTTGAAAAACCACTTTTCACACTGGTGTTAGTGTTGAAAAACCACTTTTCGCACTTGTGTTGGTGCAGGAAACCTCTTTTGCACTTGTATTAGTGTGGAAAAACCACTTTTCGCACTTGTGTTAGTGTTGAAAAACCACTTTTCGCACTTGTGTTAGTGTTGAAAAACCACTTTTCGCACTGGTGTTGGTGCAGGAAACCACTTTTGCACTTGTATTAGTGTGGAAAAACCACTTTTCGCACTTGTGTTAGTGTTGAAAAACCACTTTTCGCACTTGTGTTAGTGTTGAAAAACCACTTTTCGCACTTGTGTTAGTGTTGAAAAACCACTTTTCGCACTTGTGTTGGTGCAGGAAACCACTTTTGCACTTGTATTAGTGTGGAAAAAACACATTTCGCACTTGTGTTAGTTTTGAAAAACCACTTTTCGCACTTGTGTTAGTGTTGAAAAACCACTTTTCGCACTTGTGTTGGTGCAGGAAACCACTTTTGCACTTGTATTAGTGTGGAAAAACACTTTTTGCACTTGTGATGGTGTTGAAAAACCACTTTTCACACTGGTGTTAGTGTTGAAAAACCACTTTTCGCACTTGTGTTGGTGCAGGAAACCTCTTTTGCACTTGTATTAGTGTGGAAAAACCACTTTTCGCACTTGTGTTAGTGTTGAAAAACCACTTTTCGCACTTGTGTTAGTGTTGAAAAACCACTTTTCGCACTTGTGTTGGTGCAGGAAACCACTTTTGCACTTGTATTAGTGTGGAAAAAACACTTTTTGCACTTGTGATAGTGTTGAAAAACCACTTTTCGCACTTGTGTTAGTGTTGAAAAACCACTTTTTGCACTTGTGATAGTGTTGAAAAACCACTTTTCGCACTTGTGTTAGTGTTGAAAAACCACTTTTCGCACTTGTGTTAGTGTTGAAAAACCACTTTTCGCACTTGTGTTCGTGCAGGAAACCACTTTTGCACTTGTATTAGTGTGGAAAAACACTTTTTGCACTTGTGATGGTGTTGAAAAACCACTTTTCGCACTTGTGTTAGTGTTGAAAAACCACTTTTCGCACTTGTGTTGGTGCAGGAAACCACTTTTGCACTTGTATTAGTGTGGAAAAAACACTTTTCGCACTTGTGCTAGAGTTGAAAAACCACTTTTCGCACTTGTGTTAGTGTTGAAAAACCACTTTTCGCACTTGTGTTAGTGCAGGAAACCACTTTTGCACTTGCATTAGTGTGGAAAAAACACTTTTCGCACTTGTTCTAGAGTTGAAAAACCACTTTTCGCACTTGTGTTAGTGTTGAAAAACCACTTTTTGCACTTGTGTTGGTGCAGGAAACCACTTTTGCACTTGTATTAGTGTGGAAAAAACACTTTTCGCACTTGTGCTAGAGTTGAAAAACCACTTTTCGCACTTGTGTTAGTGTTGAAAAACCACTTTTCGCACTTGTGTTGGTGCAGGAAACCACTTTTGCACTTGTATTAGTGTGGAAAAAACACTTTTTGCACTTGTGATAGTGTTGAAAATCCACTTTTCGCACTTGTGTTAGTGTTGAAAAACCACTTTTCGCACTTGTGTTAGTGTTGAAAAACCACTTTTCGCACTGGTGTTGGTGCAGGAAACCACTTTTGCACTTGTATTAGTGTGGAAAAACCACTTTTCACACTTGTGTTAGTGTTGAAAAACCACTTTTCGCACTTGTGTTAGTGTTGAAAAACCACTTTTCGCACTTGTGTTAGTGTTGAAAAACCACTTTTCGCACTTGTGTTGGTGCAGGAAACCACTTTTGCACTTGTATTAGTGTGGAAAAAACACATTTCGCACTTGAGTTAGTTTTGAAAAACCACTTTTCGCACTTGTGTTAGTGTTGAAAAACCACTTTTCACACTTGTGTTGGTGCAGGAAACCACTTTTGCACTTGTGTTAGTGTTGAAAAACCACTTTTCGCACTGGTGTTGGTGCAGGAAACCACTTTTGCACTTGTATTAGTGTGGAAAAAACACATTTCGCACTTGTGTTAGTTTTGAAAAACCACTTTTCGCACTTGTGTTAGTGTTGAAAAACCACTTTTCGCACTTGTGTTGGTGCAGGAAACCACTTTTGCACTTGTATTAGTGTGGAAAAACACTTTTTGCACTTGTGATGGTGTTGAAAAACCACTTTTCACACTGGTGTTAGTGTTGAAAAACCACTTTTCGCACTTGTGTTGGTGCAGGAAACCTCTTTTGCACTTGTATTAGTGTGGAAAAACCACTTTTCGCACTTGTGTTAGTGTTGAAAAACCACTTTTCGCACTTGTGTTAGTGTTGAAAAACCACTTTTCGCACTGGTGTTGGTGCAGGAAACCACTTTTGCACTTGTATTAGTGTGGAAAAACCACTTTTCGCACTTGTGTTAGTGTTGAAAAACCACTTTTCGCACTTGTGTTAGTGTTGAAAAACCACTTTTCGCACTTGTGTTAGTGTTGAAAAACCACTTTTCGCACTTGTGTTGGTGCAGGAAACCACTTTTGCACTTGTATTAGTGTGGAAAAAACACATTTCGCACTTGTGTTAGTTTTGAAAAACCACTTTTCGCACTTGTGTTAGTGTTGAAAAACCACTTTTCGCACTTGTGTTGGTGCAGGAAACCACTTTTGCACTTGTATTAGTGTGGAAAAACACTTTTTGCACTTGTGATGGTGTTGAAAAACCACTTTTCACACTGGTGTTAGTGCTGAAAAACCACTTTTCGCACTTGTGTTGGTGCAGGAAACCTCTTTTGCACTTGTATTAGTGTGGAAAAACCACTTTTCACACTGGTGTTAGTGTTGAAAAACCACTTTTCGCACTTGTGTTGGTGCAGGAAACCTCTTTTGCACTTGTATTAGTGTGGAAAAACCACTTTTCGCACTTGTGTTAGTGTTGAAAAACCACTTTTCGCACTTGTGTTAGTGTTGAAAAACCACTTTTCGCACTTGTGCTAGAGTTGAAAAACCACTTTTCGCACTTGTGTTAGTGTTGAAAAACCACTTTTCGCACTTGTGTTGGTGCAGGAAACCACTTTTGCACTTGTATTAGTGTGGAAAAAACACTTTTTGCACTTGTGATAGTGTTGAAAATCCACTTTTCGCACTTGTGTTAGTGTTGAAAAACCACTTTTCGCACTTGTGTTAGTGTTGAAAAACCACTTTTCGCACTGGTGTTGGTGCAGGAAACCACTTTTGCACTTGTATTAGTGTGGAAAAACCACTTTTCACACTTGTGTTAGTGTTGAAAAACCACTTTTCGCACTTGTGTTAGTGTTGAAAAACCACTTTTCGCACTTGTGTTAGTGTTGAAAAACCACTTTTCGCACTTGTGTTGGTGCAGGAAACCACTTTTGCACTTGTATTAGTGTGGAAAAAACACATTTCGCACTTGAGTTAGTTTTGAAAAACCACTTTTCGCACTTGTGTTAGTGTTGAAAAACCACTTTTCACACTTGTGTTGGTGCAGGAAACCACTTTTGCACTTGTGTTAGTGTTGAAAAACCACTTTTCGCACTGGTGTTGGTGCAGGAAACCACTTTTGCACTTGTATTAGTGTGGAAAAAACACATTTCGCACTTGTGTTAGTTTTGAAAAACCACTTTTCGCACTTGTGTTAGTGTTGAAAAACCACTTTTCGCACTTGTGTTGGTGCAGGAAACCACTTTTGCACTTGTATTAGTGTGGAAAAACACTTTTTGCACTTGTGATGGTGTTGAAAAACCACTTTTCACACTGGTGTTAGTGTTGAAAAACCACTTTTCGCACTTGTGTTGGTGCAGGAAACCTCTTTTGCACTTGTATTAGTGTGGAAAAACCACTTTTCGCACTTGTGTTAGTGTTGAAAAACCACTTTTCGCACTTGTGTTAGTGTTGAAAAACCACTTTTCGCACTGGTGTTGGTGCAGGAAACCACTTTTGCACTTGTATTAGTGTGGAAAAACCACTTTTCGCACTTGTGTTAGTGTTGAAAAACCACTTTTCGCACTTGTGTTAGTGTTGAAAAACCACTTTTCGCACTTGTGTTAGTGTTGAAAAACCACTTTTCGCACTTGTGTTGGTGCAGGAAACCACTTTTGCACTTGTATTAGTGTGGAAAAAACACATTTCGCACTTGTGTTAGTTTTGAAAAACCACTTTTCGCACTTGTGTTAGTGTTGAAAAACCACTTTTCGCACTTGTGTTGGTGCAGGAAACCACTTTTGCACTTGTATTAGTGTGGAAAAACACTTTTTGCACTTGTGATGGTGTTGAAAAACCACTTTTCACACTGGTGTTAGTGTTGAAAAACCACTTTTCGCACTTGTGTTGGTGCAGGAAACCTCTTTTGCACTTGTATTAGTGTGGAAAAACCACTTTTCGCACTTGTGTTAGTGTTGAAAAACCACTTTTCGCACTTGTGTTAGTGTTGAAAAACCACTTTTCGCACTTGTGTTGGTGCAGGAAACCACTTTTGCACTTGTATTAGTGTGGAAAAAACACTTTTTGCACTTGTGATAGTGTTGAAAAACCACTTTTCGCACTTGTGTTAGTGTTGAAAAACCACTTTTTGCACTTGTGATAGTGTTGAAAAACCACTTTTCGCACTTGTGTTAGTGTTGAAAAACCACTTTTCGCACTTGTGTTAGTGTTGAAAAACCACTTTCGGCACTTGTGTTGGTGCAGGAAACCACTTTTGCACTTGTATTAGTGTGGAAAAAACACTTTTTGCACTTGTGATAGTGTTGAAAAACCACTTTTCGCACTTGTGTTAGTGTTGAAAAACCACTTTTCGCACTTGTGTTAGTGTTGAAAAACCACTTTTCGCACTTGTGTTGGTGCAGGAAACCACTTTTGCACTTGTATTAGTGTGGAAAAACCACTTTTCGCACTTGTGTTAGTGTTGAAAAACCACTTTTCGCACTTGTGTTAGTGTTGAAAAACCACTTTTCGCACTTGTGTTGGTGCAGGAAACCACTTTTGCACTTGTATTAGTGTGGAAAAAACACTTTTCGCACTTGTGCTAGAGTTGAAAAACCACTTTTTGCACTTGTGATAGTGTTGAAAAACCACTTTTCGCACTTGTGTTAGTGTTGAAAAGCCACTTTTCGCACTTGTGTTAGTGTTGAAAAACCACTTTTCGCACTGGTGTTGGTGCAGGAAACCACTTTTGCACTTGTATTAGTGTGGAAAAACCACTTTTCGCACTTGTGTTAGTGTTGAAAAACCACTTTTCGCACTTGTGTTAGTGTTGAAAAACCACTTTTCGCACTTGTGTTAGTGTTGAAAAACCACTTTTCGCACTTGTGTTGGTGCAGGAAACCACTTTTGCACTTGTATTAGTATGGAAAAAACACTTTTCGCACTTGTGTTAGTTTTGAAAAACCACTTTTCGCACTTGTGTTAGTGTTGAAAAACCACTTTTCGCACTTGTGTTGGTGCAGGAAACCACTTTTGCACTTGTATTAGTGTGGAAAAACACTTTTTGCACTTGTGATGGTGTTGAAAAACCACTTTTCGCACTGGTGTTAGTGTTGAAAAACCACTTTTCGCACTTGTGTTGGTGCAGGAAACCTCTTTTGCACTTGTATTAGTGTGGAAAAACCACTTTTCGCACTTGTGTTAGTGTTGAAAAACCACTTTTCGCACTTGTGTTAGTGTTGAAAAACCACTTTTCGCACTTGTGTTGGTGCAGGAAACCACTTTTGCACTTGTATTAGTGTGGAAAAAACACTTTTTGCACTTGTGATAGTGTTGAAAAACCACTTTTCGCACTTGTGTTAGTGTTGAAAACCACTTTTCGCACTTGTGTTAGTGTTGAAAAACCACTTTTCGCACTTGTGCTGGTGCAGGAAACCACTTTTGCACTTGTATTAGTGTGGAAAAAACACTTTTCGCACTTGTGCTAGAGTTGAAAAACCACTTTTCGCACTTGTGTTAGTGTTGAAAAACCACTTTTCGCACTTGTGTTGGTGCAGGAAACCACTTTTGCACTTGTATTAGTGTGGAAAAAACACTTTTCGCACTTGTGTTAGTGTTGAAAAACCACTTTTCGCACTTGTGATGGTGTTGAAAACCACTTTTCGCACTTGTGTTAGTGTTGAAAAACCACTTTTCGCACTTGTGCTGGTGCAGGAAACCACTTTTGCACTTGTATTAGTGTGGAAAAAACACTTTTTGCACTTGCTATAGTGTTGAAAAACCACTTTTCGCACTTGTGTTAGTGTTGAAAAACCACTTTTCGCACTTGTGTTGGTGCAGGAAACCACTTTTGCACTTGTATTAGTGTGGAAAAAACACTTTTCGCACTTGTGTTAGTGTTGAAAAACCACTTTTCGCACTTGTGTTGGTGCAGGAAACCACTTTTGCACTTGTATTAGTGTGGAAAAAACACTTTTCGCACTTGTGTTAGTTTTGAAAAACCACTTTTCGCACTTGTGTTAGTGTTGAAAAACCACTTTTCGCACTTGTGTTGGTGCAGGAAACCACTTTTGCACTTGTATTAGTGTGGAAAAACACTTTTTGCACTTGTGATGGTGTTGAAAAACCACTTTTCGCACTTGTGGTAGTGTTGAAAAACCACTTTTCGCACTTGTGTTGGTGCAGGAAACCACTTTTGCACTTGTATTAGTGTGGAAAAAACACTTTTCGCACTTGTGCTAGAGTTGAAAAACCACTTTTCGCACTTGTGTTAGTGTTGAAAAACCACTTTTCGCACTTGTGTTAGTGCAGGAAACCACTTTTGCACTTGTATTAGTGTGGAAAAAACACTTTTCGCACTTGTGTTAGTGTTGAAAAACCACTTTTCGCACTTGTGTTGGTGCAGGAAACCACTTTTGCACTTGTATTAGTGTGGAAAAAACACTTTTCGCACTTGTGGTAGAGTTGAAAAACCACTTTTCGCACTTGTGTTAGTGTTGAAAAACCACTTTTCGCACTTGTGTTGGTGCAGGAAACCACTTTTGCACTTGTATTAGTGTGGAAAAAACACTTTTCGCACTTGTGCTAGAGTTGAAAAACCACTTTTCGCACTTGTGTTAGTGTTGAAAAACCACTTTTCGCACTTGTGTTGGTGCAGGAAACCACTTTTGCACTTGTATTAGTGTGGAAAAAACACTTTTTGCACTTGTGATAGTGTTGAAAAACCACTTTTCGCACTTGTGTTAGTGTTGAAAAGCCACTTTTCGCACTTGTGTTAGTGTTGAAAAACAACTTTTCGCACTGGTGTTGGTGCAGGAAACCACTTTTGCACTTGTATTAGTGTGGAAAAACCACTTTTCGCACTTGTGTTAGTGTTGAAAAACCACTTTTCGCACTTGTGTTAGTGTTGAAAAACCACTTTTCGCACTTGTGTTAGTGTTGAAAAACCACTTTTCGCACTTGTGTTGGTGCAGGAAACCACTTTTGCACTTGTATTAGTATGGAAAAAATCACTTTTCGCACTTGTGTTAGTTTTGAAAAACCACTTTTCGCACTTGTGTTAGTGTTGAAAAACCACTTTTCGCACTTGTGTTGGTGCAGGAAACCACTTTTGCACTTGTATTAGTGTGGAAAAACACTTTTTGCACTTGTGATGGTGTTGAAAAACCACTTTTCGCACTTGTGTTAGTGTTGAAAAACCACTTTTCGCACTTGTGTTGGTGCAGGAAACCACTTTTGCACTTGTATTAGTGTGGAAAAACCACTTTTCGCACTTGTGTTAGTGTTGAAAAACCACTTTTCGCACTTGTGTTAGTGTTGAAAAACCACTTTTCGCACTTGTGTTGGTGCAGGAAACCACTTTTGCACTTGTATTAGTGTGGAAAAAACACTTTTCGCACTTGTGCTAGAGTTGAAAAACCACTTTTTGCACTTGTGATAGTGTTGAAAAACCACTTTTCGCACTTGTGTTAGTGTTGAAAAGCCACTTTTCGCACTTGTGTTAGTGTTGAAAAACCACTTTTCGCACTGGTGTTGGTGCAGGAAACCACTTTTGCACTTGTATTAGTGTGGAAAAACCACTTTTCGCACTTGTGTTAGTGTTGAAAAACCACTTTTCGCACTTGTGTTAGTGTTGAAAAACCACTTTTCGCACTTGTGTTAGTGTTGAAAAACCACTTTTCGCACTTGTGTTAGTGTTGAAAAACCACTTTTGCACTTGTATTAGTATGGAAAAAACACTTTTCGCACTTGTGTTAGTTTTGAAAAACCACTTTTCGCACTTGTGTTAGTGTTGAAAAACCACTTTTCGCACTTGTGTTCGTGCAGGAAACCACTTTTGCACTTGTATTAGTGTGGAAAAACACTTTTTGCACTTGTGATGGTGTTGAAAAACCACTTTTCGCACTGGTGTTAGTGTTGAAAAACCACTTTTCGCACTTGTGTTGGTGCAGGAAACCTCTTTTGCACTTGTATTAGTGTGGAAAAACCACTTTTCGCACTTGTGTTAGTGTTGAAAAACCACTTTTCGCACTTGTGTTAGGGTTGAAAAACCACTTTTCGCACTTGTGTTGGTGCAGGAAACCACTTTTGCACTTGTATTAGTGTGGAAAAAACACTTTTTGCACTTGTGATAGTGTTGAAAAACCACTTTTCGCACTTGTGTTAGTGTTGAAAACCACTTTTCGCACTTGTGTTAGTGTTGAAAAACCACTTTTCGCACTTGTGCTGGTGCAGGAAACCACTTTTGCACTTGTATTAGTGTGGAAAAAACACTTTTCGCACTTGTGCTAGAGTTGAAAAACCACTTTTCGCACTTGTGTTAGTGTTGAAAAACCACTTTTCGCACTTGTGTTAGTGCAGGAAACCACTTTTGCACTTGTATTAGTGTGGAAAAAACACTTTTTGCACTTGCTATAGTGTTGAAAAACCACTTTTCGCACTTGTGTTAGTGTTGAAAAACCACTTTTCGCACTTGTGTTGGTGCAGGAAACCACTTTTGCACTTGTATTAGTGTGGAAAAAACACTTTTCGCACTTATGTTAGTGTTGAAAAACCACTTTTCGCACTTGTGTTAGTGTTGAAAAACCACTTTTCGCACTTGTGTTTGTGCAGGAAACCACTTTTGCACTTGTATTAGTGTGGAAAAACACTTTTTGCACTTGTGATGGTGTTGAAAAACCACTTTTCGCACTTGTGTTAGTGTTGAAAAACCACTTTTCGCACTTGTGTTGGTGCAGGAAACCACTTTTGCACTTGTATTAGTGTGGAAAAACCACTTTTCGCACTTGTGTTAGTGTTGAAAACCAACTTTTCGCACTTGTGTTAGTGTTGAAAAACCACTTTTCGCACTTGTGTTGGTGCAGGAAACCACTTTTGCACTTGTATTAGTGTGGAAAAAACACTTTTCGCACTTGTGCTAGAGTTGAAAAACCACTTTTTGCACTTGTGATAGTGTTGAAAAACCACTTTTCGCACTTGTGTTAGTGTTGAAAAGCCACTTTTCGCACTTGTGTTAGTGTTGAAAAACCACTTTTCGCACTGGTGTTGGTGCAGGAAACCACTTTTGCACTTGTATTAGTGTGGAAAAACCACTTTTCGCACTTGTGTTAGTGTTGAAAAACCACTTTTCGCACTTGTGTTAGTGTTGAAAAACCACTTTTCGCACTTGTGTTAGTGTTGAAAAACCACTTTTCGCACTTGTGTTGGTGCAGGAAACCACTTTTGCACTTGTATTAGTATGGAAAAAACACTTTTCGCACTTGTGTTAGTTTTGAAAAACCACTTTTCGCACTTGTGTTAGTGTTGAAAAACCACTTTTCGCACTTGTGTTGGTGCAGGAAACCACTTTTGCACTTGTATTAGTGTGGAAAAACACTTTTTGCACTTGTGATGGTGTTGAAAAACCACTTTTCGCACTGGTGTTAGTGTTGAAAAACCACTTTTCGCACTTGTGTTGGTGCAGGAAACCTCTTTTGCACTTGTATTAGTGTGGAAAAACCACTTTTCGCACTTGTGTTAGTGTTGAAAAACCACTTTTCGCACTTGTGTTAGTGTTGAAAAACCACTTTTCGCACTTGTGTTGGTGCAGGAAACCACTTTTGCACTTGTATTAGTGTGGAAAAAACACTTTTTGCACTTGTGATAGTGTTGAAAAACCACTTTTCGCACTTGTGTTAGTGTTGAAAACCACTTTTCGCACTTGTGTTAGTGTTGAAAAACCACTTTTCGCACTTGTGCTGGTGCAGGAAACCACTTTTGCACTTGTATTAGTGTGGAAAAAACACTTTTCGCACTTGTGCTAGAGTTTAAAAACCACTTTTCGCACTTGTGTTAGTGTTGAAAAACCACTTTTCGCACTTGTGTTAGTGCAGGAAACCACTTTTGCACTTGTATTAGTGTGGAAAAAACACTTTTTGCACTTGCTATAGTGTTGAAAAACCACTTTTCGCACTTGTGTTAGTGTTGAAAAACCACTTTTCGCACTTGTGTTGGTGCAGGAAACCACTTTTGCACTTGTATTAGTGTGGAAAAAACACTTTTCGCACTTATGTTAGTGTTGAAAAACCACTTTTCGCACTTGTGTTGGTGCAGGAAACCACTTTTGCACTTGTATTAGTGTGGAAAAAACACTTTTCGCACTTGCGTTAGTTTTGAAAAACCACTTTTCGCACTTGTGTTAGTGTTGAAAAACCACTTTTCGCACTTGTGTTGGTGCAGGAAACCACTTTTGCACTTGTATTAGTGTGGCAAAACACTTTTTGCACTTGTGATGGTGTTGAAAAACCACTTTTCGCACTTGTGTTAGTGTTGAAAAACCACTTTTCGCACTTGTGTTGGTGCAGGAAACCACTTTTGCACTTGTATTAGTGTGGAAAAAACACTTTTCGCACTTGTGCTAGAGTTGAAAAACCACTTTTCGCACTTGTGTTAGTGTTGAAAAACCACTTTTCGCACTTGTGTTAGTGCAGGAAACCACTTTTGCACTTGTATTAGTGTGGAAAAAACACTTTTCGCACTTGTGTTAGTGTTGAAAAACCACTTTTCGCACTTGTGTTGGTGCAGGAAACCACTTTTGCACTTGTATTAGTGTGGAAAAAACACTTTTCGCACTTGTGGTAGAGTTGAAAAACCACTTTTTGCACTTGTGTTAGTGTTGAAAAACCACTTTTCGCACTTGTGTTGGTGCAGGAAACCACTTTTGCACTTGTATTAGTGTGGAAAAAACACTTTTCGCACTTGTGCTAGAGTTGAAAAACCACTTTTCGCACTTGTGTTAGTGTTGAAAACCCACTTTTCGCACTTGTGTTGGTGCAGGAAACCACTTTTGCACTTGTATTAGTGTGGAAAAAACACTTTTTGCACTTGTGATAGTGTTGAAAAACCACTTTTCGCACTTGTGTTAGTGTTGAAAAGCCACTTTTCGCACTTGTGTTAGTGTTGAAAAACAACTTTTCGCACTGGTGTTGGTGCAGGAAACCACTTTTGCACTTGTATTAGTGTGGAAAAACCACTTTTCGCACTTGTGTTAGTGTTGAAAAACCACTTTTCGCACTTGTGTTAGTGTTGAAAAACCACTTTTCGCACTTGTGTTAGTGTTGAAAAACCACTTTTCGCACTTGTGTTGGTGCAGGAAACCACTTTTGCACTTGTATTAGTATGGAAAAAACACTTTTCGCACTTGTGTTAGTTTTGAAAAACCACTTTTCGCACTTGTGTTAGTGTTGAAAAACCACTTTTCGCACTTGTGTTGGTGCAGGAAACCACTTTTGCACTTGTATTAGTGTGGAAAAACACTTTTTGCACGTGTGATGGTGTTGAAAAACCACTTTTCGCACTTGTGTTAGTGTTGAAAAACCACTTTTCGCACTTGTGTTGGTGCAGGAAACCACTTTTGCACTTGTATTAGTGTGGAAAAAACACTTTTCGCACTTGTGCTAGAGTTGAAAAACCACTTTTCGCACTTGTGTTAGTGTTGAAAAACCACTTTTCGCACTTGTGTTAGTGCAGGAAACCACTTTTGCACTTGCATTAGTGTGGAAAAAACACTTTTCGCACTTGTTCTAGAGTTGAAAAACCACTTTTCGCACTTGTGTTAGTGTTGAAAAATCACTTTTTGCACTTGTGTTGGTGCAGGAAACCACTTTTGCACTTGTATTAGTGTGGAAAAAACACTTTTCGCACTTGTGCTAGAGTTGAAAAACCACTTTTCGCACTTGTGTTAGTGTTGAAAAACCACTTTTCGCACTTGTGTTGGTGCAGGAAACCACTTTTGCACTTGTATTAGTGTGGAAAAAACACTTTTCGCACTTGTGCTAGAGTTGAAAAACCACTTTTCGCACTTGTGTTAGTGTTGAAAAACCACTTTTCGCACTTGTGTTGGTGCAGGAAACCACTTTTGCACTTGTATTAGTGTGGAAAAAACACTTTTTGCACTTGTGATAGTGTTGAAAAACCACTTTTCGCACTTGTGTTAGTGTTGAAAAACCACTTTTCGCACTTGTGTTAGTGTTGAAAAACCACTTTTCGCACTGGTGTTGGTGCAGGAAACCACTTTTGCACTTGTATTAGTGTGGAAAAACCACTTTTCGCACTTGTGTTAGTGTTGAAAAACCACTTTTCGCACTTGTGTTAGTGTTGAAAAACCACTTTTCGCACTTGTGTTAGTGTTGAAAAACCACTTTTCGCACTTGTGTTGGTGCAGGAAACCACTTTTGCACTTGTATTAGTGTGGAAAAAACACATTTCGCACTTGTGTTAGTTTTGAAAAACCACTTTTCGCACTTGTGTTAGTGTTGAAAAACCACTTTTCGCACTTGTGTTGGTGCAGGAAACCACTTTTGCACTTGTATTAGTGTGGAAAAACCACTTTTCGCACTTGTGTTAGTGTTGAAAAACCACTTTTCGCACTTGTGTTAGTGTTGAAAAACCACTTTTCGCACTTGTGTTGGTGCAGGAAACCACTTTTGCACTTGTATTAGTGTGGAAAAAACACTTTTCGCACTTATGTTAGTGTTGAAAAACCACTTTTCGCACTTGTGTTAGTGTTGAAAAACCACTTTTCGCACTTGTGTTAGTGTTGAAAAACCACTTTTCGCACTTGTGTTGGTGCAGGAAACCACTTTTGCACTTGTGATAGTGTTGAAAAACCACTTTTCGCACTTGTGTTAGTGTTGAAAAACCACTTTTCGCACTTGTGTTAGTGTTGAAAAACCACTTTTCGCACTTGTGTTAGTGCAGGAAACCACTTTTGCACTTGTATTAGTGTGGAAAAAACACTTTTTGCACTTGCTATAGTGTTGAAAAACCACTTTTCGCACTTGTGTTAGTGTTGAAAAACCACTTTTCGCACTTGTGTTGGTGCAGGAAACCACTTTTGCACTTGTATTAGTGTGGAAAAAACACTTTTCGCACTTATGTTAGTGTTGAAAAACCACTTTTCGCACTTGTGTTGGTGCAGGAAACCACTTTTGCACTTGTATTAGTGTGGAAAAAACACTTTTCGCACTTGCGTTAGTTTTGAAAAACCACTTTTCGCACTTGTGTTAGTGTTGAAAAACCACTTTTCGCACTTGTGTTGGTGCAGGAAACCACTTTTGCACTTGTATTAGTGTGGCAAAACACTTTTTGCACTTGTGATGGTGTTGAAAAACCACTTTTCGCACTTGTGTTAGTGTTGAAAAACCACTTTTCGCACTTGTGTTGGTGCAGGAAACCACTTTTGCACTTGTATTAGTGTGGAAAAAACACTTTTCGCACTTGTGCTAGAGTTGAAAAACCACTTTTCGCACTTGTGTTAGTGTTGAAAAACCACTTTTCGCACTTGTGTTAGTGCAGGAAACCACTTTTGCACTTGTATTAGTGTGGAAAAAACACTTTTCGCACTTGTGTTAGTGTTGAAAAACCACTTTTCGCACTTGTGTTGGTGCAGGAAACCACTTTTGCACTTGTATTAGTGTGGAAAAAACACTTTTCGCACTTGTGGTAGAGTTGAAAAACCACTTTTTGCACTTGTGTTAGTGTTGAAAAACCACTTTTCGCACTTGTGTTGGTGCAGGAAACCACTTTTGCACTTGTATTAGTGTGGAAAAAACACTTTTCGCACTTGTGCTAGAGTTGAAAAACCACTTTTCGCACTTGTGTTAGTGTTGAAAAACCACTTTTCGCACTTGTGTTGGTGCAGGAAACCACTTTTGCACTTGTATTAGTGTGGAAAAAACACTTTTTGCACTTGTGATAGTGTTGAAAAACCACTTTTCGCACTTGTGTTAGTGTTGAAAAACCACTTTTCGCACTTGTGTTAGTGTTGAAAAACCACTTTTCGCACTTGTGTTAGTGTTGAAAAACCACTTTTCGCACTTGTGTTGGTGCAGGAAACCACTTTTGCACTTGTATTAGTATGGAAAAAACACTTTTCGCACTTGTGTTAGTTTTGAAAAACCACTTTTCGCACTTGTGTTAGTGTTGAAAAACCACTTTTCGCACTTGTGTTGGTGCAGGAAACCACTTTTGCACTTGTATTAGTGTGGAAAAACACTTTTTGCACGTGTGATGGTGTTGAAAAACCACTTTTCGCACTTGTGTTAGTGTTGAAAAACCACTTTTCGCACTTGTGTTGGTGCAGGAAACCACTTTTGCACTTGTATTAGTGTGGAAAAAACACTTTTCGCACTTGTGCTAGAGTTGAAAAACCACTTTTCGCACTTGTGTTAGTGTTGAAAAACCACTTTTCGCACTTGTGTTAGTGCAGGAAACCACTTTTGCACTTGCATTAGTGTGGAAAAAACACTTTTCGCACTTGTTCTAGAGTTGAAAAACCACTTTTCGCACTTGTGTTAGTGTTGAAAAATCACTTTTTGCACTTGTGTTGGTGCAGGAAACCACTTTTGCACTTGTATTAGTGTGGAAAAAACACTTTTCGCACTTGTGCTAGAGTTGAAAAACCACTTTTCGCACTTGTGTTAGTGTTGAAAAACCACTTTTCGCACTTGTGTTGGTGCAGGAAACCACTTTTGCACTTGTATTAGTGTGGAAAAAACACTTTTCGCACTTGTGCTAGAGTTGAAAAACCACTTTTCGCACTTGTGTTAGTGTTGAAAAACCACTTTTCGCACTTGTGTTGGTGCAGGAAACCACTTTTGCACTTGTATTAGTGTGGAAAAAACACTTTTTGCACTTGTGATAGTGTTGAAAAACCACTTTTCGCACTTGTGTTAGTGTTGAAAAACCACTTTTCGCACTTGTGTTAGTGTTGAAAAACCACTTTTCGCACTGGTGTTGGTGCAGGAAACCACTTTTGCACTTGTATTAGTGTGGAAAAACCACTTTTCGCACTTGTGTTAGTGTTGAAAAACCACTTTTCGCACTTGTGTTAGTGTTGAAAAACCACTTTTCGCACTTGTGTTAGTGTTGAAAAACCACTTTTCGCACTTGTGTTGGTGCAGGAAACCACTTTTGCACTTGTATTAGTGTGGAAAAAACACATTTCGCACTTGTGTTAGTTTTGAAAAACCACTTTTCGCACTTGTGTTAGTGTTGAAAAACCACTTTTCGCACTTGTGTTGGTGCAGGAAACCACTTTTGCACTTGTATTAGTGTGGAAAAACCACTTTTCGCACTTGTGTTA
The DNA here is from genome assembly GCF_964187855.1 of Myxine glutinosa. Classification (NCBI taxonomy): domain Eukaryota; kingdom Metazoa; phylum Chordata; class Myxini; order Myxiniformes; family Myxinidae; genus Myxine; species Myxine glutinosa. The sequence continues at coordinate 178,881,185 of NC_136267.1, forward strand.
GTGTTGAAAAACCACTTTTCGCACTTGTGTTAGTGTTGAAAAACCACTTTTCGCACTTGTGTTGGTGCAGGAAACCACTTTTGCACTTGTATTAGTGTGGAAAAAACACTTTTTGCACTTGTGATAGTGTTGAAAAACCACTTTTCGCACTTGTGTTAGTGTTGAAAAACCACTTTTTGCACTTGTGATAGTGTTGAAAAACCACTTTTCGCACTTGTGTTAGTGTTGAAAAACCACTTTTCGCACTTGTGTTAGTGTTGAAAAACCACTTTTCGCACTTGTGTTGGTGCAGGAAAACCACTTTTGCACTTGTATGAGTGTGGAAAAAACACTTTTAGCACTTGTGTTACTGTTGAAAAACCACTTTTCGCACTTGTGTTAGTGTTAAAAAACCACTTTTCGCACTTGTGTTGGTGCAGGAAACGACTTTTGCACTTGTATTAGTGTGGAAAAACCACTTTTCGCACTTGTGTTAGTGTTGAAAAACCACTTTTCGAACTTGTGTTAGTGTTGAAAAACCACTTTTCGCACTTGTGTTAGTGTTGAAAAACCACTTTTCGCACTTATGTTGGTGCAGGAAACCACTTTTGCACTTGTATTAGTGTGGAAAAAACACTTTTTGCACTTGTGATAGTGTTGAAAAACCACTTTTCGCACTTGTGTTAGTGTTGAAGAACCACTTTTCGCACTTGTATTAGTGTGGAAAAAACACTTTTTGCACTTGTGATAGTGTTGAAAAACCACTTTTCGCACTTGTGTTAGTGCTGAAAAACCACTTTTCGCACTTGTGTTGGTGCAGGAAACCACTTTTGCACTTGTATTAGTGTGGAAAAAACACTTCGCACTTGTGTTAGTGTTGAAAAACCACTTTTCGCACTTGTGTTAGTGTTGAAAAACCACTTTTCGCACTTGTGTTGGTGCAGGAAACCACTTTTGCACTTGTATTAGTGTGAAAAAACCACTTTTCGCACTTGTGTTTGTGTTGAAAAACCACTTTTTGCACTTGTGTTAGTGTTGAAAAACCACTTTTCGCACTTGTGTTGGTGCAGGAAACCACTTTTGCACTTGTATTAGTATGGGAAAAACCACTTTTTGCACTTGTGATAGTGTTGAAAAACCACTTTTTGCACTTGTGTTAGTGTTGAAAAACCACTTTTCGCACTTGGGTTGGTGCAGGAAACCACTTTTGCACTTGTATTAGTGTGGAAAAACCACTTTTCGCACTTGTGTTAGTGTTGAAAAACCACTTTTCGCACTTGTGTTAGTGTTGAAAAACCACTTTTCGCACTTGTGTTAGTGTTGAAAAACCACTTTTCGCACTTGTGTTGGTGCAGGAAACCACTTTTGCACTTGTATTAGTGTGGAAAAAACACTTTTCGCACTTGTGTTAGTTTTGAAAAACCACTTTTCGCACTTGTGTTAGTGTTGAAAAACCACTTTTCGCACTTGTGTTGGTGCAGGAAACCACTTTTGCACTTGTATTAGTGTGGAAAAACACTTTTTGCACTTGTGATGGTGTTGAAAAACCACTTTTCGCACTTGTTTTAGTGTTGAAAAACCACTTTTCGCACTTGTGTTGGTGCAGGAAACCACTTTTGCACTTGTATTAGTGTGGAAAAAACACTTTTCGCACTTGTGCTAGAGTTGAAAAACCACTTTTCGCACTTGTGTTAGTGTTGAAAAACCACTTTTCGCACTTGTGTTAGTGCAGGAAACCACTTTTGCACTTGTATTAGTGTGGAAAAAACACTTTTCGCACTTGTGTTAGTGTTGAAAAACCACTTTTCGCACTTGTGTTGGTGCAGGAAACCACTTTTGCACTTGTATTAGTGTGGAAAAAACACTTTTCGCACTTGTGCTAGAGTTGAAAAACCACTTTTCGCACTTGTGTTAGTGTTGAAAAACCACTTTTCGCACTTGTGTTGGTGCAGGAAACCACTTTTGCACTTGTATTAGTGTGGAAAAAACACTTTTCGCACTTGTGCTAGAGTTGAAAAACCACTTTTCGCACTTGTGTTAGTGTTGAAAAACCACTTTTCGCACTTGTGTTGGTGCAGGAAACCACTTTTGCACTTGTATTAGTGTGGATAAAACACTTTTTGCACTTGTGATAGTGTTGAAAAACCACTTTTCGCCCTTGTGTTAGTGTTGAAAAGCCACTTTTCGCACTTGTGTTAGTGTTGAAAAACCACTTTTCGCACTGGTGTTGGTGCAGGAAACCACTTTTGCACTTGTATTAGTGTGGAAAAACCACTTTTCGCACTTGTGTTAGTGTTGAAAAACCACTTTTCGCACTTGTGTTAGTGTTGAAAAACCACTTTTCGCACTTGTGTTAGTGTTGAAAAACCACTTTTCGCACTTGTGTTGGTGCAGTAAACCACTTTTGCACTTGTATTAGTGTGAAAAAACCACTTTTCGCACTTGTGTTTGTGTTGAAAAACCACTTTTTGCACTTGTGTTAGTGTTGAAAAACCACTTTTCGCACTTGTGTTGGTGCAGGAAACCACTTTTGCACTTGTATTAGTATGGGAAAAACCACTTTTTGCACTTGTGATAGTGTTGAAAAACCACTTTTTGCACTTGTGTTAGTGTTGAAAAACCACTTTTCGCACTTGGGTTGGTGCAGGAAACCACTTTTGCACTTGTATTAGTGTGGAAAAACCACTTTTCGCACTTGTGTTAGTGTTGAAAAACCACTTTTCGCACTTGTGTTAGTGTTGAAAAACCACTTTTCGCACTTGTGTTAGTGTTGAAAAACCACTTTTCGCACTTGTGTTGGTGCAGGAAACCACTTTTGCACTTGTATTAGTGTGGAAAAAACACTTTTCGCACTTGTGTTAGTTTTGAAAAACCACTTTTCGCACTTGTGTTAGTGTTGAAAAACCACTTTTCGCACTTGTGTTGGTGCAGGAAACCACTTTTGCACTTGTATTAGTGTGGAAAAACACTTTTTGCACTTGTGATGGTGTTGAAAAACCACTTTTCGCACTTGTGTTAGTGTTGAAAAACCACTTTTCGCACTTGTGTTGGTGCAGGAAACCACTTTTGCACTTGTATTAGTGTGGAAAAAACACTTTTCGCACTTGTGCTAGAGTTGAAAAACCACTTTTCGCACTTGTGTTAGTGTTGAAAAACCACTTTTCGCACTTGTGTTAGTGCAGGAAACCACTTTTGCACTTGTATTAGTGTGGAAAAAACACTTTTCGCACTTGTGTTAGTGTTGAAAAACCACTTTTCGCACTTGTGTTGGTGCAGGAAACCACTTCTGCACTTGTATTAGTGTGGAAAAAACACTTTTCGCACTTGTGCTAGAGTTGAAAAACCACTTTTCGCACTTGTGTTAGTGTTGAAAAACCACTTTTCGCACTTGTGTTGGTGCAGGAAACCACTTTTGCACTTGTATTAGTGTGGAAAAAACACTTTTCGCACTTGTGCTAGAGTTGAAAAACCACTTTTCGCACTTGTGTTAGTGTTGAAAAACCACTTTTCGCACTTGTGTTGGTGCAGGAAACCACTTTTGCACTTGTATTAGTGTGGAAAAAACACTTTTTGCACTTGTGATAGTGTTGAAAAACCACTTTTCGCCCTTGTGTTAGTGTTGAAAAGCCACTTTTCGCACTTGTGTTAGTGTTGAAAAACCACTTTTCGCACTGGTGTTGGTGCAGGAAACCACTTTTGCACTTGTATTAGTGTGGAAAAACCACTTTTCGCACTTGTGTTAGTGTTGAAAAACCACTTTTCGCACTTGTGTTAGTGTTGAAAAACCACTTTTCGCACTTGTGTTAGTGTTGAAAAACCACTTTTCGCACTTGTGTTGGTGCAGGAAACCACTTTTGCACTTGTATTAGTGTGAAAAAACCACTTTTCGCACTTGTGTTTGTGTTGAAAAACCACTTTTTGCACTTGTGTTAGTGTTGAAAAACCACTTTTCGCACTTGTGTTGGTGCAGGAAACCACTTTTGCACTTGTATTAGTATGGGAAAAACCACTTTTTGCACTTGTGATAGTGTTGAAAAACCACTTTTTGCACTTGTGTTAGTGTTGAAAAACCACTTTTCGCACTTGGGTTGGTGCAGGAAAGCACTTTTGCACTTGTATTAGTGTGGAAAAACCACTTTTCGCACTTGTGTTAGTGTTGAAAAACCACTTTTCGCACTTGTGTTAGTGTTGAAAAACCACTTTTCGCACTTGTGTTAGTGTTGAAAAACCACTTTTCGCACTTGTGTTGGTGCAGGAAACCACTTTTGCACTTGTATTAGTGTGGAAAAAACACTTTTCGCACTTGTGTTAGTTTTGAAAAACCACTTTTCGCACTTGTGTTAGTGTTGAAAAACCACTTTTCGCACTTGTGTTGGTGCAGGAAACGACTTTTGCACTTGTATTAGTGTGGAAAAACCACTTTTCGCACTTGTGTTAGTGTTGAAAAACCACTTTTCGAACTTGTGTTAGTGTTGAAAAACCACTTTTCGCACTTGTGTTAGTGTTGAAAAACCACTTTTCGCACTTATGTTGGTGCAGGAAACCACTTTTGCACTTGTATTAGTGTGGAAAAACCACTTTTCGCACTTGTGTTAGTGTTGAAAAACCACTTTTCGCACTTGTCTTGGTGCAGGAAACCACTTTTGCACTTGTATTAGTGTGGAAAAAACACTTTTCGCACTTGTGCTAGAGTTGAAAAACCACTTTTTGCACTTGTGATAGTGTTGAAAAACCACTTTTCGCACTTGTGTTAGTGTTGAAAAGCCACTTTTCGCACTTGTGTTAGTGTTGAAAAACCACTTTTCGCACTGGTGTTGGTGCAGGAAACCACTTTTGCACTTGTATTAGTGTGGAAAAACCACTTTTCGCACTTGTGTTAGTGTTGAAAAACCACTTTTCGCACTTGTGTTAGTGTTGAAAAACCACTTTTCGCACTTGTGTTAGTGTTGAAAAACCACTTTTCGCACTTGTGTTGGTGCAGGAAACCACTTTTGCACTTGTATTAGTATGGAAAAAACACTTTTCGCACTTGTGTTAGTTTTGAAAAACCACTTTTCGCACTTGTGTTAGTGTTGAAAAACCACTTTTCGCACTTGTGTTGGTGCAGGAAACCACTTTTGCACTTGTATTAGTGTGGAAAAACACTTTTTGCACTTGTGATGGTGTTGAAAAACCACTTTTCGCACTGGTGTTAGTGTTGAAAAACCACTTTTCGCACTTGTGTTGGTGCAGGAAACCTCTTTTGCACTTGTATTAGTGTGGAAAAACCACTTTTCGCACTTGTGTTAGTGTTGAAAAACCACTTTTCGCACTTGTGTTAGTGTTGAAAAACCACTTTTCGCACTTGTGTTGGTGCAGGAAACCACTTTTGCACTTGTATTAGTGTGGAAAAAACACTTTTTGCACTTGTGATAGTGTTGAAAAACCACTTTTCGCACTTGTGTTAGTGTTGAAAACCACTTTTCGCACTTGTGTTAGTGTTGAAAAACCACTTTTCGCACTTGTGCTGGTGCAGGAAACCACTTTTGCGCTTGTATTAGTGTGGAAAAAACACTTTTCGCACTTGTGCTAGAGTTGAAAAACCACTTTTCGCACTTGTGTTAGTGTTGAAAAACCACTTTTCGCACTTGTGTTAGTGCAGGAAACCACTTTTGCACTTGTATTAGTGTGGAAAAAACACTTTTTGCACTTGCTATAGTGTTGAAAAACCACTTTTCGCACTTGTGTTAGTGTTGAAAAACCACTTTTCGCACTTGTGTTGGTGCAGGAAACCACTTTTGCACTTGTATAAGTGTGGAAAAAACACTTTTCGCACTTGTGTTAGTGTTGAAAAACCACTTTTCGCACTTGTGTTGGTGCAGGAAACCACTTTTGCACTTGTATTAGTGTGGAAAAAACACTTTTCGCACTTGTGTTAGTTTTGAAAAACCACTTTTCGCACTTGTGTTAGTGTTGAAAAACCACTTTTCGCACTTGTGTTGGTGCAGGAAACCACTTTTGCACTTGTATTAGTGTGGAAAAACACTTTTTGCACTTGTGATGGTGTTGAAAAACCACTTTTCGCACTTGTGTTAGTGTTGAAAAACCACTTTTCGCACTTGTGTTGGTGCAGGAAACCACTTTTGCACTTGTATTAGTGTGGAAAAAACACTTTTCGCACTTGTGCTAGAGTTGAAAAACCACTTTTCGCACTTGTGTTAGTGTTGAAAAACCACTTTTCGCACTTGTGTTAGTGCAGGAAACCACTTTTGCACTTGTATTAGTGTGGAAAAAACACTTTTCGCACTTGTGTTAGTGTTGAAAAACCACTTTTCGCACTTGTGTTGGTGCAGGAAACCACTTTTGCACTTGTATTAGTGTGGAAAAAACACTTTTCGCACTTGTGGTAGAGTTGAAAAACCACTTTTCGCACTTGTGTTAGTGTTGAAAAACCACTTTTCGCACTTGTGTTGGTGCAGGAAACCACTTTTGCACTTGTATTAGTGTGGAAAAAACACTTTTCGCACTTGTGCTAGAGTTGAAAAACCACTTTTCGCACTTGTGTTAGTGTTGAAAAACCACTTTTCGCACTTGTGTTGGTGCAGGAAACCACTTTTGCACTTGTATTAGTGTGGAAAAAACACTTTTTGCACTTGTGATAGTGTTGAAAAACCACTTTTCGCACTTGTGTTAGTGTTGAAAAGCCACTTTTCGCACTTGTGTTAGTGTTGAAAAACAACTTTTCGCACTGGTGTTGGTGCAGGAAACCACTTTTGCACTTGTATTAGTGTGGAAAAACCACTTTTCGCACTTGTGTTAGTGTTGAAAAACCACTTTTCGCACTTGTGTTAGTGTTGAAAAACCACTTTTCGCACTTGTGTTAGTGTTGAAAAACCACTTTTCGCACTTGTGTTGGTGCAGGAAACCACTTTTGCACTTGTATTAGTATGGAAAAAACACTTTTCGCACTTGTGTTAGTTTTGAAAAACCACTTTTCGCACTTGTGTTAGTGTTGAAAAACCACTTTTCGCACTTGTGTTGGTGCAGGAAACCACTTTTGCACTTGTATTAGTGTGGAAAAACACTTTTTGCACTTGTGATGGTGTTGAAAAACCACTTTTCGCACTTGTGTTAGTGTTGAAAAACCACTTTTCGCACTTGTGTTGGTGCAGGAAACCACTTTTGCACTTGTATTAGTGTGGAAAAAACACTTTTCGCACTTGTGCTAGAGTTGAAAAACCACTTTTCGCACTTGTGTTAGTGTTGAAAAACCACTTTTCGCACTTGTGTTAGTGTAGGAAACCACTTTTGCACTTGCATTAGTGTGGAAAAAACACTTTTCGCACTTGTTCTAGAGTTGAAAAACCACTTTTCGCACTTGTGTTAGTGTTGAAAAACCACTTTTTGCACTTGTGTTGGTGCAGGAAACTACTTTTGCACTTGTATTAGTGTGGAAAAAACACTTTTCGCACTTGTGCTAGAGTTGAAAAACCACTTTTCGCACTTGTGTTAGTGTTGAAAAACCACTTTTCGCACTTGTGTTGGTGCAGGAAACCACTTTTGCACTTGTATTAGTGTGGAAAAAACACTTTTCGCACTTGTGCTAGAGTTGAAAAACCACTTTTCGCACTTGTGTTAGTGTTGAAAAACCACTTTTCGCACTTGTGTTGGTGCAGGAAACCACTTTTGCACTTGTATTAGTGTGGAAAAAACACTTTTTGCACTTGTGATAGTGTTGAAAAACCACTTTTCGCACTTGTGTTAGTGTTGAAAAACCACTTTTCGCACTTGTGTTAGTGTTGAAAAACCACTTTTCGCACTGGTGTTGGTGCAGGAAACCACTTTTGCACTTGTATTAGTGTGGAAAAACCACTTTTCGCACTTGTGTTAGTGTTGAAAAACCACTTTTCGCACTTGTGTTAGTGTTGAAAAACCACTTTTCGCACTTGTGTTAGTGTTGAAAAACCACTTTTCGCACTGGTGTTGGTGCAGGAAACCACTTTTGCACTTGTATTAGTGTGGAAAAACCACTTTTCGCACTTGTGTTAGTGTTGAAAAACCACTTTTCGCACTTGTGTTAGTGTTGAAAAACCACTTTTCGCACTTGTGTTAGTGTTGAAAAACCACTTTTCGCACTTGTGTTGGTGCAGGAAACCACTTTTGCACTTGTATTAGTGTGGAAAAAACACATTTCGCACTTGTGTTAGTTTTGAAAAACCACTTTTCGCACTTGTGTTAGTGTTGAAAAACCACTTTTCGCACTTGTGTTGGTGCAGGAAACCACTTTTGCACTTGTATTAGTGTGGAAAAACACTTTTTGCACTTGTGATGGTGTTGAAAAACCACTTTTCACACTGGTGTTAGTGTTGAAAAACCACTTTTCGCACTTGTGTTGGTGCAGGAAACCTCTTTTGCACTTGTATTAGTGTGGAAAAACCACTTTTCGCACTTGTGTTAGTGTTGAAAAACCACTTTTCGCACTTGTGTTAGTGTTGAAAAACCACTTTTCGCACTTGTCTTGGTGCAGGAAACCACTTTTGCACTTGTATTAGTGTGGAAAAAACACTTTTTGCACTTGTGATAGTGTTGAAAAACCACTTTTCGCACTTGTGTTAGTGTTGAAAAACCACTTTTTGCACTTGTGATAGTGTTGAAAAACCACTTTTCGCACTTGTGTTAGTGTTGAAAAACCACTTTTCGCACTTGTGTTGGTGCAGGAAACCACTTTTGCACTTGTATTAGTGTGGAAAAAACACTTTTTGCACTTGTGATAGTGTTGAAAAACCACTTTTCGCACTTGTGTTAGTGTTGAAAAACCACTTTTCGCACTTGTGTTAGTGTTGAAAAACCACTTTTCGCACTGGTGTTGGTGCAGGAAACCACTTTTGCACTTGTATTAGTGTGGAAAAACCACTTTTCGCACTTGTGTTAGTGTTGAAAAACCACTTTTCGCACTTGTGTTAGTGTTGAAAAACCACTTTTCGCACTTGTGTTAGTGTTGAAAAACCACTTTTCGCACTTGTGTTGGTGCAGGAAACCACTTTTGCACTTGTATTAGTGTGGAAAAAACACATTTCGCACTTGTGTTAGTTTTGAAAAACCACTTTTCGCACTTGTGTTAGTGTTGAAAAACCACTTTTCGCACTTGTGTTGGTGCAGGAAACCACTTTTGCACTTGTATTAGTGTGGAAAAACACTTTTTGCACTTGTGATGGTGTTGAAAAACCACTTTTCACACTGGTGTTAGTGTTGAAAAACCACTTTTCGCACTTGTGTTGGTGCAGGAAACCTCTTTTGCACTTGTATTAGTGTGGAAAAACCACTTTTCGCACTTGTGTTAGTGTTGAAAAACCACTTTTCGCACTTGTGTTAGTGTTGAAAAACCACTTTTCGCACTTGTGTTGGTGCAGGAAACCACTTTTGCACTTGTATTAGTGTGGAAAAAACACTTTTGCACTTGTGATAGTGTTGAAAAACCACTTTTCGCACTTGTGTTAGTGTTGAAAAACCACTTTTTGCACTTGTGATAGTGTTGAAAAACCACTTTTCACACTTGTGTTAGTGTTGAAAAACCACTTTTCGCACTTGTGTTAGTGTTGAAAAACCACTTTTCGCACTTGTGTTGGTGCAGGAAAACCACTTTTGCACTTGTATTAGTGTGGAAAAAACACTTTTAGCACTTGTGTTACTGTTGAAAAACCACTTTTCGCACTTGTGTTAGTGTTAAAAAACCACTTTTCGCACTTGTGTTGGTGCAGGAAACGACTTTTGCACTTGTATTAGTGTGGAAAAACCACTTTTCGCACTTGTGTTAGTGTTGAAAAACCACTTTTCGAACTTGTGTTAGTGTTTAAAAACCACTTTTCGCACTTGTGTTAGTGTTGAAAAACCACTTTTCGCACTTATGTTGGTGCAGGAAACCACTTTTGCACTTGTATTAGTGTGGAAAAAACACTTTTTGCACTTGTGATAGTGTTGAAAAACCACTTTTCGCACTTGTGTTAGTGTTGAAGAACCACTTTTCGCACTTGTATTAGTGTGGAAAAAACACTTTTTGCACTTGTGATAGTGTTGAAAAACCACTTTTCGCACTTGTGTTAGTGCTGAAAAACCACTTTTCGCACTTGTGTTGGTGCAGGAAACCACTTTTGCACTTGTATTAGTGTGGAAAAAACACTTCGCACTTGTGTTAGTGTTGAAAAACCACTTTTCGCACTTGTGTTAGTGTTGAAAAACCACTTTTCGCACTTGTGTTGGTGCAGGAAACCACTTTTGCACTTGTATTAGTGTGAAAAAACCACTTTTCGCACTTGTGTTTGTGTTGAAAAACCACTTTTTGCACTTGTGTTAGTGTTGAAAAACCACTTTTCGCACTTGTGTTGGTGCAGGAAACCACTTTTGCACTTGTATTAGTATGGGAAAAACCACTTTTTGCACTTGTGATAGTGTTGAAAAACCACTTTTTGCACTTGTGTTAGTGTTGAAAAACCACTTTTCGCACTTGGGTTGGTGCAGGAAACCACTTTTGCACTTGTATTAGTGTGGAAAAACCACTTTTCGCACTTGTGTTAGTGTTGAAAAACCACTTTTCGCACTTGTGTTAGTGTTGAAAAACCACTTTTCGCACTTGTGTTAGTGTTGAAAAACCACTTTTCGCACTTGTGTTGGTGCAGGAAACCACTTTTGCACTTGTATTAGTGTGGAAAAAACACATTTCGCACTTGTGTTAGTTTTGAAAAACCACTTTTCGCACTTGTGTTAGTGTTGAAAAACCACTTTTCGCACTTGTGTTGGTGCAGGAAACCACTTTTGCACTTGTATTAGTGTGGAAAAACACTTTTTGCACTTGTGATGGTGTTGAAAAACCACTTTTCACACTGGTGTTAGTGTTGAAAAACCACTTTTCGCACTTGTGTTGGTGCAGGAAACCTCTTTTGCACTTGCATTAGTGTGGAAAAACCACTTTTCGCACTTGTGTTAGTGTTGAAAAACCACTTTTCGCACTTGTGTTAGTGTTGAAAAACCACTTTTCGCACTTGTGTTGGTGCAGGAAACCACTTTTGCACTTGTATTAGTGTGGAAAAAACACTTTTTGCACTTGTGATAGTGTTGAAAAACCACTTTTCGCACTTGTGTTAGTGTTGAAAAACCACTTTTTGCACTTGTGATAGTGTTGAAAAACCACTTTTCGCACTTGTGTTAGTGTTGAAAAACCACTTTTCGCACTTGTGTTGGTGCAGGAAACCACTTTTGCACTTGTATTAGTGTGGAAAAAACACTTTTTGCACTTGTGATAGTGTTGAAAAACCACTTTTCGCACTTGTGTTAGTGTTGAAAAACCACTTTTCGCACTTGTGTTAGTGTTGAAAAACCACTTTTCGCACTGGTGTTGGTGCAGGAAACCACTTTTGCACTTGTATTAGTGTGGAAAAACCACTTTTCGCACTTGTGTTAGTGTTGAAAAACCACTTTTCGCACTTGTGTTAGTGTTGAAAAACCACTTTTCGCACTTGTGTTAGTGTTGAAAAACCACTTTTCGCACTTGTGTTGGTGCAGGAAACCACTTTTGCACTTGTATTAGTGTGGAAAAAACACATTTCGCACTTGTGTTAGTTTTGAAAAACCACTTTTCGCACTTGTGTTAGTGTTGAAAAACCACTTTTCGCACTTGTGTTGGTGCAGGAAACCACTTTTGCACTTGCATTAGTGTGGAAAAACACTTTTTGCACTTGTGATGGTGTTGAAAAACCACTTTTCACACTGGTGTTAGTGTTGAAAAACCACTTTTCGCACTTGTGTTGGTGCAGGAAACCTCTTTTGCACTTGTATTAGTGTGGAAAAACCACTTTTCGCACTTGTGTTAGTGTTGAAAAACCACTTTTCGCACTTGTGTTAGTGTTGAAAAACCACTTTTCGCACTTGTGTTGGTGCAGGAAACCACTTTTGCACTTGTATTAGTGTGGAAAAAACACTTTTTGCACTTGTGATAGTGTTGAAAAACCACTTTTCGCACTTGTGTTAGTGTTGAAAAACCACTTTTTGCACTTGTGATAGTGTTGAAAAACCACTTTTCACACTTGTGTTAGTGTTGAAAAACCACTTTTCGCACTTGTGTTAGTGTTGAAAAACCACTTTTCGCACTTGTGTTGGTGCAGGAAAACCACTTTTGCACTTGTATTAGTGTGGAAAAAACACTTTTAGCACTTGTGTTACTGTTGAAAAACCACTTTTCGCACTTGTGTTAGTGTTAAAAAACCACTTTTCGCACTTGTGTTGGTGCAGGAAACGACTTTTGCACTTGTATTAGTGTGGAAAAACCACTTTTCGCACTTGTGTTAGTGTTGAAAAACCACTTTTCGAACTTGTGTTAGTGTTGAAAAACCACTTTTCGCACTTGTGTTAGTGTTGAAAAACCACTTTTCGCACTTATGTTGGTGCAGGAAACCACTTTTGCACTTGTATTAGTGTGGAAAAAACACTTTTTGCACTTGTGATAGTGTTGAAAAACCACTTTTCGCACTTGTGTTAGTGTTGAAGAACCACTTTTCGCACTTGTATTAGTGTGGAAAAAACACTTTTTGCACTTGTGATAGTGTTGAAAAACCACTTTTCGCACTTGTGTTAGTGCTGAAAAACCACTTTTCGCACTTGTGTTGGTGCAGGAAACCACTTTTGCACTTGTATTAGTGTGGAAAAAACACTTCGCACTTGTGTTAGTGTTGAAAAACCACTTTTCGCACTTGTGTTAGTGTTGAAAAACCACTTTTCGCACTTGTGTTGGTGCAGGAAACCACTTTTGCACTTGTATTAGTGTGAAAAAACCACTTTTCGCACTTGTGTTTGTGTTGAAAAACCACTTTTTGCACTTGTGTTAGTGTTGAAAAACCACTTTTCGCACTTGTGTTGGTGCAGGAAACCACTTTTGCACTTGTATTAGTATGGGAAAAACCACTTTTTGCACTTGTGATAGTGTTGAAAAACCACTTTTTGCACTTGTGTTAGTGTTGAAAAACCACTTTTCGCACTTGGGTTGGTGCAGGAAACCACTTTTGCACTTGTATTAGTGTGGAAAAACCACTTTTCGCACTTGTGTTAGTGTTGAAAAACCACTTTTCGCACTTGTGTTAGTGTTGAAAAACCACTTTTCGCACTTGTGTTAGTGTTGAAAAACCACTTTTCGCACTTGTGTTGGTGCAGGAAACCACTTTTGCACTTGTATTAGTGTGGAAAAAACACTTTTCGCACTTGTGTTAGTTTTGAAAAACCACTTTTCGCACTTGTGTTAGTGTTGAAAAACCACTTTTCGCACTTGTGTTGGTGCAGGAAACCACTTTTGCACTTGTATTAGTGTGGAAAAACACTTTTTGCACTTGTGATGGTGTTGAAAAACCACTTTTCGCACTTGTGTTAGTGTTGAAAAACCACTTTTCGCACTTGTGTTGGTGCAGGAAACCACTTTTGCACTTGTATTAGTGTGGCAAAAACACTTTTCGCACTTGTGCTAGAGTTGAAAAACCACTTTTCGCACTTGTGTTAGTGTTGAAAAACCACTTTTCGCACTTGTGTTAGTGCAGGAAACCACTTTTGCACTTGTATTAGTGTGGAAAAAACACTTTTCGCACTTGTGTTAGTGTTGAAAAACCACTTTTCGCACTTGTGTTGGTGCAGGAAACCACTTTTGCACTTGTATTAGTGTGGAAAAAACACTTTTCGCACTTGTGCTAGAGTTGAAAAACCACTTTTCGCACTTGTGTTAGTGTTGAAAAACCACTTTTCGCACTTGTGTTGGTGCAGGAAACCACTTTTGCACTTGTATTAGTGTGGAAAAAACACTTTTCGCACTTGTGCTAGAGTTGAAAAACCACTTTTCGCACTTGTGTTAGTGTTGAAAAACCACTTTTCGCACTTGTGTTGGTGCAGGAAACCACTTTTGCACTTGTATTAGTGTGGAAAAAACACTTTTTGCACTTGTGATAGTGTTGAAAAACCACTTTTCGCCCTTGTGTTAGTGTTGAAAAGCCACTTTTCGCACTTGTGTTAGTGTTGAAAAACCACTTTTCGCACTGGTGTTGGTGCAGGAAACCACTTTTGCACTTGTATTAGTGTGGAAAAACCACTTTTCGCACTTGTGTTAGTGTTGAAAAACCACTTTTCGCACTTGTGTTAGTGTTGAAAAACCACTTTTCGCACTTGTGTTAGTGTTGAAAAACCACTTTTCGCACTTGTGTTGGTGCAGGAAACCACTTTTGCACTTGTATTAGTGTGAAAAAACCACTTTTCGCACTTGTGTTTGTGTTGAAAAACCACTTTTTGCACTTGTGTTAGTGTTGAAAAACCACTTTTCGCACTTGTGTTGGTGCAGGAAACCACTTTTGCACTTGTATTAGTATGGGAAAAAACACTTTTTGCACTTGTGATAGTGTTGAAAAACCACTTTTTGCACTTGTGTTAGTGTTGAAAAACCACTTTTCGCACTTGGGTTGGTGCAGGAAACCACTTTTGCACTTGTATTAGTGTGGAAAAACCACTTTTCGCACTTGTGTTAGTGTTGAAAAACCACTTTTCGCACTTGTGTTAGTGTTGAAAAACCACTTTTCGCACTTGTGTTAGTGTTGAAAAACCACTTTTCGCACTTGTGTTGGTGCAGGAAACCACTTTTGCACTTGTATTAGTGTGGAAAAAACACTTTTCGCACTTGTGTTAGTTTTGAAAAACCACTTTTCGCACTTGTGTTAGTGTTGAAAAACCACTTTTCGCACTTGTGTTGGTGCAGGAAACCACTTTTGCACTTGTATTAGTGTGGAAAAACACTTTTTGCACTTGTGATGGTGTTGAAAAACCACTTTTCGCACTTGTGTTAGTGTTGAAAAACCACTTTTCGCACTTGTGTTGGTGCAGGAAACCACTTTTGCACTTGTATTAGTGTGGAAAAAACACTTTTCGCACTTGTGCTAGAGTTGAAAAACCACTTTTCGCACTTGTGTTAGTGTTGAAAAACCACTTTTCGCACTTGGGTTAGTGCAGGAAACCACTTTTGCACTTGTATTAGTGTGGAAAAAACACTTTTCGCACTTGTGTTAGTGTTGAAAAACCACTTTTCGCACTTGTGTTGGTGCAGGAAACCACTTTTGCACTTGTATTAGTGTGGAAAAAACACTTTTCGCACTTGTGCTAGAGTTGAAAAACCACTTTTCGCACTTGTGTTAGTGTTGAAAAACCACTTTTCGCACTTGTGTTGGTGCAGGAAACCACTTTTGCACTTGTATTAGTGTGGAAAAAACACTTTTCGCACTTGTGCTAGAGTTGAAAAACCACTTTTCGCACTTGTGTTAGTGTTGAAAAACCACTTTTCGCACTTGTGTTGGTGCAGGAAACCACTTTTGCACTTGTATTAGTGTGGAAAAAACACTTTTTGCACTTGTGATAGTGTTGAAAAACCACTTTTCGCCCTTGTGTTAGTGTTGAAAAGCCACTTTTCGCACTTGTGTTAGTGTTGAAAAACCACTTTTCGCACTGGTGTTGGTGCAGGAAACCACTTTTGCACTTGTATTAGTGTGGAAAAACCACTTTTCGCACTTGTGTTAGTGTTGAAAAACCACTTTTCGCACTTGTGTTAGTGTTGAAAAACCACTTTTCGCACTTGTGTTAGTGTTGAAAAACCACTTTTCGCACTTGTGTTGGTGCAGGAAACCACTTTTGCACTTGTATTAGTGTGAAAAAACCACTTTTCGCACTTGTGT
Source organism: Myxine glutinosa (assembly GCF_964187855.1). Taxonomy (NCBI): domain Eukaryota; kingdom Metazoa; phylum Chordata; class Myxini; order Myxiniformes; family Myxinidae; genus Myxine; species Myxine glutinosa. The sequence goes on from NC_136267.1 coordinate 178,896,883, forward strand.
TTGTGTTGAAAAACCACTTTTTGCACTTGTGTTAGTGTTGAAAAACCACTTTTCGCACTTGTGTTGGTGCAGGAAACCACTTTTGCACTTGTATTAGTATGGGAAAAACCACTTTTTGCACTTGTGATAGTGTTGAAAAACCACTTTTTGCACTTGTGTTAGTGTTGAAAAACCACTTTTCGCACTTGGGTTGGTGCAGGAAACCACTTTTGCACTTGTATTAGTGTGGAAAAACCACTTTTCGCACTTGTGTTAGTGTTGAAAAACCACTTTTCGCACTTGTGTTAGTGTTGAAAAACCACTTTTCGCACTTGTGTTAGTGTTGAAAAACCACTTTTCGCACTTGTGTTGGTGCAGGAAACCACTTTTGCACTTGTATTAGTGTGGAAAAAACACTTTTTGCACTTGTGTTAGTTTTGAAAAACCACTTTTCGCACTTGTGTTAGTGTTGAAAAACCACTTTTCGCACTTGTGTTAGTGTTGAAAAACCACTTTTCGAACTTGTGTTAGTGTTGAAAAACCACTTTTCGCACTTGTGTTAGTGTTGAAAAACCACTTTTCGCACTTATGTTGGTGCAGGAAACCACTTTTGCACTTGTATTAGTGTGGAAAAACCACTTTTCGCACTTGTGTTAGTGTTGAAAAACCACTTTTCGAACTTGTGTTAGTGTTGAAAAACCACTTTTCGCACTTGTGTTAGTGTTGAAAAACCACTTTTCGCACTTATGTTGGTGCAGGAAACGACTTTTGCACTTGTATTAGTGTGGAAAAACCACTTTTCGCACTTGTGTTAGTGTTGAAAAACCACTTTTCGAACTTGTGTTAGTGTTGAAAAACCACTTTTCGCACTTGTGTTAGTGTTGAAAAACCACTTTTCGCACTTATGTTGGTGCAGGAAACCACTTTTGCACTTGTATTAGTGTGGAAAAAACACTTTTTGCACTTGTGATAGTGTTGAAAAACCACTTTTCGCACTTGTGTTAGTGTTGAAGAACCACTTTTCGCACTTGTATTAGTGTGGAAAAAACACTTTTTGCACTTGTGATAGTGTTGAAAAACCACTTTTCGCACTTGTGTTAGTGCTGAAAAACCACTTTTCGCACTTGTGTTGGTGCAGGAAACCACTTTTGCACTTGTATTAGTGTGGAAAAAACACTTCGCACTTGTGTTAGTGTTGAAAAACCACTTTTCGCACTTGTGTTAGTGTTGAAAAACCACTTTTCGCACTTGTGTTGGTGCAGGAAACCACTTTTGCACTTGTATTAGTGTGAAAAAACCACTTTTCGCACTTGTGTTTGTGTTGAAAAACCACTTTTTGCACTTGTGTTAGTGTTGAAAAACCACTTTTCGCACTTGTGTTGGTGCAGGAAACCACTTTTGCACTTGTATTAGTGTGGAAAAACCACTTTTTGCACTTGTGATAGTGTTGAAAAACCACTTTTTGCACTTGTGTTAGTGTTGAAAAACCACTTTTCGCACTTGGGTTGGTGCAGGAAACCACTTTTGCACTTGTATTAGTGTGGAAAAACCACTTTTCGCACTTGTGTTAGTGTTGAAAAACCACTTTTCGCACTTGTGTTAGTGTTGAAAAACCACTTTTCGCACTTGTGTTAGTGTTGAAAAACCACTTTTCGCACTTGTGTTGGTGCAGGAAACCACTTTTGCACTTGTATTAGTGTGGAAAAAACACTTTTCGCACTTGTGTTAGTTTTGAAAAACCACTTTTCGCACTTGTGTTAGTGTTGAAAAACCACTTTTCGCACTTGTGTTGGTGCAGGAAACCACTTTTGCACTTGTATTAGTGTGGAAAAAACACTTTTCACACTTGTGTTAGTTTTGAAAAACCACTTTTCGCACTTGTGTTAGTGTTGAAAAACCACTTTTCGCACTTGTGTTGGTGCAGGAAACCACTTTTGCACTTGTATTAGTGTGGAAAAACACTTTTTGCACTTGTGATGGTGTTGAAAAACCACTTTTCGCACTTGTGTTAGTGTTGAAAAACCACTTTTCGCACTTGTGTTGGTGCAGGAAACCACTTTTGCACTTGTATTAGTGTGGAAAAAACACTTTTCGCACTTGTGCTAGAGTTGAAAAACCACTTTTCGCACTTGTGTTAGTGTTGAAAAACCACTTTTCGCACTTGTGTTAGTGCAGGAAACCACTTTTGCACTTGTATTAGTGTGGAAAAAACACTTTTCGCACTTGTGTTAGTGTTGAAAAACCACTTTTCGCACTTGTGTTGGTGCAGGAAACCACTTTTGCACTTGTATTAGTGTGGAAAAAACACTTTTCGCACTTGTGCTAGAGTTGAAAAACCACTTTTCGCACTTGTGTTAGTGTTGAAAAACCACTTTTCGCACTTGTGTTGGTGCAGGAAACCACTTTTGCACTTGTATTAGTGTGGAAAAAACACTTTTCGCACTTGTGCTAGAGTTGAAAAACCACTTTTCGCACTTGTGTTAGTGTTGAAAAACCACTTTTCGCACTTGTGTTAGTGTTGAAAAACCACTTTTCGCACTGGTGTTGGTGCAGGAAACCACTTTTGCACTTGTATTAGTGTGGAAAAACCACTTTTCGCACTTGTGTTAGTGTTGAAAAACCACTTTTCGCACTTGTGTTAGTGTTGAAAAACCACTTTTCGCACTTGTGTTAGTGTTGAAAAACCACTTTTCGCACTTGTGTTGGTGCAGGAAACCACTTTTGCACTTGTATTAGTGTGAAAAAACCACTTTTCGCACTTGTGTTTGTGTTGAAAAACCACTTTTTGCACTTGTGTTAGTGTTGAAAAACCACTTTTCGCACTTGTGTTGGTGCAGGAAACCACTTTTGCACTTGTATTAGTATGGGAAAAACCACTTTTTGCACTTGTGATAGTGTTGAAAAACCACTTTTTGCACTTGTGTTAGTGTTGAAAAACCACTTTTCGCACTTGGGTTGGTGCAGGAAACCACTTTTGCACTTGTATTAGTGTGGAAAAACCACTTTTCGCACTTGTGTTAGTGTTGAAAAACCACTTTTCGCACTTGTGTTAGTGTTGAAAAACCACTTTTCGCACTTGTGTTAGTGTTGAAAAACCACTTTTCGCACTTGTGTTGGTGCAGGAAACCACTTTTGCACTTGTATTAGTGTGGAAAAAACACTTTTCACACTTGTGTTAGTTTTGAAAAACCACTTTTCGCACTTGTGTTAGTGTTGAAAAACCAATTTTCGCACTTGTGTTGGTGCAGGAAACCACTTTTGCACTTGTATTAGTGTGGAAAAACACTTTTTGCACTTGTGATGGTGTTGAAAAACCACTTTTCGCACTTGTGTTAGTGTTGAAAAACCACTTTTCGCACTTGTGTTGGTGCAGGAAACCACTTTTGCACTTGTATTAGTGTGGAAAAAACACTTTTCGCACTTGTGCTAGAGTTGAAAAACCACTTTTCGCACTTGTGTTAGTGTTGAAAAACCACTTTTCGCACTTGTGTTAGTGCAGGAAACCACTTTTGCACTTGTATTAGTGTGGAAAAAACACTTTTCGCACATGTGTTAGTGTTGAAAAACCACTTTTCGCACTTGTGTTGGTGCAGGAAACCACTTTTGCACTTGTATTAGTGTGGAAAAAACACTTTTCGCACTTGTGCTAGAGTTGAAAAACCACTTTTCGCACTTGTGTTAGTGTTGAAAAACCACTTTTCGCACTTGTGTTGGTGCAGGAAACCACTTTTGCACTTGTATTAGTGTGGAAAAAACACTTTTCGCACTTGTGCTGGAGTTGAAAAACCACTTTTCGCACTTGTGTTAGTGTTGAAAAACCACTTTTCGCACTTGTGTTGGTGCAGGAAACCACTTTTGCACTTGTATTAGTGTGGAAAAAACACTTTTTGCACTTGTGATAGTGTTGAAAAACCACTTTTCGCCCTTGTGTTAGTGTTGAAAAGCCACTTTTCGCAATTGTGTTAGTGTTGAAAAACCACTTTTCGCACTGGTGTTGGTGCAGGAAACCACTTTTGCACTTGTATTAGTGTGGAAAAACCACTTTTCGCACTTGTGTTAGTGTTGAAAAACCACTTTTCGCACTTGTGTTAGTGTTGAAAAACCACTTTTCGCACTTGTGTTAGTGTTGAAAAACCACTTTTCGCACTTGTGTTGGTGCAGGAAACCACTTTTGCACTTGTATTAGTATGGAAAAAACACTTTTCGCACTTGTGTTAATTTTGAAAAACCACTTTTCGCACTTGTGTTAGTGTTGAAAAACCACTTTTCGCACTTGTGTTGGTGCAGGAAACCACTTTTGCACTTGTATTAGTGTGGAAAAACACTTTTTGCACTTGTGATGGTGTTGAAAAACCACTTTTCGCACTGGTGTTAGTGTTGAAAAACCACTTTTCGCACTTGTGTTGGTGCAGGAAACCTCTTTTGCACTTGTATTAGTGTGGAAAAACCACTTTTCGCACTTGTGTTAGTGTTGAAAAACCACTTTTCGCACTTGTGTTAGTGTTGAAAAACCACTTTTCGCACTTGTGTTGGTGCAGGAAACCACTTTTGCACTTGTATTAGTGTGGAAAAACCACTTTTCGCACTTGTGTTAGTGTTGAAAAACCACTTTTCGCACTTGTGTTAGTGTTGAAAAACCACTTTTCGCACTTGTGTTAGTGTTGAAAAACCACTTTTCGCACTTGTGTTGGTGCAGGAAACCACTTTTGCACTTGTATTAGTGTGGAAAAAACACTTTTCACACTTGTGTTAGTTTTGAAAAACCACTTTTCGCACTTGTGTTAGTGTTGAAAAACCACTTTTCGCACTTGTGTTGGTGCAGGAAACCACTTTTGCACTTGTATTAGTGTGGAAAAACACTTTTTGCACTTGTGATGGTGTTGAAAAACCACTTTTCGCACTTGTGTTAGTGTTGAAAAACCACTTTTCGCACTTGTGTTGGTGCAGGAAACCACTTTTGCACTTGTATTAGTGTGGAAAAAACACTTTTCGCACTTGTGCTAGAGTTGAAAAACCACTTTTCGCACTTGTGTTAGTGTTGAAAAACCACTTTTCGCACTTGTGTTAGTGCAGGAAACCACTTTTGCACTTGTATTAGTGTGGAAAAAACACTTTTCGCACTTGTGTTAGTGTTGAAAAACCACTTTTCGCACTTGTGTTGGTGCAGGAAACCACTTTTGCACTTGTATTAGTGTGGAAAAAACACTTTTCGCACTTGTGCTAGAGTTGAAAAACCACTTTTCGCACTTGTGTTAGTGTTGAAAAACCACTTTTCGCACTTGTGTTGGTGCAGGAAACCACTTTTGCACTTGTATTAGTGTGGAAAAAACACTTTTCGCACTTGTGCTAGAGTTGAAAAACCACTTTTCGCACTTGTGTTAGTGTTGAAAAACCACTTTTCGCACTTGTGTTGGTGCAGGAAACCACTTTTGCACTTGTATTAGTGTGGAAAAAACACTTTTTGCACTTGTGATAGTGTTGAAAAACCACTTTTCGCCCTTGTGTTAGTGTTGAAAAGCCACTTTTCGCACTTGTGTTAGTGTTGAAAAACCACTTTTCGCACTGGTGTTGGTGCAGGAAACCACTTTTGCACTTGTATTAGTGTGGAAAAACCACTTTTCGCACTTGTGTTAGTGTTGAAAAACCACTTTTCGCACTTGTGTTAGTGTTGAAAAACCACTTTTCGCACTTGTGTTAGTGTTGAAAAACCACTTTTCGCACTTGTGTTGGTGCAGGAAACCACTTTTGCACTTGTATTAGTATGGAAAAAACACTTTTCGCACTTGTGTTAATTTTGAAAAACCACTTTTCGCACTTGTGTTAGTGTTGAAAAACCACTTTTCGCACTTGTGTTGGTGCAGGAAACCACTTTTGCACTTGTATTAGTGTGGAAAAACACTTTTTGCACTTGTGATGGTGTTGAAAAACCACTTTTCGCACTGGTGTTAGTGTTGAAAAACCACTTTTCGCACTTGTGTTGGTGCAGGAAACCTCTTTTGCACTTGTATTAGTGTGGAAAAACCACTTTTCGCACTTGTGTTAGTGTTGAAAAACCACTTTTCGCACTTGTGTTGGTGCAGGAAACGACTTTTGCACTTGTATTAGTGTGGAAAAACCACTTTTCGCACTTGTGTTAGTGTTGAAAAACCACTTTTCGAACTTGTGTTAGTGTTGAAAAACCACTTTTCGCACTTGTGTTAGTGTTGAAAAACCACTTTTCGCACTTATGTTGGTGCAGGAAACCACTTTTGCACTTGTATTAGTGTGGAAAAAACACTTTTTGCACTTGTGATAGTGTTGAAAAACCACTTTTCGCACTTGTGTTAGTGTTGAAGAACCACTTTTCGCACTTGTATTAGTGTGGAAAAAACACTTTTTGCACTTGTGATAGTGTTGAAAAACCACTTTTTGCACTTGTGTTAGTGCTGAAAAACCACTTTTCGCACTTGTGTTGGTGCAGGAAACCACTTTTGCACTTGTATTAGTGTGGAAAAAACACTTCGCACTTGTGTTAGTGTTGAAAAACCACTTTTCGCACTTGTGTTAGTGTTGAAAAACCACTTTTCGCACTTGTGTTGGTGCAGGAAACCACTTTTGCACTTGTATTAGTGTGAAAAAACCACTTTTCGCACTTGTGTTTGTGTTGAAAAACCACTTTTTGCACTTGTGTTAGTGTTGAAAAACCACTTTTCGCACTTGTGTTGGTGCAGGAAACCACTTTTGCACTTGTATTAGTATGGGAAAAACCACTTTTTGCACTTGTGATAGTGTTGAAAAACCACTTTTTGCACTTGTGTTAGTGTTGAAAAACCACTTTTCGCACTTGGGTTGGTGCAGGAAACCACTTTTGCACTTGTATTAGTGTGGAAAAACCACTTTTCGCACTTGTGTTAGTGTTGAAAAACCACTTTTCGCACTTGTGTTAGTGTTGAAAAACCACTTTTCGCACTTGTGTTAGTGTTGAAAAACCACTTTTCGCACTTGTGTTGGTGCAGGAAACCACTTTTGCACTTGTATTAGTGTGGAAAAAACACTTTTCGCACTTGTGTTAGTTTTGAAAAACCACTTTTCGCACTTGTGTTAGTGTTGAAAAACCACTTTTCGCACTTGTGTTGGTGCAGGAAACCACTTTTGCACTTGTATTAGTGTGGAAAAACACTTTTTGCACTTGTGATGGTGTTGAAAAACCACTTTTCGCACTTGTGTTAGTGTTGAAAAACCACTTTTCGCACTTGTGTTGGTGCAGGAAACCACTTTTGCACTTGTATTAGTGTGGAAAAAACACTTTTCGCACTTGTGCTAGAGTTGAAAAACCACTTTTCGCACTTGTGTTAGTGTTGAAAAACCACTTTTCGCACTTGTGTTAGTGCAGGAAACCACTTTTGCACTTGTATTAGTGTGGAAAAAACACTTTTCGCACTTGTGTTAGTGTTGAAAAACCACTTTTCGCACTTGTGTTGGTGCAGGAAACCACTTTTGCACTTGTATTAGTGTGGAAAAAACACTTTTCGCACTTGTGCTAGAGTTGAAAAACCACTTTTCGCACTTGTGTTAGTGTTGAAAAACCACTTTTCGCACTTGTGTTGGTGCAGGAAACCACTTTTGCACTTGTATTAGTGTGGAAAAAACACTTTTCGCACTTGTGCTCGAGTTGAAAAACCACTTTTCGCACTTGTGTTAGTATTGAAAAACCACTTTTCGCACTTGTGTTGGTGCAGGAAACCACTTTTGCACTTGTATTAGTGTGGAAAAACACTTTTTGCACTTGTGATAGTGTTGAAAAACCACTTTTCGCCCTTGTGTTAGTGTTGAAAAGCCACTTTTCGCACTTGTGTTAGTGTTGAAAAACCACTTTTCGCACTGGTGTTGGTGCAGGAAACCACTTTTGCACTTGTATTAGTGTGGAAAAACCACTTTTCGCACTTGTGTTAGTGTTGAAAAACCACTTTTCGCACTTGTGTTAGTGTTGAAAAACCACTTTTCGCACTTGTGTTAGTGTTGAAAAACCACTTTTCGCACTTGTGTTGGTGCAGGAAACCACTTTTGCACTTGTATTAGTGTGAAAAAACCACTTTTCGCACTTGTGTTTGTGTTGAAAAACCACTTTTTGCACTTGTGTTAGTGTTGAAAAACCACTTTTCGCACTTGTGTTGGTGCAGGAAACCACTTTTGCACTTGTATTAGTATGGGAAAAACCACTTTTTGCACTTGTGATAGTGTTGAAAAACCACTTTTTGCACTTGTGTTAGTGTTGAAAAACCACTTTTCGCACTTGGGTTGGTGCAGGAAACCACTTTTGCACTTGTATTAGTGTGGAAAAACCACTTTTCGCACTTGTGTTAGTGTTGAAAAACCACTTTTCGCACTTGTGTTAGTGTTGAAAAACCACTTTTCGCACTTGTGTTAGTGTTGAAAAACCACTTTTCGCACTTGTGTTGGTGCAGGAAACCACTTTTGCACTTGTATTAGTGTGGAAAAAACACTTTTCACACTTGTGTTAGTTTTGAAAAACCACTTTTCGCACTTGTGTTAGTGTTGAAAAACCAATTTTCGCACTTGTGTTGGTGCAGGAAACCACTTTTGCACTTGTATTAGTGTGGAAAAACACTTTTTGCACTTGTGATGGTGTTGAAAAACCACTTTTCGCACTTGTGTTAGTGTTGAAAAACCACTTTTCGCACTTGTGTTGGTGCAGGAAACCACTTTTGCACTTGTATTAGTGTGGAAAAAAACACTTTTCGCACTTGTGCTAGAGTTGAAAAACCACTTTTCGCACTTGTGTTAGTGTTGAAAAACCACTTTTCGCACTTGTGTTAGTGCAGGAAACCACTTTTGCACTTGTATTAGTGTGGAAAAAACACTTTTCGCACATGTGTTAGTGTTGAAAAACCACTTTTCGCACTTGTGTTGGTGCAGGAAACCACTTTTGCACTTGTATTAGTGTGGAAAAAACACTTTTCGCACTTGTGCTAGAGTTGAAAAACCACTTTTCGCACTTGTGTTAGTGTTGAAAAACCACTTTTCGCACTTGTGTTGGTGCAGGAAACCACTTTTGCACTTGTATTAGTGTGGAAAAAACACTTTTCGCACTTGTGCTGGAGTTGAAAAACCACTTTTCGCACTTGTGTTAGTGTTGAAAAACCACTTTTCGCACTTGTGTTGGTGCAGGAAACCACTTTTGCACTTGTATTAGTGTGGAAAAAACACTTTTTGCACTTGTGATAGTGTTGAAAAACCACTTTTCGCCCTTGTGTTAGTGTTGAAAAGCCACTTTTCGCAATTGTGTTAGTGTTGAAAAACCACTTTTCGCACTGGTGTTGGTGCAGGAAACCACTTTTGCACTTGTATTAGTGTGGAAAAACCACTTTTCGCACTTGTGTTAGTGTTGAAAAACCACTTTTCGCACTTGTGTTAGTGTTGAAAAACCACTTTTCGCACTTGTGTTAGTGTTGAAAAACCACTTTTCGCACTTGTGTTGGTGCAGGAAACCACTTTTGCACTTGTATTAGTATGGAAAAAACACTTTTCGCACTTGTGTTAATTTTGAAAAACCACTTTTCGCACTTGTGTTAGTGTTGAAAAACCACTTTTCGCACTTGTGTTGGTGCAGGAAACCACTTTTGCACTTGTATTAGTGTGGAAAAACACTTTTTGCACTTGTGATGGTGTTGAAAAACCACTTTTCGCACTGGTGTTAGTGTTGAAAAACCACTTTTCGCACTTGTGTTGGTGCAGGAAACCTCTTTTGCACTTGTATTAGTGTGGAAAAACCACTTTTCGCACTTGTGTTAGTGTTGAAAAACCACTTTTCGCACTTGTGTTAGTGTTGAAAAACCACTTTTCGCACTTGTGTTGGTGCAGGAAACCACTTTTGCACTTGTATTAGTGTGGAAAAAACACTTTTTGCACTTGTGATAGTGTTGAAAAACCACTTTTCGCACTTGTGTTAGTGTTGAAAACCAATTTTCGCACTTGTGTTAGTGTTGAAAAACCACTTTTCGCACTTGTGCTGGTGCAGGAAACCACTTTTGCACTTGTATTAGTGTGGAAAAAACACTTTTCGCACTTGTGCTAGAGTTGAAAAAACACTTTTCGCACTTGTGTTAGTGTTGAAAAACCACTTTTCGCACTTGTGTTAGTGCAGGAAACCACTTTTGCACTTGTATTAGTGTGGAAAAAACACTTTTTGCACTTGCTATAGTGTTGAAAAACCACTTTTCGCACTTGTGTTAGTGTTGAAAAACCACTTTTCGCACTTGTGTTGGTGCAGGAAACCACTTTTGCACTTGTATTAGTGTGGAAAAAACACTTTTCGCACTTGTGTTAGTGTTGAAAAACCACTTTTCGCACTTGTGTTGGTGCAGGAAACCACTTTTGCACTTGTATTAGTGTGGAAAAAACACTTTTCGCACTTGTGTTAGTTTTGAAAAACCACTTTTCGCACTTGTGTTAGTGTTGAAAAACCACTTTTCGCACTTGTGTTGGTGCAGGAAACCACTTTTGCACTTGTATTAGTGTGGAAAAACACTTTTTGCACTTGTGATGGTGTTGAAAAACCACTTTTCGCACTTGTGTTAGTGTTGAAAAACCACTTTTCGCACTTGTGTTGGTGCAGGAAACCACTTTTGCACTTGTATTAGTGTGGAAAAAACACTTTTCGCACTTGTGCTAGAGTTGAAAAACCACTTTTCGCACTTGTGTTAGTGTTGAAAAACCACTTTTCGCACTTGTGTTAGTGCAGGAATCCACTTTTGCACTTGTATTAGTGTGGAAAAAACACTTTTCGCACTTGTGTTAGTGTTGAAAAACCACTTTTCGCACTTGTGTTGGTGCAGGAAACCACCTTTGCACTTGTATTAGTGTGGAAAAAACACTTTTCGCACTTGTGGTAGAGTTGAAAAACCACTTTTCGCACTTGTGTTAGTGTTGAAAAACCACTTTTCGCACTTGTGTTGGTGCAGGAAACCACTTTTGCACTTGTATTAGTGTGGAAAAAATACTTTTCGCACTTGTGCTAGAGTTGAAAAACCACTTTTCGCACTTGTGTTAGTGTTGAAAAACCACTTTTCGCACTTGTGTTGGTGCAGGAAACCACTTTTGCACTTGTATTAGTGTGGAAAAAACACTTTTTGCACTTGTGATAGTGTTGAAAAACCACTTTTCGCACTTGTGTTAGTGTTGAAAAACCACTTTTCGCACTTGTGTTAGTGTTGAAAAACCACTTTTCGCACTTGTGTTGGTGCAGGAAACCACTTTTGCACTTGTATTAGTGTGGAAAAACCACTTTTCGCACTTGTGTTAGTGTTGAAAAACCACTTTTCGCACTTGTGTTGGTGCAGGAAACCACTTTTGCACTTGTATTAGTGTGGAAAAAACACTTTTTGCACTTGTGATAGTGTTGAAAAACCACTTTTCGCACTTGTATTAGTGTTGAAAAACCACTTTTTGCACTTGTGATAGTGTTGAAAAACCACTTTTCGCACTTGTGTTAGTGTTGAAAAACCACTTTTCGCACTTGTGTTAGTGTTGAAAAACCACTTTTCGCACTTGTGTTGGTGCAGGAAAACCACTTTTGCACTTGTATTAGTGTGGAAAAAACACTTTTCGCACTTGTGTTACTGTTGAAAAACCACTTTTCGCACTTGTGTTAGTGTTAAAAAACCACTTTTCGCACTTGTGTTGGTGCAGGAAACGACTTTTGCACTTGTATTAGTGTGGAAAAACCACTTTTCGCACTTGTGTTAGTGTTGAAAAACCACTTTTCGAACTTGTGTTAGTGTTGAAAAACCACTTTTCGCACTTGTGTTAGTGTTGAAAAACCACTTTTCGCACTTATGTTGGTGCAGGAAACCACTTTTGCACTTGTATTAGTGTGGAAAAAACACTTTTTGCACTTGTGATAGTGTTGAAAAACCACTTTTCGCACTTGTGTTAGTGTTGAAGAACCACTTTTCGCACTTGTATTAGTGTGGAAAAAACACTTTTTGCACTTGTGATAGTGTTGAAAAACCACTTTTCGCACTTGTGTTAGTGCTGAAAAACCACTTTTCGCACTTGTGTTGGTGCAGGAAACCACTTTTGCACTTGTATTAGTGTGGAAAAAACACTTCGCACTTGTGTTAGTGTTGAAAAACCACTTTTCGCACTTGTGTTAGTGTTGAAAAACCACTTTTCGCACTTGGGTTGGTGCAGGAAACCACTTTTGCACTTGTATTAGTGTGGAAAAACCACTTTTCGCACTTGTGTTAGTGTTGAAAAACCACTTTTCGCACTTGTGTTAGTGTTGAAAAACCACTTTTCGCACTTGTGTTAGTGTTGAAAAACCACTTTTCGCACTTGTGTTGGTGCAGGAAACCACTTTTGCACTTGTATTAGTGTGGAAAAAACACTTTTCACACTTGTGTTAGTTTTGAAAAACCACTTTTCGCACTTGTGTTAGTGTTGAAAAACCACTTTTCGCACTTGTGTTGGTGCAGGAAACCACTTTTGCACTTGTATTAGTGTGGAAAAACACTTTTTGCACTTGTGATGGTGTTGAAAAACCACTTTTCGCACTTGTGTTAGTGTTGAAAAACCACTTTTCGCACTTGTGTTGGTGCAGGAAACCACTTTTGCACTTGTATTAGTGTGGAAAAAACACTTTTCGCACTTGTGCTAGAGTTGAAAAACCACTTTTCGCACTTGTGTTAGTGTTGAAAAACCACTTTTCGCACTTGTGTTAGTGCAGGAAACCACTTTTGCACTTGTATTAGTGTGGAAAAAACACTTTTCGCACTTGTGTTAGTGTTGAAAAACCACTTTTCGCACTTGTGTTGGTGCAGGAAACCACTTTTGCACTTGTATTAGTGTGGAAAAAACACTTTTCGCACTTGTGCTAGAGTTGAAAAACCACTTTTCGCACTTGTGTTAGTGTTGAAAAACCACTTTTCGCACTTGTGTTGGTGCAGGAAACCACTTTTGCACTTGTATTAGTGTGGAAAAAACACTTTTCGCACTTGTGCTGGAGTTGAAAAACCACTTTTCGCACTTGTGTTAGTGTTGAAAAACCACTTTTCGCACTTGTGTTGGTGCAGGAAACCACTTTTGCACTTGTATTAGTGTGGAAAAAACACTTTTTGCACTTGTGATAGTGTTGAAAAACCACTTTTCGCCCTTGTGTTAGTGTTGAAAAGCCACTTTTCGCACTTGTGTTAGTGTTGAAAAACCACTTTTCGCACTGGTGTTGGTGCAGGAAACCACTTTTGCACTTGTATTAGTGTGGAAAAACCACTTTTCGCACTTGTGTTAGTGTTGAAAAACCACTTTTCGCACTTGTGTTAGTGTTGAAAAACCACTTTTCGCACTTGTGTTAGTGTTGAAAAACCACTTTTCGCACTTGTGTTGGTGCAGGAAACCACTTTTGCACTTGTATTAGTATGGAAAAAACACTTTTCGCACTTGTGTTAATTTTGAAAAACCACTTTTCGCACTTGTGTTAGTGTTGAAAAACCACTTTTCGCACTTGTGTTGGTGCAGGAAACCACTTTTGCACTTGTATTAGTGTGGAAAAACACTTTTTGCACTTGTGATGGTGTTGAAAAACCACTTTTCGCACTGGTGTTAGTGTTGAAAAACCACTTTTCGCACTTGTGTTGGTGCAGGAAACCTCTTTTGCACTTGTATTAGTGTGGAAAAACCACTTTTCGCACTTGTGTTAGTGTTGAAAAACCACTTTTCGCACTTGTGTTAGTGTTGAAAAACCACTTTTCGCACTTGTGTTGGTGCAGGAAACCACTTTTGCACTTGTATTAGTGTGGAAAAAACACTTTTTGCACTTGTGATAGTGTTGAAAAACCACTTTTCGCACTTGTGTTAGTGCAGGAAACCACTTTTGCACTTGTATTAGTGTGGAAAAAACACTTTTTGCACTTGCTATAGTGTTGAAAAACCACTTTTCGCACTTGTGTTAGTGTTGAAAAACCACTTTTCGCACTTGTGTTGGTGCAGGAAACCACTTTTGCACTTGTATTAGTGTGGAAAAAACACTTTTCGCACTTGTGTTAGTGTTGAAAAACCACTTTTCGCACTTGTGTTGGTGCAGGAAACCACTTTTGCACTTGTATTAGTGTGGAAAAAACACTTTTCGCACTTGTGTTACTTTTGAAAAACCACTTTTCGCACTTGTGTTAGTGTTGAAAAACCACTTTTCGCACTTGTGTTGGTGCAGGAAACCACTTTTGCACTTGTATTAGTGTGGAAAAACACTTTTTGCACTTGTGATGGTGTTGAAAAACCACTTTTCGCACTTGTGTTAGTGTTGAAAAACCACTTTTCGCACTTGTGTTGGTGCAGGAAACCACTTTTGCACTTGTATTAGTGTGGAAAAAACACTTTTCGCACTTGTGCTAGAGTTGAAAAACCACTTTTCGCACTTGTGTTAGTGTTGAAAAACCACTTTTCGCACTTGTGTTAGTGCAGGAATCCACTTTTGCACTTGTATTAGTGTGGAAAAAACACTTTTCGCACTTGTGTTAGTGTTGAAAAACCACTTTTCGCACTTGTGTTGGTGCAGGAAACCACTTTTGCACTTGTATTAGTGTGGAAAAAACACTTTTCGCACTTGTGGTAGAGTTGAAAAACCACTTTTCGCACTTGTGTTAGTGTTGAAAAACCACTTTTCGCACTTGTGTTGGTGCAGGAAACCACTTTTGCACTTGTATTAGTGTGGAAAAAACACTTTTCGCACTTGTGCTAGAGTTGAAAAACCACTTTTCGCACTTGTGTTAGTGTTGAAAAACCACTTTTCGCACTTGTGTTGGTGCAGGAAACCACTTTTGCACTTGTATTAGTGTGGAAAAAACACTTTTTGCACTTGTGATAGTGTTGAAAAACCACTTTTCGCACTTGTGTTAGTGTTGAAAAACCACTTTTCGCACTTGTGTTAGTGTTGAAAAACCACTTTTCGCACTTGTGTTGGTGCAGGAAACCACTTTTGCACTTGTATTAGTGTGGAAAAACCACTTTTCGCACTTGTGTTAGTGTTGAAAAACCACTTTTCGCACTTGTGTTGGTGCAGGAAACCACTTTTGCACTTGTATTAGTGTGGAAAAAACACTTTTTGCACTTGTGATAGTGTTGAAAAACCACTTTTCGCACTTGTGTTAGTGTTGAAAAACCACTTTTTGCACTTGTGATAGTGTTGAAAAACCACTTTTCGCACTTGTGTTAGTGTTGAAAAACCACTTTTCGCACTTGTGTTAGTGTTGAAAAACCACTTTTCGCACTTGTGTTGGTGCAGGAAAACCACTTTTGCACTTGTATTAGTGTGGAAAAAACACTTTTCGCACTTGTGTTACTGTTGAAAAACCACTTTTCGCACTTGTGTTAGTGTTAAAAAACCACTTTTCGCACTTGTGTTGGTGCAGGAAACGACTTTTGCACTTGTATTAGTGTGGAAAAACCACTTTTCGCACTTGTGTTAGTGTTGAAAAACCACTTTTCGAACTTGTGTTAGTGTTGAAAAACCACTTTTCGCACTTGTGTTAGTGTTGAAAAACCACTTTTCGCACTTATGTTGGTGCAGGAAACCACTTTTGCACTTGTATTAGTGTGGAAAAAACACTTTTTGCACTTGTGATAGTGTTGAAAAACCACTTTTCGCACTTGTGTTAGTGTTGAAGAACCACTTTTCGCACTTGTATTAGTGTGGAAAAAACACTTTTTTGCACTTGTGATAGTGTTGAAAAACCACTTTTCGCACTTGTGTTAGTGCTGAAAAACCACTTTTCGCACTTGTGTTGGTGCAGGAAACCACTTTTGCACTTGTATTAGTGTGGAAAAAACACTTCGCACTTGTGTTAGTGTTGAAAAACCACTTTTCGCACTTGTGTTAGTGTTGAAAAACCACTTTTCGCACTTGTGTTGGTGCAGGAAACCACTTTTGCACTTGTATTAGTGTGAAAAAACCACTTTTCGCACTTGTGTTTGTGTTGAAAAACCACTTTTTGCACTTGTGTTAGTGTTGAAAAACCACTTTTCGCACTTGTGTTGGTGCAGGAAACCACTTTTGCACTTGTATTAGTATGGGAAAAACCACTTTTTGCACTTGTGATAGTGTTGAAAAACCACTTTTTGCACTTGTGTTAGTGTTGAAAAACCACTTTTCGCACTTGGGTTGGTGCAGGAAACCACTTTTGCACTTGTATTAGTGTGGAAAAACCACTTTTCGCACTTGTGTTAGTGTTGAAAAACCACTTTTCGCACTTGTGTTAGTGTTGAAAAACCACTTTTCGCACTTGTGTTAGTGTTGAAAAACCACTTTTCGCACTTGTGTTGGTGCAGGAAACCACTTTTGCACTTGTATTAGTGTGGAAAAAACACTTTTCGCACTTGTGTTAGTTTTGAAAAACCACTTTTCGCACTTGTGTTAGTGTTGAAAAACCACTTTTCGCACTTGTGTTGGTGCAGGAAACCACTTTTGCACTTGTATTAGTGTGGAAAAACACTTTTTGCACTTGTGATGGTGTTGAAAAACCACTTTTCGCACTTGTGTTAGTGTTGAAAAACCACTTTTCGCACTTGTGTTGGTGCAGGAAACCACTTTTGCACTTGTATTAGTGTGGAAAAAACACTTTTCGCACTTGTGCTAGAGTTGAAAAACCACTTTTCGCACTTGTGTTAGTGTTGAAAAACCACTTTTCGCACTTGTGTTAGTGCAGGAAACCACTTTTGCACTTGTATTAGTGTGGAAAAAACACTTTTCGCACTTGTGTTAGTGTTGAAAAACCACTTTTCGCACTTGTGTTGGTGCAGGAAACCACTTTTGCACTTGTATTAGTGTGGAAAAAACACTTTTCGCACTTGTGCTAGAGTTGAAAAACCACTTTTCGCACTTGTGTTAGTGTTGAAAAACCACTTTTCGCACTTGTGTTGGTGCAGGAAACCACTTTTGCACTTGTATTAGTGTGGAAAAAACACTTTTTGCACTTGTGATAGTGTTGAAAAACCACTTTTCGCCCTTGTGTTAGTGTTGAAAAGCCACTTTTCGCACTTGTGTTAGTGTTGAAAAACCACTTTTCGCACTGGTGTTGGTGCAGGAAGCCACTTTTGCACTTGTATTAGTGTGGAAAAACCACTTTTCGCACTTGTGTTAGTGTTGAAAAACCACTTTTCGCACTTGTGTTAGTGTTGAAAAACCACTTTTCGCACTTGTGTTAGTGTTGAAAAACCACTTTTCGCACTTGTGTTGGTGCAGGAAACCACTTTTGCACTTGTATTAGTGTGAAAAAACCACTTTTCGCACTTGTGTTTGTGTTGAAAAACCACTTTTTGCACTTGTGTTAGTGTTGAAAAACCACTTTTCGCACTTGTGTTGGTGCAGGAAACCACTTTTGCACTTGTATTAGTATGGGAAAAACCACTTTTTGCACTTGTGATAGTGTTGAAAAACCACTTTTTGCACTTGTGTTAGTGTTGAAAAACCACTTTTCGCACTTGGGTTGGTGCAGGAAACCACTTTTGCACTTGTATTAGTGTGGAAAAACCACTTTTCGCACTTGTGTTAGTGTTGAAAAACCACTTTTCGCACTTGTGTTAGTGTTGAAAAACCACTTTTCGCACTTGTGTTAGTGTTGAAAAACCACTTTTCGCACTTGTGTTGGTGCAGGAAACCACTTTTGCACTTGTATTAGTGTGGAAAAAACACTTTTCGCACTTGTGTTAGTTTTGAAAAACCACTTTTCGCACTTGTGTTAGTGTTGAAAAACCACTTTTCGCACTTGTGTTGGTGCAGGAAACCACTTTTGCACTTGTATTAGTGTGGAAAAACACTTTTTGCACTTGTGATGGTGTTGAAAAACCACTTTTCGCACTTGTGTTAGTGTTGAAAAACCACTTTTCGCACTTGTGTTGGTGCAGGAAACCACTTTTGCACTTGTATTAGTGTGGAAAAAACACTTTTCGCACTTGTGCTAGAGTTGAAAAACCACTTTTCGCACTTGTGTTAGTGTTGAAAAACCACTTTTCGCACTTGTGTTAGTGCAGGAAACCACTTTTGCACTTGTATTAGTGTGGAAAAAACACATTTCGCACTTGTGTTAGTGTTGAAAAACCACTTTTCGCACTTGTGTTGGTGCAGGAAACCACTTTTGCACTTGTATTAGTGTGGAAAAAACACTTTTCGCACTTGTGCTAGAGTTGAAAAACCACTTTTCGCACTTGTGTTAGTGTTGAAAAACCACTTTTCGCACTTGTGTTGGTGCAGGAAACCACTTTTGCACTTGTATTAGTGTGGAAAAAACACTTTTCGCACTTGTGCTAGAGTTGAAAAACCACTTTTCGCACTTGTGTTAGTGTTGAAAAACCACTTTTCGCACTTGTGTTGGTGCAGGAAACCACTTTTGCACTTGTATTAGTGTGGAAAAAACACTTTTTGCACTTGTGATAGTGTTGATAAACCACTTTTCGCCCTTGTGTTAGTGTTGAAAAGCCACTTTTCGCACTTGTGTTAGTGTTGAAAAACCACTTTTCGCACTGGTGTTGGTGCAGGAAACCACTTTTGCACTTGTATTAGTGTGGAAAAACCACTTTTCGCACTTGTGTTAGTGTTGAAAAACCACTTTTCGCACTTGTGTTAGTGTTGAAAAACCACTTTTCGCACTTGTGTTAGTGTTGAAAAACCACTTTTCGCACTTGTGTTGGTGCAGGAAACCACTTTTGCACTTGTATTAGTATGGAAAAAACACTTTTCGCACTTGTGTTAATTTTGAAAAACCACTTTTCGCACTTGTGTTAGTGTTGAAAAACCACTTTTCGCACTTGTGTTGGTGCAGGAAACCACTTTTGCACTTGTATTAGTGTGGAAAAACACTTTTTGCACTTGTGATGGTGTTGAAAAACCACTTTTCGCACTGGTGTTAGTGTTGAAAAACCACTTTTCGCACTTGTGTTGGTGCAGGAAACCTCTTTTGCACTTGTATTAGTGTGGAAAAACCACTTTTCGCACTTGTGTTAGTGTTGAAAAACCACTTTTCGCACTTGTGTTAGTGTTGAAAAACCACTTTTCGCACTTGTGTTGGTGCAGGAAACCACTTTTGCACTTGTATTAGTGTGGAAAAAACACTTTTTGCACTTGTGATAGTGTTGAAAAACCACTTTTCGCACTTGTGTTAGTGTTGAAAACCACTTTTCGCACTTGTGTTAGTGTTGAAAAACCACTTTTCGCACTTGTGCTGGTGCAGGAAACCACTTTTGCACTTGTATTAGTGTGGAAAAAACACTTTTCGCACTTGTGCTAGAGTTGAAAAAACACTTTTCGCACTTGTGTTAGTGTTGAAAAACCACTTTTCGCACTTGTGTTAGTGCAGGAAACCACTTTTGCACTTGTATTAGTGTGGAAAAAACACTTTTTGCACTTGCTATAGTGTTGAAAAACCACTTTTCGCACTTGTGTTAGTGTTGAAAAACCACTTTTCGCACTTGTGTTGGTGCAGGAAACCACTTTTGCACTTGTATTAGTGTGGAAAAAACACATTTCGCACTTGTGTTAGTGTTGAAAAACCACTTTTCGCACTTGTGTTGGTGCAGGAAACCACTTTTGCACTTGTATTAGTGTGGAAAAAACACTTTTCGCACTTGTGTTAGTTTTGAAAAACCACTTTTCGCACTTGTGTTAGTGTTGAAAAACCACTTTTCGCACTTGTGTTGGTGCAGGAAACCACTTTTGCACTTGTATTAGTGTGGAAAAACACTTTTTGCACTTGTGATGGTGTTGAAAAACCACTTTTCGCACTTGTGTTAGTGTTGAAAAACCACTTTTCGCACTTGTGTTGGTGCAGGAAACCACTTTTGCACTTGTATTAGTGTGGAAAAAACACTTTTCGCACTTGTGCTAGAGTTGAAAAACCACTTTTCGCACTTGTGTTAGTGTTGAAAAACCACTTTTCGCACTTGTGTTAGTGCAGGAAACCACTTTTGCACTTGTATTAGTGTGGAAAAAACACTTTTCGCACTTGTGTTAGTGTTGAAAAACCACTTTTCGCACTTGTGTTGGTGCAGGAAACCACTTTTGCACTTGTATTAGTGTGGAAAAAACACTTTTCGCACTTGTGGTAGAGTTGAAAAACCACTTTTCGCACTTGTGTTAGTGTTGAAAAACCACTTTTCGCACTTGTGTTGGTGCAGGAAACCACTTTTGCACTTGTATTAGTGTGGAAAAAACACTTTTCGCACTTGTGCTAGAGTTGAAAAACCACTTTTCGCACTTGTGTTAGTGTTGAAAAACCACTTTTCGCACTTGTGTTGGTGCAGGAAACCACTTTTGCACTTGTATTAGTGTGGAAAAAACACTTTTTGCACTTGTGATAGTGTTGAAAAACCACTTTTCGCACTTGTGTTAGTGTTGAAAAGCCACTTTTCGCACTTGTGTTAGTGTTGAAAAACAACTTTTCGCACTGGTGTTGGTGCAGGAAACCACTTTTGCACTTGTATTAGTGTGGAAAAACCACTTTTCGCACTTGTGTTAGTGTTGAAAAACCACTTTTCGCACTTGTGTTAGTGTTGAAAAACCACTTTTCGCACTTGTGTTAGTGTTGAAAAACCACTTTTCGCACTTGTGTTGGTGCAGGAAACCACTTTTGCACTTGTATTAGTATGGAAAAAACACTTTTCGCACTTGTGTTAGTTTTGAAAAACCACTTTTCGCACTTGTGTTAGTGTTGAAAAACCACTTTTCGCACTTGTGTTGGTGCAGGAAACCACTTTTGCACTTGTATTAGTGTGGAAAAACACTTTTTGCACTTGTGATGGTGTTGAAAAACCACTTTTCGCACTGGTGTTAGTGTTGAAAAACCACTTTTCGCACTTGTGTTGGTGCAGGAAACCTCTTTTGCACTTGTATTAGTGTGGAAAAACCACTTTTCGCACTTGTGTTAGTGTTGAAAAACCACTTTTCGCACTTGTGTTAGTGTTGAAAAACCACTTTTCGCACTTGTGTTGGTGCAGGAAACCACATTTGCACTTGTATTAGTGTGGAAAAAACACTTTTTGCACTTGTGATAGTGTTGAAAAACCACTTTTCGCCCTTGTGTTAGTGTTGAAAAC
Source organism: Myxine glutinosa (assembly GCF_964187855.1). Classification (NCBI taxonomy): domain Eukaryota; kingdom Metazoa; phylum Chordata; class Myxini; order Myxiniformes; family Myxinidae; genus Myxine; species Myxine glutinosa. The sequence continues at coordinate 178,917,940 of NC_136267.1, forward strand.
CACTTTTCGCACTTGTGTTAGTGTTGAAAAACCACTTTTCGCACTTGTGCTGGTGCAGGAAACCACTTTTGCACTTGTATTAGTGTGGAAAAAACACTTTTCGCACTTGTGCTAGAGTTGAAAAACCACTTTTCGCACTTGTGTTAGTGTTGAAAAACCACTTTTCGCACTTGTGTTAGTGCAGGAAACCACTTTTGCACTTGTATTAGTGTGGAAAAAACACTTTTTGCACTTGCTATAGTGTTGAAAAACCACTATTCGCACTTGTGTTAGTGTTGAAAAACCACTTTCGGCACTTGTGTTGGTGCAGGAAACCACTTTTGCACTTGTATTAGTGTGGAAAAAACACTTTTTGCACTTGTGATAGTGTTGAAAAACCACTTTTCGCACTTGTGTTAGTGTTGAAAAACCACTTTTCGCACTTGTGTTAGTGTTGAAAAACCACTTTTCGCACTTGTGTTGGTGCAGGAAACCACTTTTGCACTTGTATTAGTGTGGAAAAACCACTTTTCGCACTTGTGTTAGTGTTGAAAAACCACTTTTCGCACTTGTGTTAGTGTTGAAAAACCACTTTTCGCACTTGTGTTAGTGTTGAAAAACCACTTTTCGCACTTGTGTTGGTGCAGGAAACCACTTTTGCACTTGTATTAGTGTGGAAAAAACACTTTTCGCACTTGTGTTAGTTTTGAAAAACCACTTTTCGCACTTGTGTTAGTGTTGAAAAACCACTTTTCGCACTTGTGTTGGTGCAGGAAACCACTTTTGCAATTGTATTAATGTGGAAAAACACTTTTTGCACTTGTGATGGTGTTGAAAAACCACTTTTCACACTTGTGTTAGTGTTGAAAAACCACTTTTCGCACTTGTGTTGGTGCAGGAAACCACTTTTGCACTTGTATTAGTGTGGAAAAAACACTTTTTGCACTTGTGCTAGAGTTGAAAAACCACTTTTCGCACTTGTGTTAGTGTTGAAAAACCACTTTTCGCACTTGTGTTAGTGTTGAAAAACCACTTTTCGCACTTGTGTTGGTGCAGGAAACCACTTTTGCAATTGTATTAGTGTGGAAAAACACTTTTTGCACTTGTGATGGTGTGGAAAAAACACTTTTCGCACTTGTGCTAGAGTTGAAAAACCACTTTTCGCACTTGTGTTAGTGTTGAAAAACCACTTTTCGCACTTGTGTTAGTGCAGGAAACCACTTTTGCACTTGCATTAGTGTGGAAAAAACACTTTTCGCACTTGTGCTAGAGTTGAAAAACCACTTTTCGCACTTGTGTTAGTGTTGAAAAACCACTTTTTGCACTTGTGTTGGTGCAGGAAACCACTTTTGCACTTGTATTCGTGTGGAAAAAACACTTTTCGCACTTGTGCTAGAGTTGAAAAGCCACTTTTCGCACTTGTGTTAGTGTTGAAAAACCACTTTTCGCACTTGTGTTGGTGCAGGAAACCACTTTTGCACTTGTATTAGTGTGGAAAAAACACTTTTCGCACTTGTGCTAGAGTTGAAAAACCACTTTTCGCACTTGTGTTAGTGTTGAAAATCACTTTTCGCACTTGTGTTGGTGCAGGAAACCACTTTTGCACTTGTATTAGTGTGGAAAAAACACTTTTTGCACTTGTGATAGTGTTGAAAAACCACTTTTCGCACTTGTGTTAGTGTTGAAAAACCACTTTTCGCACTTGTGTTAGTGTTGAAAAACCACTTTTTGCACTGGTGTTTGTGCAGGAAACCACTTTTGCACTTGTATTAGTGTGGAAAAACCACTTTTCGCACTTGTGTTAGTGTTGAAAAACCACTTTTCGCACTTCTGTTAGTGTTGAAAAACCACTTTTCGCACTTGTGTTGGTGTTGAAAAACCACTTTTCGCACTTGTGTTGGTGCAGGAAACCACTTTTGCACTTGTATTAGTGTGGAAAAAACACTTTTCGCACTTGTGTTAGTTTTGAAAAACCACTTTTCGCACTTGTGTTAGTGTTGAAAAACCACTTTTCGCACTTGTGTTGGTGCAGGAAACCACTTTTGCACTTGTATTAGTGTGGAAAACACTTTTTGCACTTGTGATGGTGTTGAAAAACCACTTTTCGCACTGGTGTTAGTGTTGAAAAACCACTTTTCGCACTTGTGTTGGTGCAGGAAACCTCTTTTGCACTTGTATTAGTGTGGAAAAACCACTTTTCGCACTTGTGTTAGTGTTGAAAAACCACTTTTCGCACTTGTGTTAGTGTTGAAAAACCACTTTTCGCACTTGTGTTGGTGCAGGAAACCACTTTTGCACTTGTATTAGTGTGGAAAAAACACTTTTTGCACTTGTGATAGTGTTGAAAAACCACTTTTCGCACTTGTGTTAGTGTTGAAAAACCACTTTTCGCACTTGTGTTAGTGTTGAAAAACCACTTTTCGCACTTGTGCTGGTGCAGGAAACCACTTTTGCACTTGTATTAGTGTGGAAAAAACACTTTTCGCACTTGTGCTAGAGTTGAAAAACCACTTTTCGCACTTGTGTTAGTGCAGGAAACCACTTTTGCACTTGTATTAGTGTGGAAAAAACACTTTTTGCACTTGCTATAGTGTTGAAAAACCACTTTTCGCACTTGTGTTAGTGTTGAAAAACCACTTTCGGCACTTGTGTTGGTGCAGGAAACCACTTTTGCACTTGTATTAGTGTGGAAAAACCACTTTTCGCACTTGTGTTAGTGTTGAAAAACCACTTTTTGCACTTGTGTTAGTGTTGAAAAACCACTTTTCGCACTTGTTTTGGTGCAGGAAACCACTTTTGCACTTGTATTAGTGTGGAAAAACCACTTTTCGCACTTGTGTTAGTGTTGAAAAACCACTTTTCGCACTTGTGTTAGTGTTGAAAAACCACTTTTCGCACTTGTGTTGGTGCAGGAAACCACTTTTCGCACTTGTATTAGTGTGGAAAACCACTTTTCACACTTGTGTTAGTGTTGAAAAACCACTTTTCGCACTTGTGTTAGTGTTGAAAAACCACTTTTCGCACTTGTGTTGGTGCAGGAAACCACTTTTGCACTTGTATTAGTGTGGAAAAAACACTTTTCGCACTTGTGTTAGTGTTGAAAAACCACTTTTCGCACTTGTGTTAGTGTTGAAAAACCACTTTTCGCACTTGTGTTGGTGCAGGAAACCACTTTTGCACTTGTATTAGTGTGGAAAACCACTTTTAGCACTTGTGTTAGTGTTGAAAATCCACTTTTCGCACTTGTGTTAGTGTTGAAAAACCACTTTTCGCACTTGTGTTGGTGCAGGAAACCACTTTTGCACTTGTATTAGTGTGGAAAAAACACTTTTTGCACTTGTGATAGTGTTGAAAAACCACTTTTCGCACTTGTGTTAGTGTTGAAAAACCACTTTTCGCACTTGTGTTAGTGTTGAAAAACCACTTTTCGCACTTGTGTTGGTGCAGGAAACCACTTTTGCACTTGTATTAGTGTGGAAAAAACACTTGTCGCACTTGTGTTAGTGTTGAAAAACCACTTTTCGCACTTGTGTTAGTGTTGAAAAACCACTTTTCGCACTTGTGTTAGTGTTGAAAAACCACTTTTCGCACTTGTGTTGTTGAGTAAAAGCTGAATTATATAAGTCAATCTTCTACAGCCGCGAGTAAAAGCTGAATTATAGTAGTCAAGCTTCTACGGCCGCGAGTAAAAGCTGAATTATCGCAGTCAATCTTCTGCAGCCGCGAGTAAAATCTGAATTATAGTCGTCAATCTTCTACGGTCACGTGTAAAAGCTGAATTATAGCAGTCAATCTTCTACAGCCACGAGTAAAAGCTGAATTTTAGCTGTCAATCTTCTACAGCCACAAGTAAACGCTGAATTATCGCAGTCAATCTTCTACAGCCACGAGTAAAAGCTGAATTATAGTCGTCAATCTTCTACGGCGGCGAGTAATTGCGGATTTATAGCAGTCTATCTTCTACAGCCACGAGTAAAAGCTGAATTATAGTCGTCAATCTTCGACAGCCACGAGTAAAAGCTGAATTATAGTAGTCAATAATCTACAGCCACGAGTAAAAGCTGAAATATATTCGTGAATCTTATACAGCCATGAGTAAAAGCTGAATTATAGGAGTCAATCTTCAACGGCCACGAGTAAAAGCTGAATTATAGTAGTCGATCTTCTTCAGCCACGAGTAAAAGCTGAATTATAGCAGTCAATCTTCTGCAGCCAAGAGTAAAAGCTGAATTATAGTCGTCAATCTTCTACAGCCATGAGTAAAAGCTGAATTATAGTCGTCAATCTTCTACAGCCACGAGTAAAAGCATAATTATAGTAGTCAATCTTCTGCAGCCACGAGTAGAAGATGAATTATAGTAGTGAATCTTCTGCAGCCACGAGTAAAAGCTGAATTATAGTAGTCAATCTTTTTCAGCCACGGGTAAAAGCTGAATTATAGTAGTCAATCTTCTACAGCCACGAGTAAAAGCTGAATTATAGTTGTCAATCTTCCACAGCAACGAGTAAAAGCTGAATTATAGTCGTCAATCTTCTTCGGCCGTGATTAAAATCTAAATTATAGTAGTCAATCTTCTACGGCCATGAGAAAAAGCTGAATTATCGTAGTCATTCTTCTCCAGCTGCAAGTAAAAGCTGAATTATAGGAGTCAATATTCTACATCCACGAGTAAAAGCTGAATTATAGAAGTCAATCTTCTACGGCCACGAGTAAAAGCTGAATTATCGTAGTCAGTCCTCTACAGCTACGAGTAAAAGCTGAATTGTGGCAGTCAATCTTCTACAGCCACGAGTAAAAGCTGAATTATAGTAGTCAATCTTCTGAAGCCACGAGCAAAAGCTGAATTATAGTAGTCAATCTTCTACAGCCACGAGTAAAAGCTGAATTATAGTCGTCAATCTTCTACAGCCACGAGGAAGGCTGCATCATAGCAGTCAATCTTCTACAGCCGTGAGTAAAAGCTGAATTATAGTCGTCAATCTTCCACAGCCATGAGTAAAAGCTGAATTATAGTCGTCAATCTTCTATGGCCACGAGTAAAAGCTGAATTACAGAAGTCAATCTTCTCCAGCCACAAGTAAAAGCTGAATTATCGTAGTCAATCTTCTCCTGCCATGAGTAAAAGCTGAATTCTAGTCGTCAATCTTCTTCAGCCGTGAAAAAAAGCTGAATTATAGAAGTCAATCTTCTACAGCCACGAGTAAAAGCTGAATTATAGTCGTCAATCTTCTACAGCCGCGAGTAAAAGCTGAATTATCATAGTAAATCTTCAACAGCCGCGAGTAAAAGCTGAATAATATTAGTAGTCAATCTTCTACAGCCGCGAGTAAAAGCTGAATTATAGTAGACAATCTTCTACAGCCGCAAGTAAAAGCTTAATTATATTTGGAAATCTTCTACAGCCACGAGTAAAAGATGAATTATATAAGTGAATCTTCTACAGCTGCGAGTAAAAGCTGAATTATAGTCGTCAATCTTCTGCAGCCACGAGTAAAAGCTGAATTATAGTAGTCAATCTTCTGCAGCCAAGAGTAAAAGCTGAATTATAGTAGTCAATCTTCTACAGCCACGAGTAAAATCTGAATTATAGTCGTCAATCTTCTACAGCCATGAGTAAAATCTGAATTATAGTAGTCAATCTTCTGCAGCCACGAGTAAAAGCTGAATTATAGTAGTCAATCTTCTACGGCCATGAGTAAAAGCTGAATTATAGTAGTCAATCTTCTACTGCCATGAGTAAAAGCTGAATTATCGTCGTCAATCTTCTTCAGTCACGAATAAAAGCTGAATTATAGTAGTTAACCTTCTACAGCCGTGGGTAAAAGCTGAATTATAGTCGTCAATCTTATACACCCGCGAGTAAAAGCTGAATAATCGTCATAAATCTTCTACAGCCATGAGTAAAAGCTGAATTATCGTAGTCAATCTTCAACAGCCGCGAGTAAAAGCTGAATAATATTAGTAGTCAATCTTCTACAGCCGCGAGTAAAAGCTGAATTATTATAGTCAATCTTCTACAGCCGCAAGTAAAAGCTGAATTATATTCGGAAATCTTCTACAGCCACGAGTAAAAGATGAATTATATCAGTGAATCTTCTACAGCCGTGAGTAAAAACTGAATTATAGTCGTGAATCTTCTACGGCAGTGAGTAAAAGCTGAATTATAGTCGTCAATCTTCTACAGCCATGAGTAAAAGTTGAATTATAGTCGTGAATCTTCTACAGCCGTGAGTAAAACCTGAATTATATCAATCAATCTTCTACAGTCGCGAATAAAAGCTGAATTACAGTCGTCGATCTTCTACAGCCACAAGTAAAAGCTGAATTATAGTAGTCATTCTTCTACAGCCGCGAGTTGAAGCTGAATTAGAGTCATCAATCTTCTTCAGCCATGAGTAAAAGCTGAATTATAGAAGTCAATCTTCTACGGCCACGAGTAAAAGCTGAATTATAGTCGTCAATCTTCTACAGCCACAAGTAAAAGCTGAATTATAGTAGTCATTCTTCTACAGCCGCGAGTTGAAGCTGAATTAGAGTCATCAATCTTCTTCAGCCATGAGTAAAAGCTGAATTATAGAAGTCAATCTTCTACGGCCACGAGTAGAAGCTGAATTACATGAGTCAATCTTCTACAGCCACAAGTAAAAGCTGAATTATAGTAGTCAATCTTCTACTGCCATGAGTAAAAGCTGAATTATCGTCGTCAATCTTCTTCAGTCGCGAATAAAAGCTGAATTATAGAAGTTAACCTTCTACAGCCATGAGTAAAAGCTGAATTATAGTCGTCAATCTTCTGCAGCCACGAGTAAAAGCTGTATTTTTTTGCAGTCAATATTCTACAGCCACGAGTAAAAGCTGAATTATAGAAGTCAATCTTCTACGGCCACGAGTAAAAGCTGAATTATCGTAGTCAGTCTTCTACAGCTACGAGTAAAAGCTGAATTGTGGCAGTCAATCGTCTACAGCCACGAGTAAAAGCTGAATTATAGTAGTCAATCTTCTGCAGCCACGAGCAAAAGCTGAATTATAGTAGTCAATCTTCTACAGCCACGAGTAAAAGCTGAATTATAGTTGTCAATCTTCTACAGCCACGAGGAAGGCTGCATCATAGTAGTCAATCTTCTACAGCCGTGAGTAAAAGCTGAATTATAGTCGTCAATCTTCCACAGCCATGAGTAAAAGCTGAATTATAGTCGTCAATCTGCTATGGCCACGAGTAAAAGCTGAATTACAGAAGTCAATCTTCTCCAGCCACTAGTAAAAGCTGAATTATCATAGTCAATCTTCTCCTGCCATGAGTAAAAGCTGAATTCTAGTCGTCAATCTTCTTCAGCCGTGAAAAAAAGCTGAATTATAGAAGTCAATCTTCTACAGCAACGAGTAAAAGCTGAATTATAGTCGTCAATCTTCTACAGCCGCGAGTAAAAGCTGAATTATCATAGTCAATCTTCAACAGCCGCGAGTAAAAGCTGAATAATATTAGTAGTCAATCTTCTACAGCCACGAGTAAAAGCTGAATTATAGTAGTCAATCTTCTACAGCCGCAAGTAAAAGCTTAATTATATTTGGAAATCTTCTACAGCCACGAGTAAAAGATGAATTATATAAGTGAATCTTCTACAGCTGCGAGTAAAAGCTGAATTATAGTCGTCAATCTTCTGCAGCCACGAGTAAAAGCTGAATTATAGTAGTCAATCTTCTGCAGCCAAGAGTAAAAGCTGAATTATAGTCGTCTATCTTCTACAGCCACGAGTAAAATCTGAATTATAGTCGTCAATCTTCTACAGCCATGAGTAAAATCTGAATTATAGTAGTCAATCTTCTGCAGCCACGAGTAAAAGCTGAATTATAGTAGTCAATCTTGTACGGCCATGAGTAAAAGCTGAATTATAGTAGTCAATCTTCTACTGCCATGAGTAAAAGCTGAATTATCGTCGTCAATCTTCTTCAGTCACGAATAAAAGCTGAATTATAGTAGTTAGCCTTCTACAGCCGTGGGTAAAAGATAAATTATAGTCGTAAATCTTCTGCAGCCACGAGTAAAAGCTGAATTTTTGTAGTCAATATTCTACAGCCATGAGTAAATGCTGAATTATAGTAGTCAATCTTCTATGGCCAAGAGTAAAAGCTGAATTATAGAAGTCAAACTTCTACAGCCACGAGTAAAAGCTGAATTATCATAGTCAGTCTTCTACAGCCACGAGTAAAAGCTGAATTGTGGTGGTCAATCTTCTACAGCCACGAGTAAAAGCTGAATTATAGTAGTCAATCTTCTGCAGCCACGAGCAAAAGCTGAATTATAGTAGTCAATCTTCTACAGCCACGAGTAAAAGCTGAATTATAGTAGTCAATCTTCTACAGCCACGAGGAAGGCTGCATCATCGGAGTCAATGTTCTACAGCCGCGAGTAAAAGCTGAATAATAGTCGTCAATCTTCTATGGCCACGAGTAAAAGCTGAATTACAGAAGTCAATCTTCTCCAGCCACAAGTATAACCTGAATTATCGTAGTCAATCTTCTCCGGCCACGAGTAAAAGCTGAATTATAGTCATCAATCTTCTACAGCCGCGAGTAAAAGCTGAATTTTCGGCGTCAATCTTCTCCGGCCACGAGTAAAAGCTGAATTATCGTAGTCAATCTTCGACAGCCGCGAGTAAAAGCTGAATTATAGTCGTCAATCTTCTACGGCCACGAGTAAAAGCTGAATTCTAGTCATCAATCTTCTACAGCCGCAAGTAAAAGCTGAATTTTCGTCGTCAATCTTCTCCGGCCACGAGTAAAAGCTGAATTATCGTAGTCAATCTTCGACAGCCGCGAGTAAAAGCTGAATTATAGTCGTCAATCTTCTACGGCCACGAGTAACTGCTGAATTATAGTAGTCAATCTTCAACGGCCACGAGTAAAAGCTGAATTATAGTAGTCAATCTTCTCCAGCCACGAGTAAAAGCTGAATTATAGCAGTCAATCTTCTGCAGCCAAGAGGAAAAGCTGAATTATAGTCGTCAATCTTCTACAGCCACGAGTAAAAGCTGAATTATAGTCATCAATCTTCTACAGCCACGAGTAAAAGCTGAATTATAGTAGTCAATCTTCTGCAGCCACGAGTAGAAGATGAATTATATCAGTGAATCTTCTGCAGCCACGAGTAAAAGCTGAATTATAGTAGTCAATCTTTTTCAGCCACAGGTAAAAGCTGAATTATAGTAGTCAATCTTCTACAGCCGCGAGTAAAAGCTGAATTATAGTCGTCAATCTTCCACAGCAACGAGTAAAAGCTGAATTTTAGTCGTCAATCTTCTTCGGCCATGATTAAAATCTAAATTATAGTAGTCAATCTTCTACGGCCGTGAGTAAAAGCTGAATTATCGTAGTCATTCTTCTACAGCTGCAAGTAAAAGCTGAATTATAGTAGTCAATCTTCTACGGCCACGAGTAAAAGCTGAATGATAGTAGTCAATCTTCTACAGCCGCGAGTAAAAGCTGAATTATTGTAGTCAATCTTCTACAGCCACGAGTAAAACCTGAATTATAGTAGTCAATCTTCTGCAGCCACGAGTAAAAGCTGAATTATAGTAGTCAATCTTCTGCAGCCACGAGTAAAAGATGAATTATATTAGTGAATCTTCTGCAGCCACGAGTAAAAGCTGAATTATAGTAGTCAATCTTCTTCGGCCACAAGTAAAAGCTGAATTATAGTAGTCAATCTTCTACAGCCGCGAGTAAAAGCTGAATTATAGAAGTCAATCTTCTACGGCCGCGAGTAAATGCTGAATTATAGTAGTCAATCTTCTACAGCTGCAAGTAAAAGCTGAATTATTGTAGGCAATCTTCTACAGCCACGAGTAAAAGCTGAATTATAGTAGTCAATCTTCTGCAGCCACGAGTAAAAGCTGAAATATAGTAGTCAATCTTCTATGGCCGCAAGTAAAAGCTGAATTATAGATGTCAATCTTCTACAGCCGCGAGTAAAAGCTGAATTATAGTCGTGAATCTTATACAGCCGCGAGTAAAAGCTGAATAATCGTCGTAAATCTTCAACAGCCGCGAGTAAAAGCTGAATTATCGTAGTCAATCTTCAACAGCCACGAGTAAAAGCTGAATAATATTAGTAGTCAATCTTCTACAGCCACGAGTAAAAGCTGAATTATTATAGTCAATCTTCTACAGCCGCAAGTAAAAGCTGAATTATATTTGGAAATCTTCTACAGCCACAAGTAAAAGATGAAATATATTAGTGAATCTTCTACAGCCGTGAGTAAAAGCTGAATTATAGTCGTCAATCTTCTACGGCAGCGAGTAAAAGCTGAATTATAGTCGTCAATCTTCTACAGCCATGAGTAAAAGTTGAATTATAGTCGTGAATCTTCTACAGCCGTGAGTAAAACCTGAATTATATCAATCAATCTTCTACAGCCGTGAGTAAAAGCTGAATTACAGTCGTCGATCTTCTACAGCCACGAGTAAAAGCTCAATTATAGTCGTCAATCTTCTACAGCCACGAGTAAAAGCTGAATTATAGTCGTCAATCTTCTACAGCCACAAGTAAAAGCTGAATTATAGTAGTCATTCCTCTACAGCCATGAGTAACGCTGCATCATAGTAGTCAATCTTCTGCAGCCGCGAGTTGAAGCTGAATTATAGTCGTCAATCTTCTTCAGCCATGAGTAAAAGCTGAATTATAGTAGTCAATCTTCTATGGCCACGAGTAAAAGCTTAATTACATGAGTCAATCTTCTACAGCCACAAGCAAAAGCTGAATTATAGTCGTCAATCTTCTACTGCCATGAGTAAAAGCTGAATTATCGTCGTCAATCTTCTTCAGTCGCGAATAAAAGCTGAATTATAGAAGTTAACCTTCTACAGCCGTGAGTAAAAGCTGAATTATAGTCGTCAATCTTCTGCAGCCACGAGTAAAAGCTGAATTTTTGCAGTCAATATTCTAGAGCCACGAGTAAAAGCTGAATTATAGAAGTCAATCTTCTACGGCCACGAGTAAAAGCTGAATTATAGAAGTCAAACTTCTACAGCCACGAGTAAAAGCTGAATTATCGTAGACAGTCTTCTACAGCTACGAGTAAAAGCTGAATTGTGGCAGTCAATCTTCTACAGCCACGAGTAAAAGCTGAATTATAGTCGTCAATCTTCTACAGCCACGAGGAAGGCTGCATCATAGTAGTCAATCTTCGACAGCCGCGAGTAAAAGCTGAATTATAGTCGTCAATCTTCCACAGCCATGAGTAAAAGCTGAATTATAGTCGTCAATCTTCTATGGCCACGAGTAAAAGCTGAATTACAGAAGTCAATCTTCTCCAGCCACAAGTAAAAGCTGAATTATCGTAGTCAATCTTCTCCTGCAATGAGTAAAAGCTGAATTCTAGTCGTCAATCTTCTACAGCCGCGAGTAAAAGCTGAATTATCGTAGTCAATCTTCAACAGCCGCGAGTAAAAGCTGAATAATATTAGTAGTCTATAATGTCTCTCCATGGGGAACTCTCCATGGGGAATAAAATATGTTCATGATGACGTGAATGTTTCATTGCTATTACGGCAGCTTTGCACCACTGTCTGTGATTGTTGCACTTTGCACCACTGTGCACCACCTCTCTGCCAATAACCTGAATGAAACATTCCAATTCCGGATTCCGCTCCAACCACAGTACTGAAACTGCTCTCCTCAAAATCACCAACGACCTTCTCCTCTCCTCTGACGCTGGCAACCTCAACATTTTCATCCTCCTCGACCCCAGTGCCGCCTTTGACACCATCGATCACACCATCCTCCTCACCCGACTTGAAACCACCTTTAACATTACCGGCACTGCCCTCTCTTGGATTAAATCATACCTCTCTGACAGACGTCAGTTCATCTCCATCAATAACTGCAAATCCCCCACTGCTCCCCTCCCCCAAGGTGTCCCCCAAGGTTCAGTTCTTGGCCCCCTCCTCTTCATCCTTTACCTGTCCCCCCTCGGTCACTTAATCCGCCGTCATGGTCTCCAATTCCACTGCTTCGCCGATGACATCCAGCTTTTCATCTCCACCAAGTCCATTTCCACCGCCACCCACTCTATCCTGACAAACTGCATCACTGAAATAAAATCCTGGCTTCAAATCAACTTCCTCAAACTTAACTGTGATAAATCTGAAATAATCATCATTGGCCCAAAAACGCTCACCAAGTCCACCATAACTTTGCCCTCAACATCGACGGTTTCCCAGTATCCACCTCCCCTCACATCCGGAATCTTGGCATCATCTTTGACCAAACCCTCTCCTTCGACAAATACACTAAACCGATCACAAAGACAGCCTTCTTTCACCTGAAAAACATCGCCCGTCTCCGTCCATCCCTCTCCTCCGTGGCTGCAGAAACCCTCATCCACGCCTTCATCACTTCCCGTTTGGACTACTGCAATAGCCTCCTTTATGGTTCACGCTCAACAATCACCAATAAACTCCAATACATTCAGAACTCCGCTGCCCATCTACTCACCCATTCCCGGACCCGTGACCACATCACCCCCATCCTTTACAAGCTTCACTGACTCCCCATCTCCCAGAGAATCCAGTACAAAATCCTCCTCTTGACCTACAAAGCCCTCCATAACCTGGCCCCATCCTACCTGGCTGACCTCCTCTCCAGACACACTCCCACACACAACCTCCGCTCTGCTGGTACCAACCTCCTGACCCCCCCCCCCCCCCCCCCCATCCGGACCAAATTTAGATCCTGGGGGGACAGGGCCTTCTCCATCGCTGCTCCCACCCTCTGGAACTCGCTACCTCACACCATCAGAGACTCCTCCTCACTCACCACATTCAAAACATCACTCAAGACCCACCTGTTCAACACTGCATTCAACATTTAACCCACAGCATCTAACCCCTGACTATCTCCTCTCCTTCTCCCTCCTTTGTGCTTTGAATATTTCCCTATTGATTCTTCTTTTTTTGCAATTGTTTTTATGTTTTGCTATGCATTATGTTTTGCACTCTGTCAAAGCCTCTTTGGGCTTCCTGAAAAGCGCTATATAAAATAAATGCATTATTATTATTATTATTATTATTATTATTATAGTCAATCTTCTACAGCCACGAGTAAAAGCTGAATTATAGTAGTCAATCTTCTACAGCCGCAAGTAAAAGCTCAATTATATTCGGAAATCTTCTACAGCCACGAGTAAAACATGAATTATATAAGTGAATCTTCTACAGCCACGAGTAAAAGCTGAATTACAGTCGTCGATCTTCTCCAGCCACGAGTAAAAGCTCAATTATAGTCGTCAATCTTCTACAGCCACGAGTAAAAGCTGAATTATAGTAGACAATCTTCTACAGCCACGAGTAAAAGCTGATTTATAGTAGTCAATCTTCTACAGCCACGAGTAAAAGCTGAATTATAGTAGTCAATCTTCTACAGCCACGAGTAAAGCTGCATCATAGTAGTCAATCTTCTGCAGCCGCGAGTTGAAGCTGAATTATAGTCGTCAATCTTCTTCAGCCATGAGTAAAAGCTGAATTATAGGAGTCAATCTTCTACGGCCACGAGTAAAAGCTGAATTTCATGAGTCATTCTTCTACAGCCACAAGTAAAAGCTGAATTATAGTAGTCAATCTTCTACTGCCATGAGTAAAAGCTGAATTATCGTCGTCAATCTTCTTCAGTCGCGAATAAAAGCTGAATTATAGTAGTTAACCTTCTACAGCCGTGGGTAAAAGCTGAATTATAGCGTAAATCTTCTGCAGCCACGAGTAAAAGCTGAATTTTTGTAGTCAATATTCTACAGCCGCGAGTAAATGCTGAATTATAGTAGTCAATCTTCTACGGCCACGAGAAAAAGCTGAATTATAGAAGTCAAACTTCTACAGCCACGAGTAAAAGCTGAATTATCATAGTCAGTCTTCTGCAGCCACGAGTAAAAGCTGAATTGTGGTGGTCAATCTTCTGCAGCCAGGAGCAAAAGCTGAATTATAGTCGTCAATATTCTACAGCCACGAGTAAAAGCTGAATTATAGAAGTCAATCTTCTACAGCCACGAGGAAGGCTGCATCATCGTAGTCAATGTTCTACAGCCGCGAGTAAAAGCTGAATTATAGTCGTCAATCTTCTATGGCCACGAGTAAAAGCTGATTTACAGAAGTCAATCTTCTCCAGCCACAAGTAAAAGCTGAATTATCGCAGTCAATCTTCTCCTGCCATGAGTAAAAGCTGAATTATAGTCGTCAATCTTCTACAGCCATGAGTAAAAGTTGAATTATAGTCGTGAATCTTCTACAGCCGTGAGTAAAACCTGAATTATATCAATCAATCTTCTACAGCCGTGAGTAAAAGCTGAATTACAGTCGTCGATCTTCTAAAGCCACGAGTAAAAGCTCAATTGTAGTCGTCAATCTTCTACAGCCACGAGTAAAAGCTGAATTATAGTAGACAATCTTCTCCAGCCACGAGTAAAAGCTGAATTATAGTCGTCAATCTTCTACAGCCACAAGAAAAAGCTGAATTATAGTAGTCATTCTTCTACAGCCACGAGTAAAGCTGCATCATAGTAGTCAATCTTCTGCAGCCGCGAGTTGAAGCTGAATTATAGTCGTCAATCTTCTTCAGCCATGAGTAAAAGCTGAATTATAGTAGTCAATCTTCTACGGCCACGAGTAAAAGCTGAATTACATGAGTCAATCTTCTACAGCCACAAGTAAAAGCTGAATTATAGTAGTCAATCTTCTACTGCCATGAGTGAAAGCTGAATGATCATCGTCAATCTTCTTCAGTCGCGAATAAAAGATGAATTATAGAAGATAACCTTCTACAGCCATGAGTAAAAGCTGAATTATAGTCGTCAATCTTCTGCAGCCACGAGTAAAAGCTGAATTTTTGCAGTCAATATTCTACAGCCACGAGTAAAAGCTGAATTATAGAAGTCAATCTTCTACGGCCACGAGTAAAAGCTGAATTATAGAAGTCAAACTTCTACAGCCACGAGTAAAAGCTGAATTATCGTAGTCAGTCTTCTACAGCTACGAGTAAAAGCTGAATTGTGGCAGTCAATCTTCTTCAGCCACGAGTAAAAGCTGAATTATAGTAGTCAACCTTCTGCAGCCATGAGCAAAAGCTGAATTATAGTAGTCAATCTTCTACAGCCACGAGTAAAAGCTTAATTATAGTCGTCAATCTTCTACAGCCACGAGGAAGGCTGCATCATAGTAGTCAATCTTCTACAGCCGCGAGTAAAAGCTGAATTATAGTCGTCAATCTTCCACAGCCATGAGTAAAAGCTGAATTATTGTCGTCAATCTTCTATGGCCACGAGTAAAAGCTGAATTACAGAAGTCAATCTTCTCCAGCCACAAGTAAAAGCTGAATTATCGTAGTCAATCTTCTCCTGCCATGAGTAAAAGCTGAATTCTAGTCGTCAATCTTCTTCAGCCATGAAAAAAGCTGAATTATAGAAGTCAATCTTATACAGCCACGAGTAAAAGCTGAATTACAGAAGTCAATCTTCTACAGCCACGAGTAAAAGATGAATTATATAAGTGAATCTTCTACAGCCGCGAGTAAAAGCTGAATTATAGTCGTCAATCTTCTACGGCAGCAAGTAAAAGCTGAATTATAGTCGTCAATCTTCTACAGCCACGAGTAAAAGCTGAATTATATCAGTCAATCTTCTACAGCCACGAGTAAAAGCTGAATTACAGTCGTCGATCTTCTCCAGCCACGAGTAAAAGCTCAATTATAGTCGTCACTCTTCTACAGCCACGAGTAAAAGCTGAATTATAGTAGACAATCTTCTACAGCCACGAGTAAAAGCTGAATTATAGTAGTCAATCTTCTACAGCCACGAGTAAAGCTGCATCATAGTAGTCAATCTTCTGCAGCCGCGAGTTGAAGCTGAATTATAGTCGTCAATCTTCTTCAGCCGCGAGTTGAAGCTGAATTATAGTCGTCAATCTTCTTCAGCCATGAGTAAAAGCTGAATTATAGTAGTCAATGTCTACGGCCACGAGTAAAAGCTGAATTTCATGAGTCATTCTTCTTACAGCCACAAGTAAAAGCTGAATTATAGTCGTCAATCTTCTACTGCCATGAGTAAAAGCTGAATTATCGTCGTCAATCTTCTTCAGTCGCGAAAAAAGCTGAATTATAGTAGTTAACCTTCTACAGCCGTGGGTAAAAGCTGAATTATAGTCGTAAATCTTCTGCAGCCACGAGTAAAAGCTGAATTTTTGTAGTCAATATTCTACAGCCGCGAGTAAATGCTGAATTATAGTAGTCAATCTTCTACGGCCACGAGTAAAAGCTGAATTATAGAAGTCAAACTTCTACAGCCACGAGTAAAGGCTGAATTATCATAGTCAGCCTTCTACAGCCACGAGTAAAAGTTGAATTGTGGTGGTCAATCTTCTACAGCCACGAGTAAAAGCTGAATTATAGTAGTCAATCTTCTGCAGCCACGAGCAAAAGCTGAATTATAGTCGTCAATATTCTACAGCCACGAGTAAAAGCTGAATTATAGTAGTCAATCTTCTACAGCCACGAGGAAGGCTGCATCATCGTAGTCAATGGTCTACAGCCGTGAGTAAAAGCTGAATTATAGTCGTCAATCTTCTATGGTCACAAGTAAAAGCTGAATTACAGAAGTCAATCTTCTCCAGCCACAAGTAAAAGCTGAATTATAGTAGTCAATCTTCTACAGCCACGAGTAAAAGCTGAATTATAGTCGTCAATCTTCTACAGGCACGAGGAAGGCTGAATCATAGTAGTCAATCTTCTACAGCCGCGAGTAAAAGCTGAATTATAGTAATCAATCTTCTATGGCCACAAGTAAAAGCTGAATTACAGAAGTCAATCTTCTCCAGCCACAAGTAAAAGCTGAATTATAGTAGTCAATCTTCTACAGCCACGAGTAAAAGCTGAATTATAGTCGTCAATCTTCTACAGCCACGAGGAAGGCTGCATCAGTGCATCATAGTAGTCAATCTTCTACAGCCGCGAGTAAAAGCTGAATTATCGTAGTCAGTCTTCTACAGCTACGAGTAAAAGCTGAATTGTGGCAGTCAATCTTCTACAGCCACGAGTAAAAGCTGAATTATAGTAGTCAATCTTCTGCAGCCATGAGCAAAAGCTGAATTATAGTAGTCAATCTTCTACAGCCACGAGTAAAAGCTGAATTATAGTCGTCAATCTTCTACAGCCACGAGGAAGGCTTCATCATAGTAGTCAATCTTCTACAGCCGCGAGTAAAAGCTGAATTATTGTCGTCAATCTTCTATGGCCACGAGTAAAAGCTGAATTACAGAAGTCAATCTTCTCCAGCCACAAGTAAAAGCTGAATTATCGTAGTCAATCTTCTCCTACCATGAGTAAACGCTGAATTCTAGTCGTCAATCTTCTTCAGCCGTGAAAAAAGCTGAATTATAGAAGTCAATCTTCTACAGCCACGAGTAAAAGCTGAATTATAGTCGTCAATCTTCTACAGCCGCGAGTAAAAGCTGAATTATCGTAGTCAATCTTCAACAGCCACGAGTAAAAGCTGAATAATATTAGTAGTCAATCTTCTACAGCCGCGAGTAAAAGCTGCATTATAATAGTCAATCTTCTACAGCCGCAAGTAAAAGCTTAATTATATTCGGAAATCTTCTACAGCCACGAGTAAAAGATGCATTATATAAGTGAATCTTCTACAGCCACGAGTAAAAGCTGAATTATAGTCGTCAATCTTCTACGGCAGCAAGTAAAAGCTGAATTATAGTCGTCAATCTTCCACAGCCACGAGTAAAAGCTGAATTATATCAGTCAATCTTCTAAGCCGCGAGTAAAAGCTGAATTACAGTCGTCGATCTTCTCCAGCCACGAGTAAAAGCTCAATTATAGTCATCACTCTTCTTCAGCCACGAGTAAAAGCTGAATTATAGTAGACAATCTTCTACAGCCAGGAGTAAAAGCTGAATTATAGTAGTCAATCTTCTACAGCCACGAGTAAAGCTGCATCATAGTAGTCAATCTTCTGCAGCCGCGAGTTGAAGCTGAATTATAGTCGTCAATCTTCTTCAGCCGCGAGTTGAAGCTGAATTATAGTCGTCAATCTTCTTCAGCCATGAGTAAAAGCTGAATTATAGTAGTCAATGTTCTACGGCCACGAGTAAAAGCTGAATTTCATGAGTCATTCTTCTACAGCCACAAGTAAAAGCTGAATTATAGTCGTCAATCTTCTACTGCCATGAGTAAAAGCTGAATTATCGTCGTCAATCTTCTTCAGTCGCGAATAAAAGCTGAATTATAGTAGTTAACCTTCTACAGCCGTGGGTAAAAGCTGAATTATAGTCGTAAATCTTCTGCAGCCACGAGTAAAAGCTGAATTTTTGTAGTCAATATTCTACAGCCGCGAGTAAATGCTGAATTATAGTAGTCAATCTTCTACGGCCACGAGTAAAAGCTGAATTATAGAGGTCAAACTTCTACAGCCACGAGTAAAGGCTGAATTATCATAGTCAGTCTTCTACAGCCACGAGTAAAAGCTGAATTGTGGTGGTCAATCTTCTACAGCCACGAGTAAAAGCTGAATTATAGTAGTCAATCTTCTGCAGCCACGAGCAAAAGCTGAATTATAGTCGTCAATATTCTACAGCCACGAGTAAAAGCTGAATTATAGTAGTCAATCTTCTACAGCCATGAGTAAAAGCTGAATTCTAGTCGTCAATCTTCTTCAGCAGCGAAAAAGCTGAATTATAGAAGTCAATCTTCTCCAGCCACAAGTAAAAGCTGAATTATCGTATTCAATCTTCTCCTGCCATGAGTAAAAGCTGAATTCTAGTCGTCAATCTTCTTCAGCAGCGAAAAAGCTGAATTATAGAAGTCAATCTTCTACAGCCACGAGTAAAAGCTGAATTATAGTCGTCAATCTTCTACAGCCACGAGTAAAAGCTGAATTATAGTCGTCAATCTTCTACGGCCGCAATTAAAAGCTGAATTATAGTAGTCAATCTTCTCCGGCCGCGAGTAAAAGCTGAATTATCGTAGTCAATCTTCTACAGCCGCGAGTAAAAGCTGAATTATAGTCGTCAATCTTCTACAGCCACGAGTAAAAGGTAAATTATAGTCGTCAATCTTTTACGGCCACGAGTAACTGCTGAATTATAGTAGTCAATCTTCTACAGCCGCGAGTAAAAGCTAAATTATAGTCGTCAATCTTCTACAGCCGCGAGTAAAAGCTGAATTATAGTCGTCAGTCTTCTACGGCGGCGAGTAAAAGCTGAATTATAGCAGTCTATCTTCCACAGCCACGAGTAAAAGCTGAATTATAGGAGTCAATCTTCTACAGCCACGAGTACAAAGCTGAATTATAGGAGTCAATAATCTACAGCCATGAGTAAAAGCTGAATTTTATTCGTGAATCTTCTACAGCCGCAAGTAAAAGCTGAATTACAGTAGTCAATCTTCTCCAGCCACAAGTAAAAGCTGAATTATAGTAGTCAATCTTCTACAGCCACGAGTAAAAGCTGAATTATAGTCGTCAATCTTCTACAGCCACGAGGAAGGCTGCATCATAGTAGTCAATCTTCTACAGCCGCGAGTAAAAGCTGAATTATCGTAGTCAGTCTTCTCCAGCTACGAGTAAAAGCTGAATTGTGGCAGTCAATCTTCTACAGCCACGAGTAAAAGCTGAATTATAGTAGTCAATCTTCTGCAGCCATGAGCAAAAGCTGAATTATAGTAGTCAATCTTCTACAGCCACGAGTAAAAGCTGAATTATAGTCGTCAATCTTCTACAGCCACGAGGAAGGCTGCATCATAGTAGTCAATCTTCTACAGCCACGAGTAAAAGCTGAATTATAGTCGTCAATCTTCCACAGCCATGAGTAAAAGCTGAATTATTGTCGTCAATCTTCTATGGCCACGAGTAAAAGCTGAATTACAGAAGTCAATCTTCTCCAGCCACAAGTAAAAGCTGAATTATCGTAGTCAATCTTCTCCTGCCATGAGTAAAAGCTGAATTCTAGTCGTCAATCTTCTTCAGCCGTGAAAAAAGCTGAATTATAGTCGTCAATCTTCTACAGCCGCGAGTAAAAGCTGAATTATCGAAGTCAATCTTCAACAGCCGCGAGTAAAAGCTGAATAATATTAGTAGTCAATCTTCTACAGCCGCGAGTAAAAGCTGAATTATAGTAGTCAATCTTCTACAGCCGCAAGTAAAAGCTTAATTATATTCGGAAATCTTCTACAGCCACGAGTAAAAGATGAATTATATAAGTGAATCTTCTACAGCCACGAGTAAAAGCTATATTATAGTCGTCAATCTTCTACAGCCACGAGTAAAAGCTGAATTATATCAGTCAATCTTCTACAGCCGCGAGTAAAAGCTGAATTACAGTCGTCGATCTTCTCCAGCCACGAGTAAAAGCTCAATTATAGTCGTCACTCTTCTACAGCCACGAGTAAAAGCTGAATTATAGTAGACAATCTTCTACAGCCACGAGTAAAAGCTGAATTATAGTAGTCAATCTTCTACAGCCACGAGTAAAGCTGCATCATAGTAGTCAATCTTCTGCAGCCGTGAGTTGAAGCTGAATTATAGTCGTCAATCTTCTTCAGCCGCGAGTTGAAGCTGAATTATAGTCGTCAATCTTCTTCAGCCATGAGTAAAAGCTGAATTATAGTAGTCAATGTTCTACGGCCACGAGTAAAAGCTGAATTTCATGAGTCATTCTTCTACAGCCACAAGTAAAAGCTGAATTATAGTCGTCAATCTTCTACTGCCATGAGTAAAAGCTGAATTATCGTCGTCAATCTTCTTCAGTCGCGAATAAAAGCTGAATTATAGTAGTTAACCTTCTACAGCCGTGGGTAAAAGCTGAATTATAGTCGTAAATCTTCTGCAGCCACGAGTAAAAGCTGAATTTTTGTAGTCAATATTCTACAGCCGCGAGTAAATGCTGAATTATAGTAGTCAATCTTCTACGGCCACGAGTAAAAGCTGAATTATAGAAGTCAAACTTCTACAGCCACGAGTAAAGGCTGAATTATCATAGTCAGTCTTCTACAGCCACGAGTAAAAGCTGAATTGTGGTGGTCAATCTTCTACAGCCACGAGTAAAAGCTGAATTATAGTAGTCAATCTTCTGCAGCCACGAGCAAAAGCTGAATTATAGTCGTCAATATTCTACAGCCACGAGTAAAAGCTGAATTATAGTAGTCAATCTTCTACAGCCATGAGTAAAAGCTGAATTCTAGTCGTCAATCTTCTTCAGCAGCGAAAAAGCTGAATTATAGAGGTCAATCTTCTCCAGCCACAAGTAAAAGCTGAATTATCGTTGTCAATCTTCTCCTGCCATGAGTAAAAGCTGAATTCTAGTCGTCAATCTTCTTCAGCAGCGAAAAAGCTGAATTATAGAAGTCAATCTTCTACAGCCATGAGTAAAAGCTGAATTATAGTCGTCAATCTTCTACAGCCACGAGTAAAAGCTGAATTATAGTCGTCAATCTTCTACGGCCGCAATTAAAAGCTGAATTATAGTAGTCAATCTTCTCCGGCCGCGAGTAAAAGCTGAATTATCGTAGTCAATCTTCTACAGCCGCGAGTAAAAGCTGAATTATAGTCGTCAATCTTCTACGGCCACGAGTAACTGCTGAATTATAGAAGTCAATCTTCTACAGCCACGAGTAAAAGGTAAATTATAGTCGTCAATCTTTTACGGCCACGAGTAACTGCTGAATTATAGTAGTCAATCTTCTACAGCCGCGAGTAAAAGCTAAATTATAGTCGTCAATCTTCTACAGCCGCGAGTAAAAGCTGAATTATAGTCGTCAGTCTTCTACGGCGGCGAGTAAAAGCTGAATTATAGCAGTCTATCTTCCACAGCCACGAGTAAAAGCTGAATTATAGGAGTCAATCTTCTACAGCCACGAGTACAAAGCTGAATTATAGGAGTCAATAATCTACAGCCATGAGTAAAAGCTGAATTTTATTCGTGAATCTTCTACAGCCGCAAGTAAAAGCTGAATTACAGTAGTCAATCTTCTCCAGCCACAAGTAAAAGCTGAATTATAGTAGTCATTCTTCTACAGCCACGAGGAAGGCTGCATCATAGTAGTCAATCTTCTATTGCCGCGAGTAAAAGCTGAATTATCGTAGTCAATGTTCTACGGCCACGAGTAAAAGCTGAATTTCATGAGTCATTCTTCTACAGCCACAAGTAAAAGCTGAATTATAGTAGTCAATGTTCTACGGCCACGAATAAAAGCTGAATTATAGTAGTTAACCTTCTACAGCCGTGGGTAAAAGCTGAATTATAGTCGTAAATCTTCTGCAGCCACGAGTAAAAGCTGAATTTTTGTAGTCAATATTCTACAGCCGCGAGTAAATGCTGAATTATAGTAGTCAATCTTCTACGGCCACGAGTAAAAGCTGAAATATAGAAGTCAAACTTCTACAGCCACGAGTAAAGGCTGAATTATCATAGTCAGTCTTCTACAGCCACGAGTAAAAGCTGAATTGTGGTGGTCAATCTTCTACAGCCACGAGTAAAAGCTGAATTATAGTAGTCAATCTTCTGCAGCCACGAGCAAAAGCTGAATTATAGTCGTCAATATTCTACAGCCACGAGTAAAAGCTGAATTATAGTAGTCAATCTTCTACAGCCACGAGGAAGGCTGCATCATCGTAGTCAATGTTCTACAGCCGTGAGTAAAAGCTGAATTATAGTCGTCAAATCTTCTATGGCCACAAGTAAAAGCTGAATTACAGAAGTCAATCTTCTCCAGCCACAAGTAAAAGCTGAATTATCGTAGTCAATCTTCTCCTGCCATGAGTAAAAGCTGAATTCTAGTCGTCAATCTTCTTCAGCAGCGAAAAAGCTGAATTATAGAAGTCAATCTTCTACAGCCACGAGTAAAAGCTGAATTATAGTCGTCAATCTTCTACAGCCACGAGTAAAAGCTGAATTATAGTCGTCAATCTTCTACGGCCGCAATTAAAAGCTGAATTATAGTAGTCAATCTTCTCCGGCTGCGAGTAAAAGCTGTATTATCGTAGTCAATCTTCTACAGCCGCGAGTAAAAGCTGAATTATAGTCGTCAATCTTCTACGGCCACGAGTAACTGCTGAATTATAGAAGTCAATCTTCTACAGCCACGAGTAAAAGGTAAATTATAGTCGTCAATCTTTTACGGCCACGAGTAACTGCTGAATTATAGTAGTCAATCTTCTACAGCCACGAGTAAAAGCTAAATTATAGTCGTCAATCTTCTACAGCCGCGAGTAAAAGCTGAATTATAGTCGTCAGTCTTCTACGGCGGCGAGTAAAAGCTGAATTATAGCAGTCTATCTTCCACAGCCACGAGTAAAAGCTGAATTATAGGAGTCAATCTTCTACAGCCACGAGTACAAAGCTGAATTATAGGAGTCAATCATCTACAGCCATGAGTAAAAGCTGAATTTTATTCGTGAATCTTCTACAGCCGCAAGTAAAAGCTGAATTACAGTAGTCAATCTTCTGCAGCCACGAGTAAAAGCTGAATTATAGTAGTCAATCTTCTGCAGCCAAGAGTAAAAGCTGAATTATAGTGGTCAATCTTCTACAGCCATGAATAAAATCTGAATTATAGTCGTCAATCTTCTACAGCCATGAGTAAAATCTGAATTATAGTAGTCAATCTTCTGCAGCCACGAGTAAAAGCTGAATTATAGCAGTCAATCTTCTATGGCCATGAGTAAAAGCTGAATTATAATCGTCAATCTTCTACTGCCATGAGTAAAAGCTGAATTATCGTCGTCAATCTTCTTCAGTCGCGAATAAAAGCTGAATTATAGTAGTTAACCTTCTACAGCCGTGGGTAAAAGCTGAATTATAGTCGTAAATCTTCTGCAGCCACGAGTAAAAGCTGAATTTTTGTAGTCAATATTCTACAGCCGCGAGTAAATGCTGAATTATAGTAGTCAATCTTCTATGGCCACGAGTAAACGCTGAATTATAGAAGTCAAACCTCTACAGCCACGAGTAAAAGCTGAATTATCATAGTCAGTCTTCTACAGCCACGAGTAAAAGCTGAATTGTGGTGGTCAATCTTCTACAGCCACGAGTAAAAGCTGAATTATAGTAGTCAATCTTCTACAGCTGCAAGTAAAAGCTGAATTATTGTAGGCAATCTTCTACAGCCACGAGTAAAAGCTGAATTATAGTAGTCAATCTTCTGCAGCCACGAGTAAAAGCTGAAATATAGTAGTCAATCTTCTATGGCCGCAAGTAAAAGCTGAATTATAGATGTCAATCTTCTACAGCCACGAGTAAAAGCTGAATTATAGTCGTGAATCTTATACAGCCGCGAGTAAAAGCTGAATAATCGTCGTAAATCTTCAACAGCCGCGAGTAAAAGCTGAATTATCGTAGTCAATCTTCAACAGCCACAAGTAAAAGCTGAATAATATTAGTAGTCAATCTTCTACAGCCACGAGTAAAAGCTGAATTATTATAGTCAATCTTCTACAGCCGCAAGTAAAAGCTGAATTATATTTGGAAATCTTCTACAGCCACAAGTAAAAGATGAAATATATTAGTGAATCTTCTACAGCCGTGAGTAAAAGCTGAATTATAGTCGTCAATCTTCTACGGCAGCGAGTAAAAGCTGAATTATAGTCGTCAATCTTCTACAGCCATGAGTAAAAGTTGAATTATAGTCGTGAATCTTCTACAGCCGTGAGTAAAACCTGAATTATATCAATCAATCTTCTACAGCCGTGAGTAAAAGCTGAATTACAGTCGTCGATCTTCTACAGCCACGAGTAAAAGCTCAATTATAGTCGTCAATCTTCTACAGCCACGAGTAAAAGCTGAATTATAGTCGTCAATCTTCTACAGCCACAAGTAAAAGCTGAATTATAGTAGTCATTCCTCTACAGCCATGAGTAACGCTGCATCATAGTCGTCAATCTTCTGCAGCCGCGAGTTGAAGCTGAATTATAGTCGTCAATCTTCTTCAGCCATGAGTAAAAGCTGAATTATAGAAGTCAATCTTCTATGGCCACGAGTAAAAGCTTAATTACATGAGTCAATCTTCTACAGCCACAAGCAAAAGCTGAATTATAGTCGTCAATCTTCTACTGCCATGAGTAAAAGCTGAATTATCGTCGTCAATCTTCTTCAGTCGCGAATAAAAGCTGAATTATAGAAGTTAACCTTCTACAGCCGTGAGTAAAAGCTGAATTATAGTCGTCAATCTTCTGCAGCCACGAGTAAAAGCTGAATTTTTGCAGTCAATATTCTAGAGCCACGAGTAAAAGCTGAATTATAGAAGTCAATCTTCTACGGCCACGAGTAAAAGCTGAATAATAGAAGTCAAACTTCTACAGCCACGAGTAAAAGCTGAATTATCGTAGACAGTCTTCTACAGCTACGAGTAAAAGCTGAATTGTGGCAGTCAATCTTCTACAGCCACGAGTAAAAGCTGAATTATAGTAGTCAATCTTCTGCAGCCACGAGCAAATGCTGAATTATAGTAGTCAATCTTCTACAGCCACGAGTAAAAGCTGAATTATAGTCGTCAATCTTCTACAGCCACGAGGAAGGCTGCATCATAGTAGTCAATCTTCGACAGCCGCGAGTAAAAGCTTAATTATAGTCGTCAATCTTCCACAGCCATGAGTAAAAGCTGAATTATAGTCGTCAATCTTCTATGGCCACGAGTAAAAGCTGAATTACAGAAGTCAATCTTCTCCAGCCACAAGTAAAAGCTGAATTATCGTAGTCAATCTTCTCCTGCAATGAGTAAAAGCTGAATTCTAGTCGTCAATCTTCTACAGCCGCGAGTAAAAGCTGAATTATCGTAGTCAATCTTCAACAGCCGCGAGTAAAAGCTGAATAATATTAGTAGTCTATAATGTCTCTCCATGGGGAACTCTCCATGGGGAATAAAATATGTTCATGATGACGTGAATGTTTCATTGCTATTACGGCAGCTTTGCACCACTGTCTGTGATTGTTGCACTTTGCACCACTGTGCACCACCTCTCTGCCAATAACCTGAATGAAACATTCCAATTCCGGATTCCGCTCCAACCACAGTACTGAAACTGCTCTCCTCAAAATCACCAACGACCTTCTCCTCTCCTCTGACGCTGGCAACCTCAACATTCTCATCCTCCTCGACCCCAGTGCCGCCTTTGACACCATCGATCACACCATCCTCCTCACCCGACTTGAAACCACCTTTAACATTACCGGCACTGCCCTCTCTTGGATTAAATCATACCTCTCTGACAGACGTCAGTTCATCTCCATCAATAACTGCAAATCCCCCACTGCTCCCCTCCCCCAAGGTGTCCCCCAAGGTTCAGTTCTTGGTCCCCTCCTCTTCATCCTTTACCTGTCCCCCCTCGGTCACTTAATCCGCCGTCATGGTCTCCAATTCCACTGCTTCGCCGATGACATCCAGCTTTTCATCTCCACCAAGTCCATTTCCACCGCCACCCACTCTATCCTGACAAACTGCATCACTGAAATAAAATCCTGGCTTCAAATCAACTTCCTCAAACTTAACTGTGATAAATCTGAAATAATCATCATTGGCCCAAAAACGCTCACCAAGTCCACCATAACTTTGCCCTCAACATCGACGGTTTCCCAGTATCCACCTCCCCTCACATCCGGAATCTTGGCATCATCTTTGACCAAACCCTCTCCTTCGACAAATACACTAAACCGATCACAAAGACAGCCTTCTTTCACCTGAAAAACATCGCCCGTCTCCGTCCATCCCTCTCCTCCGTGGCTGCAGAAACCCTCATCCACGCCTTCATCACTTCCCGTCTGGACTACTGCAATAGCCTCCTTTATGGTTCACGCTCAACAATCACCAATAAACTCCAATACATTCAGAACTCCGCTGCCCATCTACTCACCCATTCCCGGACCCGTGACCACATCACCCCATCCTTTACAAGCTTCACTGACTCCCCATCTCCCAGAGAATCCAGTACAAAATCCTCCTCTTGACCTACAAAGCCCTCCATAACCTGGCCCCATCCTACCTGGCTGACCTCCTCTCCAGACACACTCCCACACACAACCTCCGCTCTGCTGGTACCAACCTCCTGACCCCCCCCCCATCCGGACCAAATTTAGATCCTGGGGGGACAGGGCCTTCTCCATCGCTGCTCCCACCCTCTGGAACTCGCAACCTCACACCATCAGAGACTCCTCCTCACTCACCACATTCAAAACATCACTCAAGACCCACCTGTTCAACACTGCATTCAACATTTAACCCACAGCATCTAACCCCTGACTATCTCCTCTCCTTCTCCCTCCTTTGTGCTTTGAATATTTCCCTATTGATTCTTCTTTTTTTGCAATTGTTTTTATGTTTTGCTATGCATTATGTTTTGCACTCTGTCAAAGCCTCTTTGGGCTTCCTGAAAAGCGCTATATAAAATAAATGCATTATTATTATTATTATTATTATTATTATTATAGTCAATCTTCTACAGCCACGAGTAAAAGCTGAATTATAGTAGTCAATCTTCTACAGCCGCAAGTAAAAGCTCAATTATATTCGGAAATCTTCTACAGCCACGAGTAAAACATGAATTATATAAGTGAATCTTCTACAGCCACGAGTAAAAGCTGAATTACAGTCGTCGATCTTCTCCAGCCACGAGTAAAAGCTCAATTATAGTCGTCAATCTTCTACAGCCACGAGTAAAAGCTGAATTATAGTAGACAATCTTCTACAGCCACGAGTAAAAGCTGAATTATAGTAGTCAATCTTCTACAGCCACGAGTAAAAGCTGAATTATAGTAGTCAATCTTCTACAGCCACGAGTAAAGCTGCATCATAGTAGTCAATCTTCTGCAGCCGCGAGTTGAAGCTGAATTATAGTCGTCAATCTTCTTCAGCCATGAGTAAAAGCTGAATTATAGGAGTCAATCTTCTACGGCCACGAGTAAAAGCTGAATTTCATGAGTCATTCTTCTACAGCCACAAGTAAAAGCTGAATTATAGTAGTCAATCTTCTACTGCCATGAGTAAAAGCTGAATTATCGTCGTCAATCTTCTTCAGTCGCGAATAAAAGCTGAATTATAGTAGTTAACCTTCTACAGCCGTGGGTAAAAGCTGAATTATAGCGTAAATCTTCTGCAGCCACGAGTAAAAGCTGAATTTTTGTAGTCAATATTCTACAGCCGCGAGTAAATGCTGAATTATAGTAGTCAATCTTCTACGGCCACGAGAAAAAGCTGAATTATAGAAGTCAAACTTCTACAGCCACGAGTAAAAGCTGAATTATCATAGTCAGTCTTCTGCAGCCACGAGTAAAAGCTGAATTGTGGTGGTCAATCTTCTGCAGCCAGGAGCAAAAGCTGAATTATAGTCGTCAATATTCTACAGCCACGAGTAAAAGCTGAATTATAGAAGTCAATCTTCTACAGCCACGAGGAAGGCTGCATCATCGTAGTCAATGTTCTACAGCCGCGAGTAAAAGCTGAATTATAGTCGTCAATCTTCTATGGCCACGAGTAAAAGCTGATTTACAGAAGTCAATCTTCTCCAGCCACAAGTAAAAGCTGAATTATCGCAGTCAATCTTCTCCTGCCATGAGTAAAAGCTGAATTATAGTCGTCAATCTTCTACAGCCATGAGTAAAAGTTGAATTATAGTCGTGAATCTTCTACAGCCGTGAGTAAAACCTGAATTATATCAATCAATCTTCTACAGCCGTGAGTAAAAGCTGAATTACAGTCGTCGATCTTCTACAGCCACGAGTAAAAGCTCAATTGTAGTCGTCAATCTTCTACAGCCACGAGTAAAAGCTGAATTATAGTAGACAATCTTCTCCAGCCACGAGTAAAAGCTGAATTATAGTCGTCAATCTTCTACAGCCACAAGAAAAAGCTGAATTATAGTAGTCATTCTTCTACAGCCACGAGTAAAGCTGCATCATAGTAGTCAATCTTCTGCAGCCGCGAGTTGAAGCTGAATTATAGTCGTCAATCTTCTTCAGCCATGAGTAAAAGCTGAATTATAGTAGTCAATCTTCTACGGCCACGAGTAAAAGCTGAATTACATGAGTCAATCTTCTACAGCCACAAGTAAAAGCTGAATTATAGTAGTCAATCTTCTACTGCCATGAGTGAAAGCTGAATGATCATCGTCAATCTTCTTCAGTCGCGAATAAAAGCTGAATTATAGAAGATAACCTTCTAAAGCCATGAGTAAAAGCTGAATTATAGTCGTCAATCTTCTGCAGCCACGAGTAAAAGCTGAATTTTTGCAGTCAATATTCTACAGCCACGAGTAAAAGCTGAATTATAGAAGTCAATCTTCTACGGCCACGAGTAAAAGCTGAATTATAGAAGTCAAACTTCTACAGCCACGAGTAAAAGCTGAATTATCGTAGTCAGTCTTCTACAGCTACGAGTAAAAGCTGAATTGTGGCAGTCAATCTTCTTCAGCCACGAGTAAAAGCTGAATTATAGTAGTCAACCTTCTGCAGCCATGAGCAAAAGCTGAATTATAGTAGTCAATCTTCTACAGCCACGAGTAAAAGCTGAATTATAGTCGTCAATCTTCTACAGCCACGAGGAAGGCTGCATCATAGTAGTCAATCTTCTACAGCCGCGAGTAAAAGCTGAATTATAGTCGTCAATCTTCCACAGCCATGAGTAAAAGCTGAATTATTGTCGTCAATCTTCTATGGCCACGAGTAAAAGCTGAATTACAGAAGTCAATCTTCTCCAGCCACAAGTAAAAGCTGAATTATCGTAGTCAATCTTCTCCTGCCATGAGTAAAAGCTGAATTCTAGTCGTCAATCTTCTTCAGCCATGAAAAAAGCTGAATTATAGAAGTCAATCTTATACAGCCACGAGTAAAAGCTGAATTACAGAAGTCAATCTTCTACAGCCACGAGTAAAAGATGAATTATATAAGTGAATCTTCTACAGCCGCGAGTAAAAGCTGAATTATAGTCGTCAATCTTCTACGGCAGCAAGTAAAAGCTGAATTATAGTCGTCAATCTTCTACAGCCACGAGTAAAAGCTGAATTATATCAGTCAATCTTCTACAGCCACGAGTAAAAGCTGAATTACAGTCGTCGATCTTCTCCAGCCACGAGTAAAAGCTCAATTATAGTCGTCACTCTTCTACAGCCACGAGTAAAAGCTGAATTATAGTAGACAATCTTCTACAGCCACGAGTAAAAGCTGAATTATAGTAGTCAATCTTCTACAGCCACGAGTAAAGCTGCATCATAGTAGTCAATCTTCTGCAGCCGCGAGTTGAAGCTGAATTATAGTCGTCAATCTTCTTCAGCCGCGAGTTGAAGCTGAATTATAGTCGTCAATCTTCTTCAGCCATGAGTAAAAGCTGAATTATAGTAGTCAATGTTCTACGGCCACGAGTAAAAGCTGAATTTCATGAGTCATTCTTCTTACAGCCACAAGTAAAAGCTGAATTATAGTCGTCAATCTTCTACTGCCATGAGTAAAAGCTGAATTATCGTCGTCAATCTTCTTCAGTCGCGAAAAAAAGCTGAATTATAGTAGTTAACCTTCTACAGCCGTGGGTAAAAGCTGAATTATAGTCGTAAATCTTCTGCAGCCACGAGTAAAAGCTGAATTTTTGTAGTCAATATTCTACAGCCGCGAGTAAATGCTGAATTATAGTAGTCAATCTTCTACGGCCACGAGTAAAAGCTGAATTATAGAAGTCAAACTTCTACAGCCACGAGTAAAGGCTGAATTATCATAGTCAGCCTTCTACAGCCACGAGTAAAAGTTGAATTGTGGTGGTCAATCTTCTACAGCCACGAGTAAAAGCTGAATTATAGTAGTCAATCTTCTGCAGCCACGAGCAAAAGCTGAATTATAGTCGTCAATATTCTACAGCCACGAGTAAAAGCTGAATTATAGTAGTCAATCTTCTACAGCCACGAGGAAGGCTGCATCATCGTAGTCAATGGTCTACAGCCGTGAGTAAAAGCTGAATTATAGTCGTCAATCTTCTATGGTCACAAGTAAAAGCTGAATTACAGAAGTCAATCTTCTCCAGCCACAAGTAAAAGCTGAATTATAGTAGTCAATCTTCTACAGCCACGAGTAAAAGCTGAATTATAGTCGTCAATCTTCTACAGCCACGAGGAAGGCTGAATCATAGTAGTCAATCTTCTACAGCCGCGAGTAAAAGCTGAATTATAGTAATCAATCTTCTATGGCCACAAGTAAAAGCTGAATTACAGAAGTCAATCTTCTCCAGCCACAAGTAAAAGCTGAATTATAGTAGTCAATCTTCTACAGCCACGAGTAAAAGCTGAATTATAGTCGTCAATCTTCTACAGCCACGAGGAAGGCTGCATCATAGTAGTCAATCTTCTACAGCCGCGAGTAAAAGCTGAATTATAGTCGTCAATCTTCCACAGCCATGAGTAAAAGCTGAATTATTGTCGTCAATCTTCTATGGCCACGAGTAAAAGCTGAATTACAGAAGTCAATCTTCTCCAGCCACAAGTAAAAGCTGAATTATCGTAGTCAATCTTCTCCTACCATGAGTAAACGCTGAATTCTAGTCGTCAATCTTCTATGGTCACAAGTAAAAGCTGAATTACAGAAGTCAATCTTCTCCAGCCACAAGTAAAAGCTGAATTATAGTAGTCAATCTTCTACAGCCACGAGTAAAAGCTGAATTATAGTCGTCAATCTTCTACAGCCGCGAGTAAAAGCTGAATTATCGTAGTCAGTCTTCTACAGCTACGAGTAAAAGCTGAATTGTGGCAGTCAATCTTCTACAGCCACGAGTAAAAGCTGAATTATAGTAGTCAATCTTCTGCAGCCATGAGCAAAAGCTGAATTATAGTAGTCAATCTTCTACAGCCACGAGTAAAAGCTGAATTATAGTCGTCAATCTTCTACAGCCACGAGGAAGGCTTCATCATAGTAGTCAATCTTCTACAGCCGCGAGTAAAAGCTGAATTATAGTCGTCAATCTTCCACAGCCATGAGTAAAAGCTGAATTATTGTCGTCAATCTTCTATGGCCACGAGTAAAAGCTGAATTACAGAAGTCAATCTTCTCCAGCCACAAGTAAAAGCTGAATTATCGTAGTCAATCTTCTCCTACCATGAGTAAACGCTGAATTCTAGTCGTCAATCTTCTTCAGCCGTGAAAAAAGCTGAATTATAGAAGTCAATCTTCTACAGCCACGAGTAAAAGCTGAATTATAGTCGTCAATCTTCTACAGCCGCGAGTAAAAGCTGAATTATCGTAGTCAATCTTCAACAGCCACGAGTAAAAGCTGAATAATATTAGTAGTCAATCTTCTACAGCCGCGAGTAAAAGCTGCATTATAATAGTCAATCTTCTACAGCCGCAAGTAAAAGCTTAATTATATTCGGAAATCTTCTACAGCCACGAGTAAAAGATGCATTATATAAGTGAATCTTCTACAGCCACGAGTAAAAGCTGAATTATAGTCGTCAATCTTCTACGGCAGCAAGTAAAAGCTGAATTATAGTCGTCAATCTTCTACAGCCACGAGTAAAAGCTGAATTATATCAGTCAATCTTCTAAGCCGCGAGTAAAAGCTGAATTACAGTCGTCGATCTTCTCCAGCCACGAGTAAAAGCTCAATTATAGTCATCACTCTTCTTCAGCCACGAGTAAAAGCTGAATTATAGTAGACAATCTTCTACAGCCAGGAGTAAAAGCTGAATTATAGTAGTCAATCTTCTACAGCCACGAGTAAAGCTGCATCATAGTAGTCAATCTTCTGCAGCCGCGAGTTGAAGCTGAATTATAGTCGTCAATCTTCTTCAGCCGCGAGTTGAAGCTGAATTATAGTCGTCAATCTTCTTCAGCCATGAGTAAAAGCTGAATTATAGTAGTCAATGTTCTACGGCCACGAGTAAAAGCTGAATTTCATGAGTCATTCTTCTACAGCCACAAGTAAAAGCTGAATTATAGTCGTCAATCTTCTACTGCCATGAGTAAAAGCTGAATTATCGTCGTCAATCTTCTTCAGTCGCGAATAAAAGCTGAATTATAGTAGTTAACCTTCTACAGCCGTGGGTAAAAGCTGAATTATAGTCGTAAATCTTCTGCAGCCACGAGTAAAAGCTGAATTTTTGTAGTCAATATTCTACAGCCGCGAGTAAATGCTGAATTATAGTAGTCAATCTTCTACGGCCACGAGTAAAAGCTGAATTATAGAGGTCAAACTTCTACAGCCACGAGTAAAGGCTGAATTATCATAGTCAGTCTTCTACAGCCACGAGTAAAAGCTGAATTGTGGTGGTCAATCTTCTACAGCCACGAGTAAAAGCTGAATTATAGTAGTCAATCTTCTGCAGCCACGAGCAAAAGCTGAATTATAGTCGTCAATATTCTACAGCCACGAGTAAAAGCTGAATTATAGTAGTCAATCTTCTACAGCCATGAGTAAAAGCTGAATTCTAGTCGTCAATCTTCTTCAGCAGCGAAAAAGCTGAATTATAGAAGTCAATCTTCTCCAGCCACAAGTAAAAGCTGAATTATCGTATTCAATCTTCTCCTGCCATGAGTAAAAGCTGAATTCTAGTCGTCAATCTTCTTCAGCAGCGAAAAAGCTGAATTATAGAAGTCAATCTTCTACAGCCACGAGTAAAAGCTGAATTATAGTCGTCAATCTTCTACAGCCACGAGTAAAAGCTGAATTATAGTCGTCAATCTTCTACGGCCGCAATTAAAAGCTGAATTATAGTAGTCAATCTTCTCCGGCCGCGAGTAAAAGCTGAATTATCGTAGTCAATCTTCTACAGCCGCGAGTAATAGCTGAATTATAGTCGTCAATCTTCTACGGCCACGAGTAACTGCTGAATTATAGAAGTCAATCTTCTACAGCCACGAGTAAAAGGTAAATTATAGTGGTCAATCTTTTACGGCCACGAGTAACTGCTGAATTATAGTAGTCAATCTTCTACAGCCACGAGTAAAAGCTGAATTATAGTCGTCAATCTTCTACAGCCACGAGGAAGGCTTCATCATAGTAGTCAATCTTCTACAGCCGCGAGTAAAAGCTGAATTATAGTCGTCAATCTTCCACAGCCATGAGTAAAAGCTGAATTATTGTCGTCAATCTTCTATGGCCACGAGTAAAAGCTGAATTACAGAAGTCAATCTTCTCCAGCCACAAGTAAAAGCTGAATTATCGTAGTCAATCTTCTCCTACCATGAGTAAACGCTGAATTCTAGTCGTCAATCTTCTTCAGCCGTGAAAAAAGCTGAATTATAGAAGTCAATCTTCTACAGCCACGAGTAAAAGCTGAATTATAGTCGTCAATCTTCTACAGCCGCGAGTAAAAGCTGAATTATCGTAGTCAATCTTCAACAGCCACGAGTAAAAGCTGAATAATATTAGTAGTCAATCTTCTACAGCCGCGAGTAAAAGCTGCATTATAATAGTCAATCTTCTACAGCCGCAAGTAAAAGCTTAATTATATTCGGAAATCTTCTACAGCCACGAGTAAAAGATGCATTATATAAGTGAATCTTCTACAGCCACGAGCAAAAGCTGAATTATAGTCGTCAATCTTCTACGGCAGCAAGTAAAAGCTGAGTTATAGTCGTCAATCTTCTACAGCCACGAGTAAAAGCTGAATTATATCAGTCAATCTTCTAAGCCGCGAGTAAAAGCTGAATTACAGTCGTCGATCTTCTCCAGCCACGAGTAAAAGCTCAATTATAGTCATCACTCTTCTTCAGCCACGAGTAAAAGCTGAATTATAGTAGACAATCTTCTACAGCCAGGAGTAAAAGCTGAATTATAGTAGTCAATCTTCTACAGCCACGAGTAAAGCTGCATCATAGTAGTCAATCTTCTGCAGCCGCGAGTTGAAGCTGAATTATAGTCGTCAATCTTCTTCAGCCGCGAGTTGAAGCTGAATTATAGTCGTCAATCTTCTTCAGCCATGAGTAAAAGCTGAATTATAGTAGTCAATGTTCTACGGCCACGAGTAAAAGCTGAATTTCATGAGTCATTCTTCTACAGCCACAAGTAAAAGCTGAATTATAGTCGTCAATCTTCTACTGCCATGAGTAAAAGCTGAATTATCGTCGTCAATCTTCTTCAGTCGCGAATAAAAGCTGAATTATAGTAGTTAACCTTCTACAGCCGTGGGTAAAAGCTGAATTATAGTCGTAAATCTTCTGCAGCCACGAGTAAAAGCTGAATTTTTGTAGTCAATATTCTACAGCCGCGAGTAAATGCTGAATTATAGTAGTCAATCTTCTACGGCCACGAGTAAAAGCTGAATTATAGAGGTCAAACTTCTACAGCCACGAGTAAAGGCTGAATTATCATAGTCAGTCTTCTACAGCCACGAGTAAAAGCTGAATTGTGGTGGTCAATCTTCTACAGCCACGAGTAAAAGCTGAATTATAGTAGTCAATCTTCTGCAGCCACGAGCAAAAGCTGAATTATAGTCGTCAATATTCTACAGCCACGAGTAAAAGCTGAATTATAGTAGTCAATCTTCTACAGCCATGAGTAAAAGCTGAATTCTAGTCGTCAATCTTCTTCAGCAGCGAAAAAGCTGAATTATAGAAGTCAATCTTCTCCAGCCACAAGTAAAAGCTGAATTATCGTATTCAATCTTCTCCTGCCATGAGTAAAAGCTGAATTCTAGTCGTCAATCTTCTTCAGCAGCGAAAAAGCTGAATTATAGAAGTCAATCTTCTACAGCCACGAGTAAAAGCTGAATTATAGTCGTCAATCTTCTACAGCCACGAGTAAAAGCTGAATTATAGTCGTCAATCTTCTACGGCCGCAATTAAAAGCTGAATTATAGTAGTCAATCTTCTCCGGCCGCGAGTAAAAGCTGAATTATCGTAGTCAATCTTCTACAGCCGCGAGTAAAAGCTGAATTATAGTCGTCAATCTTCTACGGCCACGAGTAACTGCTGAATTATAGAAGTCAATCTTCTACAGCCACGAGTAAAAGGTAAATTATAGTGGTCAATCTTTTACGGCCACGAGTAACTGCTGAATTATAGTAGTCAATCTTCTACAGCCGCGAGTAAAAGCTAAATTATAGTCGTCAATCTTCTACAGCCGCGAGTAAAAGCTGAATTATAGTCGTCAGTCTTCTACGGCGGCGAGTAAAAGCTGAATTATAGCAGTCTATCTTCCACAGCCACGAGTAAAAGCTGAATTATAGGAGTCAATCTTCTACAGCCACGAGTACAAAGCTGAATTATAGGAGTCAATAATCTACAGCCATGAGTAAAAGCTGAATTTTATTCGTGAATCTTCTACAGCCGCAAGTAAAAGCTGAATTACAGTAGTCAATCTTCTCCAGCCACAAGTAAAAGCTGAATTATAGTAGTCAATCTTCTTCAGCCACGAGTAAAAGCTGAATTATAGTCGTCAATCTTCTACAGCCACGAGGAAGGCTGCATCATAGTAGTCAATCTTCTACAGCCGCGAGTAAAAGCTGAATTATCGTAGTCAGTCTTCTCCAGCTACGAGTAAAAGCTGAATTGTGGCAGTCAATCTTCTACAGCCACGAGTAAAAGCTGAATTATAGTAGTCAATCTTCTGCAGCCATGAGCAAAAGCTGAATTATAGTAGTCAATCTTCTACAGCCACGAGTAAAAGCTGAATTATAGTCGTCAATCTTCTACAGCCACGAGGAAGGCTGCATCATAGTAGTCAATCTTCTACAGCCACGAGTAAAAGCTGAATTATAGTCGTCAATCTTCCACAGCCATGAGTAAAAGCTGAATTATTGTCGTCAATCTTCTATGGCCACGAGTAAAAGCTGAATTACAGAAGTCAATCTTCTCCAGCCACAAGTAAAAGCTGAATTATCGTAGTCAATCTTCTCCTGCCATGAGTAAAAGCTGAATTCTAGTCGTCAATCTTCTTCAGCCGTGAAAAAAGCTGAATTATAGTCGTCAATCTTCTACAGCCGCGAGTAAAAGCTGAATTATCGTAGTCAATCTTCAACAGCCGCGAGTAAAAGCTGAATAATATTAGTAGTCAATCTTCTACAGCCGCGAGTAAAAGCTGAATTATAGTAGTCAATCTTCTACAGCCGCAAGTAAAAGCTTAATTATATTCGGAAATCTTCTACAGCCACGAGTAAAAGATGAATTATATAAGTGAATCTTCTACAGCCACGAGTAAAAGCTATATTATAGTCGTCAATCTTCTACAGCCACGAGTAAAAGCTGAATTATATCAGTCAATCTTCTACAGCCGCGAGTAAAAGCTGAATTACAGTCGTCGATCTTCTCCAGCCACGAGTAAAAGCTCAATTATAGTCGTCACTCTTCTACAGCCAGGAGTAAAAGCTGAATTATAGTAGACAATCTTCTACAGCCACGAGTAAAAGCTGAATTATAGTAGTCAATCTTCTACAGCCACGAGTAAAGCTGCATCATAGTAGTCAATCTTCTGCAGCCGTGAGTTGAAGCTGAATTATAGTCGTCAATCTTCTTCAGCCGCGAGTTGAAGCTGAATTATAGTCGTCAATCTTCTTCAGCCATGAGTAAAAGCTGAATTATAGTAGTCAATGTTCTACGGCCACGAGTAAAAGCTGAATTTCATGAGTCATTCTTCTACAGCCACAAGTAAAAGCTGAATTATAGTCGTCAATCTTCTACTGCCATGAGTAAAAGCTGAATTATCGTCGTCAATCTTCTTCAGTCGCGAATAAAAGCTGAATTATAGTAGTTAACCTTCTACAGCCGTGGGTAAAAGCTGAATTATAGTCGTAAATCTTCTGCAGCCACGAGTAAAAGCTGAATTTTTGTAGTCAATATTCTACAGCCGCGAGTAAATGCTGAATTATAGTAGTCAATCTTCTACGGCCACGAGTAAAAGCTGAATTATAGAAGTCAAACTTCTACAGCCACGAGTAAAGGCTGAATTATCATAGTCAGTCTTCTACAGCCACGAGTAAAAGCTGAATTGTGGTGGTCAATCTTCTACAGCCACGAGTAAAAGCTGAATTATAGTAGTCAATCTTCTGCAGCCACGAGCAAAAGCTGAATTATAGTCGTCAATATTCTACAGCCACGAGTAAAAGCTGAATTATAGTAGTCAATCTTCTACAGCCATGAGTAAAAGCTGAATTCTAGTCGTCAATCTTCTTCAGCAGCGAAAAAGCTGAATTATAGAGGTCAATCTTCTCCAGCCACAAGTAAAAGCTGAATTATCGTTGTCAATCTTCTCCTGCCATGAGTAAAAGCTGAATTCTAGTCGTCAATCTTCTTCAGCAGCGAAAAAGCTGAATTATAGAAGTCAATCTTCTACAGCCATGAGTAAAAGCTGAATTATAGTCGTCAATCTTCTACAGCCACGAGTAAAAGCTGAATTATAGTCGTCAATCTTCTACGGCCGCAATTAAAAGTTGAATTATAGTAGTCAATCTTCTCCGGCCGCGAGTAAAAGCTGAATTATCGTAGTCAATCTTCTACAGCCGCGAGTAAAAGCTGAATTATAGTCGTCAATCTTCTACGGCCACGAGTAACTGCTGAATTATCGAAGTCAATCTTCTACAGCCACGAGTAAAAGGTAAATTATAGTCGTCAATCTTTTACGGCCACGAGTAACTGCTGAATTATAGTAGTCAATCTTCTACAGCCGCGAGTAAAAGCTAAATTATAGTCGTCAATCTTCTACAGCCGCGAGTAAAAGCTGAATTATAGTCGTCAGTCTTCTACGGCGGCGAGTAAAAGCTGAATTATAGCAGTCTATCTTCCACAGCCACGAGTAAAAGCTGAATTATAGGAGTCAATCTTCTACAGCCACGAGTACAAAGCTGAATTATAGGAGTCAATAATCTACAGCCATGAGTAAAAGCTGAATTTTATTCGTGAATCTTCTACAGCCGCAAGTAAAAGCTGAATTACAGTAGTCAATCTTCTCCAGCCACAAGTAAAAGCTGAATTATAGTAGTCAATCTTCTACAGCCACGAGGAAGGCTGCATCATAGTAGTCAATCTTCTACAGCCGCGAGTAAAAGCTGAATTATCGTAGTCAATGTTCTACGGCCACGAGTAAAAGCTGAATTTCATGAGTCATTCTTCTACAGCCACAAGTAAAAGCTGAATTATAGTAGTCAATGTTCTACGGCCACGAATAAAAGCTGAATTATAGTAGTTAACCTTCTACAGCCGTGGGTAAAAGCTGAATTATAGTCGTAAATCTTCTGCAGCCACGAGTAAAAGCTGAATTTTTGTAGTCAATATTCTACAGCCGCGAGTAAATGCTGAATTATAGTAGTCAATCTTCTACGGCCACGAGTAAAAGCTGAAATATAGAAGTCAAACTTCTACAGCCACGAGTAAAGGCTGAATTATCATAGTCAGTCTTCTACAGCCACGAGTAAAAGCTGAATTGTGGTGGTCAATCTTCTACAGCCACGAGTAAAAGCTGAATTATAGTAGTCAATCTTCTGCAGCCACGAGCAAAAGCTGAATTATAGTCGTCAATATTCTACAGCCACGAGTAAAAGCTGAATTATAGTAGTCAATCTTCTACAGCCACGAGGAAGGCTGCATCATCGTAGTCAATGTTCTACAGCCGTGAGTAAAAGCTGAATTATAGTCGTCAAATCTTCTATGGCCACAAGTAAAAGCTGAATTACAGAAGTCAATCTTCTCCAGCCACAAGTAAAAGCTGAATTATCGTAGTCAATCTTCTCCTGCCATGAGTAAAAGCTGAATTCTAGTCGTCAATCTTCTTCAGCAGCGAAAAAGCTGAATTATAGAAGTCAATCTTCTACAGCCACGAGTAAAAGCTGAATTATAGTCGTCAATCTTCTACAGCCACGAGTAAAAGCTGAATTATAGTCGTCAATCTTCTACGGCCGCAATTAAAAGCTGAATTATAGTAGTCAATCTTCTCCGGCTGCGAGTAAAAGCTGAATTATCGTAGTCAATCTTCTCCTGCCATGCGTAAAAGCTGAATTCTAGTCGTCAATCTTCTTCAGCCGTGAAAAAAGCTGAATTATAGTCGTCAATCTTCTACAGCCGCGAGTAAAAGCTGAATTATCGTAGTCAATCTTCAACAGCCGCGAGTAAAAGCTGAATAATATTAGTAGTCAATCTTCTACAGCCGTGAGTAAAAGCTGAATTATAATAGTCAATCTTCTACAGCCGCAAGTAAAAGCTTAATTATATTCCGAAATCTTCTACAGCCACGAGTAAAAGATGAATTATATAAGTGAATCTTCTACAGCCACGAGTAAAAGCTATATTATAGTCGTCAATCTTCTACAGCCACGAGTAAAAGCTGAATTATATCAGTCAATCTTCTACAGCCGCGAGTAAAAGCTGAATTACAGTCGTCGATCTTCTCCAGCCACGAGTAAAAGCTCAATTATAGTCGTCACTCTTCTACAGCCACGAGTAAAAGCTGAATTATAGTAGACAATCTTCTACAGCCACGAGTAAAAGCTGAATTATAGTAGTCAATCTTCTACAGCCACGAGTAAAGCTGCATCATAGTAGTCAATCTTCTGCAGCCGTGAGTTGAAGCTGAATTATAGTCGTCAATCTTCTTCAGCCGCGAGTTGAAGCTGAATTATAGTCGTCAATCTTCTTCAGCCATGAGTAAAAGCTGAATTATAGTAGTCAATGTTCTACGGCCACGAGTAAAAGCTGAATTTCATGAGTCATTCTTCTACAGCCACAAGTAAAAGCTGAATTATAGTCGTCAATCTTCTACTGCCATGAGTAAAAGCTGAATTATCGTCGTCAATCTTCTTCAGTCGCGAATAAAAGCTGAATTATAGTAGTTAACCTTCTACAGCCGTGGGTAAAAGCTGAATTATAGTCGTAAATCTTCTGCAGCCACGAGTAAAAGCTGAATTTTTGGAGTCAATATTCTACAGCCGCGAGTAAATGCTGAATTATAGTAGTCAATCTTCTACGGCCACGAGTAAAAGCTGAATTATAGAAGTCAAACTTCTACAGCCACGAGTAAAGGCTGAATTATCATAGTCAGTCTTCTACAGCCACGAGTAAAAGCTGAATTGTGGTGGTCAATCTTCTACAGCCACGAGTAAAAGCTGAATTATAGTAGTCAATCTTCTGCAGCCACGAGCAAAAGCTGAATTATAGTCGTCAATATTCTACAGCCACGAGTAAAAGCTGAATTATAGTAGTCAATCTTCTACAGCCACGAGGAAGGCTGCATCATCGTAGTCAATGTTCTACAGCCGTGAGTAAAAGCTGAATTATAGTCGTCAAATCTTCTATGGCCACAAGTAAAAGCTGAATTACAGAAGTCAATCTTCTCCAGCCACAAGTAAAAGCTGAATTATCGTAGTCAATCTTCTCCTGCCATGAGTAAAAGCTGAATTCTAGTCGTCAATCTTCTTCAGCAGCGAAAAAGCTGAATTATAGAAGTCAATCTTCTACAGCCACGAGTAAAAGCTGAATTATAGTCGTCAATCTTCTACAGCCACGAGTAAAAGCTGAATTATAGTCGTCAATCTTCTACGGCCGCAATTAAAAGCTGAATTATAGTAGTCAATCTTCTCCGGCCGCGAGTAAAAGCTGTATTATCGTAGTCAATCTTCTACAGCCGCGGGTAAAAGCTGAATTATAGTCGTCAATCTTCTACGGCCACGAGTAACTGCTGAATTATAGAAGTCAATCTTCTACAGCCACGAGTAAAAGGTAAATTATAGTCGTCAATCTTTTACGGCCACGAGTAACTGCTGAATTATAGTAGTCAATCTTCTACAGCCGCGAGTAAAAGCTAAATTATAGTCGTCAATCTTCTACAGCCGCGAGTAAAAGCTGAATTATAGTCGTCAGTCTTCTACGGTGGCGAGTAAAAGCTGAATTATAGCAGTCTATCTTCCACAGCCACGAGTAAAAGCTGAATTATAGGAGTCAATCTTCTACAGCCACGAGTACAAAGCTGAATTATAGGAGTCAATAATCTACAGCCATGAGTAAAAGCTGAATTTTATTCGTGAATCTTCTACAGCCGCAAGTAAAAGCTGAATTACAGTAGTCAATCTTCTGCAGCCACGAGTAAAAGCTGAATTATAGTAGTCAATCTTCTGCAGCCAAGAGTAAAAGCTGAATTATAGTAGTCAATCTTCTACAGCCATGAGTAAAATCTGAATTATAGTCGTCAATCTTCTACAGCCATGAGTAAAATCTGAATTATAGTAGTCAATCTTCTGCAGCCAAGAGTAAAAGCTGAATTATAGTAGTCAATCTTCTACAGCCATGAGTAAAATCTGAATTATAGTCGTCAATCTTCTACAGCCATGAGTAAAATCTGAATTATAGTAGTCAATCTTCTGCAGCCACGAGTAAAAGCTGAATTATAGCAGTCAATCTTCTACAGCCATGAGTAAAATCTGAATTATAGTCGTCAATCTTCTACAGCCATGAGTAAAATCTGAATTATAGTAGTCAATATTCTACAGCCGCGAGTAAATGCTGAATTATAGTAGTCAATCTTCTACGGCCACGAGTAAAAGCTGAATTATAGAGGTCAAACTTCTACAGCCACGAGTAAAGGCTGAATTATCATAGTCAGTCTTCTACAGCCACGAGTAAAAGCTGAATTGTGGTGGTCAATCTTCTACAGCCACGAGTAAAAGCTGAATTATAGTAGTCAATCTTCTGCAGCCACGAGCAAAAGCTGAATTATAGTCGTCAATATTCTACAGCCACGAGTAAAAGCTGAATTATAGTAGTCAATCTTCTACAGCCATGAGTAAAAGCTGAATTCTAGTCGTCAATCTTCTTCAGCAGCGAAAAAGCTGAATTATAGAAGTCAATCTTCTCCAGCCACAAGTAAAAGCTGAATTATCGTATTCAATCTTCTCCTGCCATGAGTAAAAGCTGAATTCTAGTCGTCAATCTTCTTCAGCAGCGAAAAAGCTGAATTATAGAAGTCAATCTTCTACAGCCACGAGTAAAAGCTGAATTATAGTCGTCAATCTTCTACAGCCACGAGTAAAAGCTGAATTATAGTCGTCAATCTTCTACGGCCGCAATTAAAAGCTGAATTATAGTAGTCAATCTTCTCCGGCCGCGAGTAAAAGCTGAATTATCGTAGTCAATCTTCTACAGCCGCGAGTAAAAGCTGAATTATAGTCGTCAATCTTCTACGGCCACGAGTAACTGCTGAATTATAGAAGTCAATCTTCTACAGCCACGAGTAAAAGGTAAATTATAGTCGTCAATCTTTTACGGCCACGAGTAACTGCTGAATTATAGTAGTCAATCTTCTACAGCCGCGAGTAAAAGCTAAATTATAGTCGTCAATCTTCTACAGCCGCGAGTAAAAGCTGAATTATAGTCGTCAGTCTTCTACGGCGGCGAGTAAAAGCTGAATTATAGCAGTCTATCTTCCACAGCCACGAGTAAAAGCTGAATTATAGGAGTCAATCTTCTACAGCCACGAGTACAAAGCTGAATTATAGGAGTCAATAATCTACAGCCATGAGTAAAAGCTGAATTTTATTCGTGAATCTTCTACAGCCGCAAGTAAAAGCTGAATTACAGTAGTCAATCTTCTCCAGCCACAAGTAAAAGCTGAATTATAGTAGTCAATCTTCTTCAGCCACGAGTAAAAGCTGAATTATAGTCGTCAATCTTCTACAGCCACGAGGAAGGCTGCATCATAGTAGTCAATCTTCTACAGCCGCGAGTAAAAGCTGAATTATCGTAGTCAGTCTTCTCCAGCTACGAGTAAAAGCTGAATTGTGGCAGTCAATCTTCTACAGCCACGAGTAAAAGCTGAATTATAGTAGTCAATCTTCTGCAGCCATGAGCAAAAGCTGAATTATAGTAGTCAATCTTCTACAGCCACGAGTAAAAGCTGAATTATAGTCGTCAATCTTCTACAGCCACGAGGAAGGCTGCATCATAGTAGTCAATCTTCTACAGCCACGAGTAAAAGCTGAATTATAGTCGTCAATCTTCCACAGCCATGAGTAAAAGCTGAATTATTGTCGTCAATCTTCTATGGCCACGAGTAAAAGCTGAATTACAGAAGTCAATCTTCTCCAGCCACAAGTAAAAGCTGAATTATCGTAGTCAATCTTCTCCTGCCATGAGTAAAAGCTGAATTCTAGTCGTCAATCTTCTTCAGCCGTGAAAAAAGCTGAATTATAGTCGTCAATCTTCTACAGCCGCGAGTAAAAGCTGAATTATCGTAGTC
Organism: Myxine glutinosa; assembly: GCF_964187855.1. Classification (NCBI taxonomy): domain Eukaryota; kingdom Metazoa; phylum Chordata; class Myxini; order Myxiniformes; family Myxinidae; genus Myxine; species Myxine glutinosa. The sequence continues at coordinate 178,962,081 of NC_136267.1, forward strand.
AATCTTCAACAGCCGCGAGTAAAAGCTGAATAATATTAGTAGTCAATCTTCTACAGCCGCGAGTAAAAGCTGAATTATAGTAGTCAATCTTCTACAGCCGCAAGTAAAAGCTTAATTATATTCGGAAATCTTCTACAGCCACGAGTAAAAGATGAATTATATAAGTGAATCTTCTACAGCCACGAGTAAAAGCTATATTATAGTCGTCAATCTTCTACAGCCACGAGTAAAAGCTGAATTATATCAGTCAATCTTCTACAGCCGCGAGTAAAAGCTGAATTACAGTCGTCGATCTTCTCCAGCCACGAGTAAAAGCTCAATTATAGTCGTCACTCTTCTACAGCCAGGAGTAAAAGCTGAATTATAGTAGACAATCTTCTACAGCCACGAGTAAAAGCTGAATTATAGTAGTCAATCTTCTACAGCCACGAGTAAAGCTGCATCATAGTAGTCAATCTTCTGCAGCCGTGAGTTGAAGCTGAATTATAGTCGTCAATCTTCTTCAGCCGCGAGTTGAAGCTGAATTATAGTCGTCAATCTTCTTCAGCCATGAGTAAAAGCTGAATTATAGTAGTCAATGTTCTACGGCCACGAGTAAAAGCTGAATTTCATGAGTCATTCTTCTACAGCCACAAGTAAAAGCTGAATTATAGTCGTCAATCTTCTACTGCCATGAGTAAAAGCTGAATTATCGTCGTCAATCTTCTTCAGTCGCGAATAAAAGCTGAATTATAGTAGTTAACCTTCTACAGCCGTGGGTAAAAGCTGAATTATAGTCGTAAATCTTCTGCAGCCACGAGTAAAAGCTGAATTTTTGTAGTCAATATTCTACAGCCGCGAGTAAATGCTGAATTATAGTAGTCAATCTTCTACGGCCACGAGTAAAAGCTGAATTATAGAAGTCAAACTTCTACAGCCACGAGTAAAGGCTGAATTATCATAGTCAGTCTTCTACAGCCACGAGTAAAAGCTGAATTGTGGTGGTCAATCTTCTACAGCCACGAGTAAAAGCTGAATTATAGTAGTCAATCTTCTGCAGCCACGAGCAAAAGCTGAATTATAGTCGTCAATATTCTACAGCCACGAGTAAAAGCTGAATTATAGTAGTCAATCTTCTACAGCCATGAGTAAAAGCTGAATTCTAGTCGTCAATCTTCTTCAGCAGCGAAAAAGCTGAATTATAGAGGTCAATCTTCTCCAGCCACAAGTAAAAGCTGAATTATCGTTGTCAATCTTCTCCTGCCATGAGTAAAAGCTGAATTCTAGTCGTCAATCTTCTTCAGCAGCGAAAAAGCTGAATTATAGAAGTCAATCTTCTACAGCCATGAGTAAAAGCTGAATTATAGTCGTCAATCTTCTACAGCCACGAGTAAAAGCTGAATTATAGTCGTCAATCTTCTACGGCCGCAATTAAAAGCTGAATTATAGTAGTCAATCTTCTCCGGCCGCGAGTAAAAGCTGAATTATCGTAGTCAATCTTCTACAGCCGCGAGTAAAAGCTGAATTATAGTCGTCAATCTTCTACGGCCACGAGTAACTGCTGAATTATAGAAGTCAATCTTCTACAGCCACGAGTAAAAGGTAAATTATAGTCGTCAATCTTTTACGGCCACGAGTAACTGCTGAATTATAGTAGTCAATCTTCTACAGCCGCGAGTAAAAGCTAAATTATAGTCGTCAATCTTCTACAGCCGCGAGTAAAAGCTGAATTATAGTCGTCAGTCTTCTACGGCGGCGAGTAAAAGCTGAATTTCATGAGTCATTCTTCTACAGCCACAAGTAAAAGCTGAATTATAGTAGTCAATGTTCTACGGCCACGAATAAAAGCTGAATTATAGTAGTTAACCTTCTACAGCCGTGGGTAAAAGCTGAATTATAGTCGTAAATCTTCTGCAGCCACGAGTAAAAGCTGAATTTTTGTAGTCAATATTCTACAGCCGCGAGTAAATGCTGAATTATAGTAGTCAATCTTCTACGGCCACGAGTAAAAGCTGAAATATAGAAGTCAAACTTCTACAGCCACGAGTAAAGGCTGAATTATCATAGTCAGTCTTCTACAGCCACGAGTAAAAGCTGAATTGTGGTGGTCAATCTTCTACAGCCACGAGTAAAAGCTGAATTATAGTAGTCAATCTTCTGCAGCCACGAGCAAAAGCTGAATTATAGTCGTCAATATTCTACAGCCACGAGTAAAAGCTGAATTATAGTAGTCAATCTTCTACAGCCACGAGGAAGGCTGCATCATCGTAGTCAATGTTCTACAGCCGTGAGTAAAAGCTGAATTATAGTCGTCAAATCTTCTATGGCCACAAGTAAAAGCTGAATTACAGAAGTCAATCTTCTCCAGCCACAAGTAAAAGCTGAATTATCGTAGTCAATCTTCTCCTGCCATGAGTAAAAGCTGAATTCTAGTCGTCAATCTTCTTCAGCAGCGAAAAAGCTGAATTATAGAAGTCAATCTTCTACAGCCACGAGTAAAAGCTGAATTATAGTCGTCAATCTTCTACAGCCACGAGTAAAAGCTGAATTATAGTCGTCAATCTTCTACGGCCGCAATTAAAAGCTGAATTATAGTAGTCAATCTTCTCCGGCTGCGAGTAAAAGCTGAATTATCGTAGTCAATCTTCTCCTGCCATGCGTAAAAGCTGAATTCTAGTCGTCAATCTTCTTCAGCCGTGACAAAAGCTGAATTATAGTCGTCAATCTTCTACAGCCGCGAGTAAAAGCTGAATTATCGTAGTCAATCTTCAACAGCCGCGAGTAAAAGCTGAATAATATTAGTAGTCAATCTTCTACAGCCGTGAGTAAAAGCTGAATTATAATAGTCAATCTTCTACAGCCGCAAGTAAAAGCTTAATTATATTCCGAAATCTTCTACAGCCACGAGTAAAAGATGAATTATATAAGTGAATCTTCTACAGCCACGAGTAAAAGCTATATTATAGTCGTCAATCTTCTACAGCCACGAGTAAAAGCTGAATTATATCAGTCAATCTTCTACAGCCGCGAGTAAAAGCTGAATTACAGTCGTCGATCTTCTCCAGCCACGAGTAAAAGCTCAATTATAGTCGTCACTCTTCTACAGCCACGAGTAAAAGCTGAATTATAGTAGACAATCTTCTACAGCCACGAGTAAAAGCTGAATTATAGTAGTCAATCTTCTACAGCCACGAGTAAAGCTGCATCATAGTAGTCAATCTTCTGCAGCCGTGAGTTGAAGCTGAATTATAGTCGTCAATCTTCTTCAGCCATGAGTAAAAGCTGAATTATAGTAGTCAATGTTCTACGGCCACGAGTAAAAGCTGAATTTCATGAGTCATTCTTCTACAGCCACAAGTAAAAGCTGAATTATAGTCGTCAATCTTCTACTGCCATGAGTAAAAGCTGAATTATCGTCGTCAATCTTCTTCAGTCGCGAATAAAAGCTGAATTATAGTAGTTAACCTTCTACAGCCGTGGGTAAAAGCTGAATTATAGTCGTAAATCTTCTGCAGCCACGAGTAAAAGCTGAATTTTTGGAGTCAATATTCTACAGCCGCGAGTAAATGCTGAATTATAGTAGTCAATCTTCTACGGCCACGAGTAAAAGCTGAATTATAGAAGTCAAACTTCTACAGCCACGAGTAAAGGCTGAATTATCATAGTCAGTCTTCGACAGCCACGAGTAAAAGCTGAATTGTGGTGGTCAATCTTCTACAGCCACGAGTAAAAGCTGAATTATAGTAGTCAATCTTCTGCAGCCACGAGCAAAAGCTGAATTATAGTCGTCAATATTCTACAGCCACGAGTAAAAGCTGAATTATAGTAGTCAATCTTCTACAGCCACGAGGAAGGCTGCATCATCGTAGTCAATGTTCTACAGCCGTGAGTAAAAGCTGAATTATAGTCGTCAAATCTTCTATGGCCACAAGTAAAAGCTGAATTACAGAAGTCAATCTTCTCCAGCCACAAGTAAAAGCTGAATTATCGTAGTCAATCTTCTCCTGCCATGAGTAAAAGCTGAATTCTAGTCGTCAATCTTCTTCAGCAGCGAAAAAGCTGAATTATAGAAGTCAATCTTCTACAGCCACGAGTAAAAGCTGAATTATAGTCGTCAATCTTCTACAGCCACGAGTAAAAGCTGAATTATAGTCGTCAATCTTCTACGGCCGCAATTAAAAGCTGAATTATAGTAGTCAATCTTCTCCGGCCGCGAGTAAAAGCTGTATTATCGTAGTCAATCTTCTACAGCCGCGGGTAAAAGCTGAATTATAGTCGTCAATCTTCTACGGCCACGAGTAACTGCTGAATTATAGAAGTCAATCTTCTACAGCCACGAGTAAAAGGTAAATTATAGTCGTCAATCTTTTACGGCCACGAGTAACTGCTGAATTATAGTAGTCAATCTTCTACAGCCGCGAGTAAAAGCTAAATTATAGTCGTCAATCTTCTACAGCCGCGAGTAAAAGCTGAATTATAGTCGTCAGTCTTCTACGGTGGCGAGTAAAAGCTGAATTATAGCAGTCTATCTTCCACAGCCACGAGTAAAAGCTGAATTATAGGAGTCAATCTTCTACAGCCACGAGTACAAAGCTGAATTATAGGAGTCAATAATCTACAGCCATGAGTAAAAGCTGAATTTTATTCGTGAATCTTCTACAGCCGCAAGTAAAAGCTGAATTACAGTAGTCAATCTTCTGCAGCCACGAGTAAAAGCTGAATTATAGTAGTCAATCTTCTGCAGCCAAGAGTAAAAGCTGAATTATAGTAGTCAATCTTCTACAGCCATGAGTAAAATCTGAATTATAGTCGTCAATCTTCTACAGCCATGAGTAAAATCTGAATTATAGTAGTCAATCTTCTGCAGCCACGAGTAAAAGCTGAATTATAGCAGTCAATCTTCTACGGCCATGAGTAAAAGCTGAATTATAGTCGTCAATCTTCTACTGCCATGAGTAAAAGCTGAATTATCGTCGTCAATCTTCTTCAGTCGCGAATAAAAGCTGAATTATAGTAGTTAACCTTCTACAGCCGTGGGTAAAAGCTGAATTATAGTCGTAAATCTTCTGCAGCCACGAGTAAAAGCTGAATTTTTGTAGTCAATATTCTACAGCCGCGAGTAAATGCTGAATTATAGTAGTCAATCTTCTATGGCCACGAGTAAACGCTGAATTATAGAAGTCAAACCTCTACAGCCACGAGTAAAAGCTGAATTATCATAGTCAGTCTTCTACAACCACGAGTAAAAGCTGAATTGTGGTGGTCAATCTTCTACAGCCACGAGTAAAAGCTGAATTATAGTAGTCAATCTTCTGCAGCCACGAGCAAAAGCTGAATTATAGTAGTCAATCTTCTACAGCCACGAGTAAAAGCTGAATTATAGTAGTCAATCTTCTACAGCCACGAGGAAGGCTGCATCATCGTTGTCAATGTTCTACAGCCGCGAGTAAAAGCTGAATTATAGTCGTCAATCTTCTATGGCCACGAGTAAAAGCTGAATTACAGAAGTCAATCTTCTCCAGCCACAAGTAAAAGCTGAATTATCGTAGTCAATCTTCTCCTGCCATGAGTAAAAGCTGAATTCTAGTCGTCAATCTTCTTCAGCAGCGAAAAAAAGCTGAATTATAGAAGTCAATCTTCTACAGCCATGAGTAAAAGCTGAATTATAGTCGTCAATCTTCTACAGCCGCGAGTAAAAGCTGAATTTTCGTCGTCAATCTTCTACGGCCGCATTTAAAAGCTGAATTATAGTAGTCAATCTTCTCCGGCCGCGAGTAAAAGCTGAATTATCGTATTCAATCTTCTACAGCCGCGAGTAAAAGCTGAATTATAGTCGTCAATCTTCTATGGCCATGAGTAACTGCTGAATTATAGTAGTCAATCTTCTGCAGCCGTGAGTAAATGCTGAATTATAGTAGTCAATCTTCTACAGCCACGAGTAAACGCTGAATTATAGTAGTCAATCTTCTACAGCCGCGAGTAAAAGCTAAATTATAGTCGTCAATCTTCTACAGCCGTGAGTAAAAGCTGAATTATAGTCGTCAGTCTTCTACGGCGGCGAGTAAAAGCTGAATTATAGCAGTCTATCTTCTACAGCCACGAGTAAAAGCTGAATTATAGTAATCAATCTTCTACAGCCACGAGTAAAAGCTGAATTATAGTAATCAATCTTCTACAGCCATGAGTAAAAGCTGAATTATAGTAGACAATCTTCTACAGCCATGAGTAAAAGCTGAATTATAGCAGTCTATCTTCTACAGCCATGAGTAAAAGCTGAATTATAGTAATCAATGTTCTACAGCCACGAGTAAAAGCTGAATTATAGTAGTCAATCTTCTGCAGCCACGAGCAAAAGCTGAATTATAGTCGTCAATATTCTACAGCCACGAGTAAAAGCTGAATTATAGTAGTCAATCTTCTACAGCCACGAGGAAGGCTGCATCATCGTAGTCAATGTTCTACAGCCGTGAGTAAAAGCTGAATTATAGTCGTCAATCTTCTATGGCCACAAGTAAAAGCTGAATTACAGAAGTCAATCTTCTCCAGCCACAAGTAAAAGCTGAATTATAGTAGTCAATCTTCTACAGCCACGAGTAAAAGCTGAATTAAAGTCGTCAATCTTCTACAGCCACGAGGAAGGCTGCATCATAGTAGTCAATCTTCTACAGCCGCGAGTAAAAGCTGAATTATAGTAGTCAACCTTCTATGGCCACAAGTAAAAGCTGAATTACAGAAGTCAATCTTCTCCAGCCACAAGTAAAAGCTGAATTATAGTAGTCAATCTTCTACAGCCACGAGTAAAAGCTGAATTATAGTCGTCAATCTTCTACAGCCACGAGGAAGGCTGCATCATAGTAGTCAATCTTCTACAGCCACGAGTAAAAGCTGAATTATAGTAATCAATCTTCTACAGCCACGAGTAAAAGCTGAATTATAGTAGACAATCTTCTACAGCCATAAGTAAAAGCTGAATTATAGCAGTCTATCTTCTACAGCCACGAGTAAAAGCTGAATTATAGTAATCAATCTTCTACAGCCACGAGTAAAAGCTGAATTATAGTCGTCAATAATCTACAGCCACGAGTAAAAGCTGAATTTTATTCGTGAATCTTCTACAGCCGCGAGTAAAAGCTGAATTATAGTAGTCAATCTTCTTCGGCGGCGAGTAAAAGCTGAATTATAGCAGTCTATCTTCTACAGCCACGTGTAAAAGCTGAATTATAGGAGTCAATCTTCTACAGCCACGAGTAAAAGCTGAATTATAGTAGTCAATCTTCTTCGGCGGTGAGTAAAAGCTGAATTATAGCAGTCTATCTTCTACAGCCACGTGTAAAAGCTGAATTATAGGAGTCAATCTTCTACAGCCACGAGTAAAAGCTGAATTATAGGAGTCAATAATCTACAGCCACGAGTAAAAGCTGAATTATAGTAGTCAATCTTCTGCAGCCAAGAGTAAAAGCTGAATTATAGTAGTCAATCTTCTACAGCCACGAGTAAAATCTGAATTATAGTAGTCAATCTTCTGCAGCCACGAGTAAAATCTGAATTATAGTCGTCAATCTTCTACAGCCATGAGTAAAATCTGAATTATAGTAGTCAATCTTCTGCAGCCACGAGTAAAAGCTGAATTATAGCAGTCAATCTTCTACGGCCATGAGTAAAAGCTGAATTATAGTCGTCAATCTTCTACTGCCATGAGTAAAAGCTGAATTATCATCGTCAATCTTCTTCAGTCGCGAATAAAAGCTGAATTATAGTAGTTAACCTTCTACAGCCATGGGTAAAAGCTGAATTATAGTCGTAAATCTTCTGCAGCCACGAGTAAAAGCTGAATTTTTGTAGTCAATATTCTACAGCCACGAGTAAATGCTGAATTATAGTAGTCAATCTTCTATGGCCACGAGTAAAAGCTGAATTATAGAAGTCAAACTTCTACAGCCACGAGTAAAAGCTGAATTATCATAGTAATTCTTCTACAGCCACGAGTAAAAGCTGAATTGTGGTGGTCAATCTTCTCCAGCCACGAGTAAAAGCTGAATTATAGTAGTCAATCTTCTGCAGCCACGAGCAAAAGCTGAATTATAGTAGTCAATCTTCTACAGCCACGAGTAAAAGCTGAATTATAGTAGTCAATCTTCTACAGCCACGAGGAAGGCTGCATCATCGTAGTCAATGTTCTACAGCCGCGAGTAAAAGCTGAATTATAGTCGTCAATCTTCTATGGCCACGAGTAAAAGCTGAATTACAGAAGTCAATCTTCTCCAGCCACAAGTAAAAGCTGAATTATCGTAGTCAATCTTCTCCTGCCATGAGTAAAAGCTGAATTCTAGTCGTCAATCTTCTTCAGCAGCGAAAAAAAGCTGAATTATAGAAGTCAATCTTCTACAGCCATGAGTAAAAGCTGAATTATAGTCGTCAATCTTCTACAGCCGCGAGTAAAAGCTGAATTTTCGTCGTCAATCTTCTACGGCCGCAATTAAAAGCTGAATTATAGTAGTCAATCTTCTCCGGCCGCGAGTAAAAGCTGAATTATCGTAGTCAATCTTCTACATCCGCGAGTAAAAGCTGAATTATAGTCGTCAATCTTCTACGGCCACGAGTAACTGCTGAATTATAGTAGTCAATCTTCTGCAGCCGTGAGTAAATGCTGAATTATAGTAGTCAATCTTCTACAGCCACAAGTAAACGCTGAATTATAGTAGTCAATCTTCTACAGCCACAAGTAAACGCTGAATTATAGTAGTCAATCTTCTACAGCCGTGAGTAAAAGGTAAATTATAGTCGTCAATCTTCTACAGCCGTGAGTAAAAGCTGATTTATAGTCGTCAGTCTTCTACGGCGGCGAGTAAAAGCTGAATTATAGCAGTCTATCTTCTACAGCCACGAGTAAAAGCTGAATTATAGTAATCAATCTTCTACAGTCACGAGTAAAAGCTGAATTATAGTAATCAATCTTCTACAGCCACGAGTAAAAGCTGAATTATAGTAGACAATCTTCTACAGCCATGAGTAAAAGCTGAATTATAGCAGTCTATCTTCTACAGCCACGAGTAAAAGCTGAATTATAGTAATCAATCTTCTACAGCCACGAGTAAAAGCTGAATTATAGTAGTCAATAATCTACAGCCACGAGTAAAAGCTGAATTTTATTCGTGAATCTTCTACAGCCGCGAATAAAAGCTGAATTATAGTAGTCAATCTTCTTCGGCGGCGAGTAAAAGCTGAATTATAGCAGTCTATCTTTTAGAGCCACGTGTAAAAGCTGAATTATAGGAGTCAATCTTCTACAGCCACGAGTAAAAGCTGAATTATAGTAGTCAATCTTCTTCGGCGGCGAGTAAAAGCTGAATTATAGCAGTCTATCTTCTACAGCCACGTGTAAAAGCTGAATTATAGGAGTCAATCTTCTAGAGCCACGAGTAAAAGCTGAATTATAGGAGTCAATAATCTACAGCCACGAGTAAAAGCTGAATTATAGTAGTCAATCTTCTGCAGCCAAGAGTAAAAGCTGAATTATAGTAGTCAATCTTCTACAGCCACGAGTAAAATCTGAATTATAGTCGTCAATCTTCTACAGCCATGAGTAAAATCTGAATTATAGTAGTCAATCTTCTGCAGCCACGAGTAAAAGCTGAATTATAGTAGTCAATCTTCTACGGCCATGAGTAAAAGCTGAATTATAGTAGTCAATCTTCTACAGCCGCGAGTAAAAGCTGAATTATAGTAGTCAATCTTCTACAGCCACGAGTAAAAGCTGAATTATAGTAGTCAATAGTAGTCAATCTTCTTCAGCTGCGAGTAAAAGCTGAAATATACAGTCACGTGAAAAAGTAAGTACACCCCATGTAAAGTTTTGACTTTTTCAACATATTTCAACATACAGCTATTTGATCTTCATTTCAACAATATTGATAGATAAAGGTGATATAATATAACAAATATCATGAAACATTTACATTTTGTCGTCCATTGTATAATTTAAATAAACATAAATGCAAATTTCGCATGAGGGAAAAGTAAATACACCCTTCGCTCTAATAGGTGGTATTATCCCCTTTGGCAGAAATAACCTCAGGTTGGCGTTTCTTATAACTGTCTACCAGTCTCTGACATGGACTGGGAGAAATTTTTGCCCACTCTTCCATGCAGAATTCTTTCAGCTGTGCGATGTTTGAGGGGTTTCTTGCATGAACAGCTCGTATCAAATCCCCCCACAACATCTCGATGGGATTGAGATCCGGGCTTTGACTTGGCCATTCCAGAACCCTCCATTTCTTTCTTTTCAGCCATTCCTTGGTGGATTTACTGGTATGTTTAGGGTCATTGTCATGTTGCATGGTCCACCTTCGATTGAGCTTCAACTTTCCAACAGATGGCCTCACATTATCCTCAAGCACCCTCTGGTACAATGAAGAATTCTTAGTGGATTCTATGATGGTGAGCTGCCCAGGCCCTGATGCAGCAAAGCTGGCCCAAACCATAATATTTCCACCGCCATGCTTTACAGTTGGTATCAGGTTCTTGTGGTCAAATGCTGTCTTTGTTTTTCGCCAAACATGTCTTCTGGTACTGTGGCCAAATAGCTGTACCTTTGACTCATCTGTCCAGAGCACATTGTTCCAGAAGTGCTGGTCTTTGCCTAGGTGTTCATTGGCAAACTTTAGTCTTGCTCTGATGTTCTTTCTGGACAGCAAAGGTTTCCTCCTGGCACACCTCCCATGTAGATCAAATTTGTGCAGCCTCTTTCTAATGGTAGACTCGTGCACTTTGACATCAACAGTAGCAAGAGCTACCTGGCGGTCTCGTGATGACATTCTGGGGTTCTTCGAGACTTCTTTCAGCATCTTGCGGTCTGCTCCTGGGCTGAACTTGCTGGGGCGGCCTGGCCTGAACAAGTTGGCAGTTGTTTGGAATCTTCTCCACTTGTAGATGATCTTCCGGACAGTCGAATGATTGATTTCAAATTGTTTGGAGATCTCTTAAAATCCCTTCCCAGACTCGGGGCTTCTCATTTGTGATGACCTCTACAACTCAGTAAAGTTTCATGCTGATCAGTTTAGAATTGCGAGCTGTAGGCGAGTGACAAACAAACAAACCAACAAGAAGACGTCATGCAGAGCACTATACTTGCAAAATCCACCCCCCTCCCCAAAACCCACCCCCACCCCCGAAAAGAAGGTTGCAATTGATCCAGCAAATTGTCCATTTCATCAAGATCAAAATTGACGATATTGATCAAAGCTTGGGTCAACAGGATGAAAAATGATGATTTTTAGATGAAAATTGATGATTTTAAGAGTTTGACCTAGAGTTGAACTTTGACCTTTTGACATCAAAATAGTTGGTTTCCCAGTTCAGTGAGGCACTCTGCAAATGCTGTTCAATTTTCAAGTCAATCAGATGAAAATTGATGATTTTTTCAGATGAAAATTGATGATTTTTCAGATGAAAATGAATGTTTTGGAGGTTTGACCTTGAGTTGACCTTTTGACCTCAAAAATAGTTGTTTTCCCAATTTAGTGACTCAATGTGCAAATGCTGTTCAATTTCCAAGTCAATCAGATGAAAATTGATGGGTTCTTCAGGTGAAAATTGATGATTTTGGAAGTTTGACCTTGAGTTGACCTTTGACCTTTTGACCTCAAAAAAGTTCATTTCCCAATTTAGTGACAATATACAAATGCTGTTCAATTTTCAAGTCAATCGGATTTAAAATGGCGATTTTAGAAATTTGACCTCCAGATGACCTTTGACCTTTGAGCTCAAAATCAATAGGCTTCCTCATGACCCACCCTACCTTTTGGTGGAGTTTCGTAAAGATCGGTTTAAAAGTGTGACCTTTTGGTGATTGACATACAAACAGAATGAATGAATAACAGAATAACACACAAGACCAACCAATATACTTGAAAAAAAATTGATGTTCGCAAGTAACAAACAGACAAGTGTGAAAACAACCTCCATCCACCTTCGGTCGTGGAGATAATGAAACCAGAGAAGTTCAAGATATAAGATTGGAAGGCTAGAGAGAAAAAGACCTTCCCCTCCTCTCTTTGCCACCCTACCCCTACTCTCTCTGCCACCCTACCCCTCCTCTCTTTGCCACCCTACCCCTCCTCTCTTTGCCACCCTCCCCCTCCTCTCTCTCTGCCACCCTAACCCTCCTCTCTCTTCCACACTCCCCCTCGTCTCTCTCTCAATTCCACACTCCCCCTCCTCTCACTTCCCCCTCCTCCTCTCTCTTCTCCCTCCTCCTCTCTCTTCCCCCTCCTCCTCTCTCTTCCTCCTCCTTCTTCTTCTTCTTCCTCTCTCTCTATCTCTCTCTGCCACTTTGCACAGCTGCCGCTCGCTTAGCACGCACGTGCGATTGCCAGGTTTGTTGCTGGCAAAGCAATCAGTGTGTGTTCAGTGCAAAAAGTGAATCAGTGAGTGCTGTGTCTCGTGTTGCTTTTTTCCTTCTTCCTACCTTTTGGTCCTTTCTGCTGTCCGAGTGTCGGTGTCCCTTTCTATCGTCTTGTCTACTGAGCGAGAGAGCGAGAGAGGGAGAGACAGCGCGGTTAAAGTTAGCCACTTTAGGTGGTTAACGGGATTTATTTATTTATTTCCCAGTTATTGTTGTTGTTGTTGTTGTTTTTTTCATTTATTTCGGCTTTATAAACCTTTGTACCATTTATTGGTTACTTTTTTTCGTTTAGTTACTTCAAATGGCTAGCAAGAATAGTCGAAGTAATGCCGGTCGTGACGCCGATGAGGGGTTAACAGATGAACACGGCATGTGTTTTGTGACTTTGTCCCACCGGAAGATGTCTCGCTGGAGGAGACGCTCCTCGCAATCGGAGAATTGATCGGTTGTGAGAACATACGGGCAGCGTCCCGAATGCACCACAAGGTGGTTGTTTTCGTTTCACGTGTCCATTTCGCACACATCGTCGTGCAGAACGGCCTCACCTTGGGCAATGACCAGTTTGTTCCGGTTTTGCCATGGAACACTCCGGCCTCGAAGGTAATACTATCAAACGTTCTACCGACGCTGTCTAATGAGGAGATTCTTCAGAAGCTCGGTCAGTACGGTACTGTGGTGTCGAGAATTATCCAAGCCTCCATTCGCACCACAGACGGGAAGCTTAAGCATATCGAAACGTTTAGACGGTTTTGTTATGTTGTTTTGAAGGATGGTTTGACGCAATTGAATGTCTCTCTCGTTTTTAAGTCGTCAAAACGTGAGCACAGGATTTTTGCGGCAACGGAGAGGTTGATTTGTTACGGGTGTGGTGTACATGGACACACTCGGCAGTATTGTCCTGATGGGGAGAAAACGTATGCCACAGCAGCCGGACCACCTCCCCCCGTGACCACTACGGATGATTCTATAGATGTTTCACCTTCAGTGCGGGAATCTACATCGGACCATCAAGGTACGGCTTAGAGTGGTGCTGATGAGACCCATACGGATGTGCTTCGTGTAAGCGATGAGTCATCCAGTACAGCTGGCCATCGTGCAACCGATGAGTCAGCAAATGTAAGGGAGAAGCCTCTACCTGTAGAGGGAATGATTTGTGAGGAGCAGCAGATTGTAGATGTGGCGTCTCGGAAAAATTTGAAATGGTCACTTGTAAGTGCGAGGAATGAGGACAAAGCTGTTAAAGTGTTGGTGGTGCAGACAGGAAGCAGTTTAAACGATTCAGACAGTCCTTCACATGAAGATCAGCAAGGTGGTGAAACTATGGCTGACATGATACCACCTGCTCAGGATGAAGGGGAACTTTTTCCTGAAGGTTGTAAATTAACCTGCGAAACCGAACAGCCTACTGATGACCATATCAATTCTAATGGGGAATGCAAAATACCCATTACTACTAATAACGACTCCTCCCCCCCCATTGCAATGATGCATGAGGATAAAGAGGATGAAGAACCTAAGGTAGATGGGGATGGAACAGGTGTTTCTGTACAGGTTCAGGAGGAACTCGTTACTAGCGTCACAGAGGGAATTCTAACTACAGAGACACTGATCGGCCATGAGGAACCAGTGGCAATGGTTGACAGCCCCCCCCCCCCCCCCTCCCCCTTCCCCTCAGGAGGAAGAGCAGCCTTTGGAGATCCCAAAAGAAAATATTGTCAGATTTTTGAAGGAAACTTTCAGACAAAGGCATGTACGAATTAAGGATCATTTTCCTAATATCCAGGCCTTCCTTGCAGCCGCAAAACCTTTGCTGCAAAGGAGTGAGCATGTGGAAATCTCCGAACCTGAATTTCAGCGGCTGAGGAAATCCATCATGAAGGCAAACAAGGAATTCATTGACGAAGAGGACTTCACCCCCCAGAAGAATCAACCATGGAACTAAATGTTGTATCCTTAAATATAAATGGGGGTCGTGCCCCCTTACGGAGGGTGCAAACCATTCAAGCAGTTGGAAAAGAAAAGGCTGACATTATTCTCTTACAAGAGACCCACGCTACTAGTGCTCAAGTAGCCGATTGGGGGAAACTTTTTAAAGGCCAATGGTGGCTAAGTGGGTTCCCTACACCTCGGGCCGGTGTTGCCATTTGCCTAAGTCACAAGAATTGTGCTCAACAGGTTTCATTTAAAGAAATCTATAAAGGGCATTTGATCTCAGTAGATTTTCTTTATAATACCCAAAAGATTATAGTAGTGAATGTTTATGCACCATGTGACCCAATGGAGAGGAAAATTTTCTTTTCCACTCTGCGGGATTTTGTAAAAACTCTGGACCGAACAGCCTTTATCTGTATCGCGGGAGATTTTAATTGCACAATTTGTCCGTCGATTGATAGGAATGGTCATGAGCCTCATGTTGCCTCTACGAAAGCTCTAGAGGACACAATCAACATCTTTCGGTTTAAGGATGTGTGGAGATCACAACACCCACTCTCATGCTGTTATACATGGTGTAGATGCAATGATGGTATTATGTCAATGGCAAGGCTGGACAGATTCTATGTGAACAAGCCAATGTTGAATGTGGTGTCTGTCTCCAAAATTTTACCAACTGGATTCACAGACCACAGTTTAATCTCAATGTCCTTTAAGTTACCCCTTCCACCCGGTGGTAGTGCTTACTGGTCGTTGAATACTCGTCTCTTACATGACAAGGAATTTAATGAGGCCTTTCATGTCGTGTGGGAGAAAATTCGCTCCTCCAGACCTGAGTATGATAGTCTCCGGCTGTGGTGGGACATTGCAAAATCCCAAATTAAGAATTTCTGTCAACAATATAGTGCATACACCACCAAAATCCAATCAATATCAATCGATCAGTTAAAATCTGAAATTATATCTTTAGAACAGAATGTTGACGAGGTTGGGAGAGGTGCACATGACCAACTAATATGGGCAAAGAAAGCAGTGCTGGAGGAAGCGGTACGGCAACAGGCGATGGGTGCCTTGGTCCGAATGCGAATGAGCTATTTAACTCTGGACATGCCAAACAAAGAGTTCTTTAAGTTAGAGTCTTCCCTCAAAAGGTCACAACAAATTCATACTTTACTCACTCCCAATGGGTCGCTGGTGACCTCCCAGCAGGTGATCAGGTGTACTCTGAAAGGGTTCTATTCTAACTTGTATTCTCCTCAGAACGTGGACAATGAGGTGATACGAGAGTTACCTGCTGGGCTTCCGAGTGTCGAGGAGGATGAGCGATGCATGCTCGATTCCCCAATTTCAGCTGATGAACTTGAAGCAGCTGTGCAGAGCCTGAAAAATGGGAAAGCTTCTGGAATAGATGGCCTGCCCACAGAATTCTACAAGACCTTCTGGGCCCTTGTGGGACCTGACTTACTCGATGTACTCGATGAAAGCATACGTGTCGGAGAACTTCCAATGTCTTGTAGACGAGCAGTCGTTTGTTTGCTACCAAAAGCTGGGAATCTTCAACTGGTTGATAACTGGCGACCTGTCTCCTTATTGTGTGTTGATTACAAGATTTTCTCTAAAGTACTTGCTAATCGTATGAAGACTGTGATCAGTTCAGTTATACACCCGGACCAGACCTACTGTGTGCCTGGAAAATCTATTTATGATAATATTTTTTTGGTAAGAGATATTATTTCATGCAATAATTTCCTGCATGACGATTTTGGATTGCTGTTTCTTGACCAAACTAAGGCCTTCGATCGTGTTGACCACAAGTACCTTTTTTCTGTCCTGAAAGGAATGGGGTTTGGTGAAACTTTCACCTCTTATGTGAAACTCCTGTATACTAATACTCAATGTATGATGAAGATCAACAATAGGTTATGCTCTCCCTTTCCTTTCCAACGGGGTATTCGCCAAGGTTGCCCCCTCTCTGGGCTTTTATATATAGTCGCCCTTGAACCACTCCTTCGGTCTATTAAACAGCAAATACCTCAGGGAATGAGAAGTATAGAAGGAGCAGAATTTGTGCAGACGGCTTATGCTGATGTCTGTGTTTTGATTAGAAGCTCCAATGATGTCTCTGCTTTACAACGTTGTATGTGAGATTTCTCTGCAGCCTCTTCCGATGGGATCAATTGGAATAAAAGTACAGCATTATGGTGTGGCAAAGGCAATCTCTCTTGTGTATCACCACCCTCACTCCCACACAACCTGGTCTGGAGAACGGACGGGGTTAAATATCTTGGAGTGCATATCGGTAATCGTGAAACAGAAATGAAAAATTGGGAAGGAGTGTTGGAACAAATTATGCACAGATTGAAAGCATGGGAAGGACTGCTGAGGTCCATCTCCTATCGAGGCCGTACCCTTGTCATAAACAATCTGGTTGCAACAAAATTATGGCACAGAATTATTGCTTTACAGCCATCAAACCAACTAATTATGGCTACTCAGTGAATGCTAGTAAACTTCTTTTGGAGTGGCTACCATTGGCTGAGGCCTGAGATATTGTACTACCCCCGGAAGGAAGGTGGCCAGGGCATTGTTGATATCTCTGGTCGGGTTGTGGCCTTTCGGCTACAGTCTCTGCAGAGACTACTGTTCGCTGAACAGCTGCCCTGGCGGCCCTTTGCATTTTTTCTGTTACAACAGGCTGGTAGACTGAGATATGATCGGCAGCTTCTTTTGATAGACCTCGAGCATATAAATTTTGCCTCTCTTCCGAGATTCTATCAGAGTTTATTGGACACTTGGAAAAGGTTTGACGTCCACCGCTTCCTTGAGGGCTATAATTGTCGAATGTTCCTTCAAGAACCCCTTTTCTTCAATAACTTTTTTCCTGGTATCCCTCATAGCCATGCCCTGATTAAAAAATTTATCCAAGGAGGGATTAACAAAGTATGTGATCTGAGAGATTCATCTGGAGTTAAGTGGAAACCTGCTGGTTTGGTGGCAACCTCAGTTGGATCTCGGTCTGTCCGACTTGTAGACCAAGTTGTACGTATAGTCATTAGAAAATTTAGACAGCTAAACATCGGCTGGGAAGGTGTTGGTAACATTGAGGACTTTCGGTTAGGTTTCCCTGAAATCAAAGTGCACCTTTTGTCTTCTCTTCAGCCGGAGATTGAACATATACCCCCCCTTTTCATCTTGTAACTAAGATTGGAATCCGTTATCTCTTTCGACAAAATAAGAATGTACCCCTCTCTGGGAGAACACGAGTAGCTTTGTGGTCAGAGCGGTTAGGGTCGGGGTCTCCGTCTACCCCCCTTTGGCCTCACATGTACACCTTACCAATACATGGTGTGTTAGCGGACATACAATGGAGGTTAGCACACTGGGCGCTTCCCTCCAATATTTTTGTTCACCGTATTAACAGCTCACTACCGGAAACTTGTCCTTTCTGTGATCAGAAGGAGGATTTGTTTCATGCTTATGTACAGTGTCGTAGGCTGACATCGCTTTTCTTGTTCCTTGAATATCTTTTTCACCAACTGTCCTTCCCTTTCAATATGCATATCTTTATATTTGGTGTCTTTCAGGCCCACATGTAGAGATGTGGGTGTTATTCTCAATTTTTTGGTTGCTGTTGCAAAATATGCGATATATAAATCTCGGAAAATTAAAATAGATAACGGCTATGGCTCTGATGCTATTTCTATTTTTAAAGGGTTTGTCTCAACACGACTCAAGCTAGAATTTGATTTCTGTGTCAGTAATGGAAACGTCCAACTTTTTGAGAGAAAGTGGTGTATTGGCAATGTTCTGTGCTCAGTCGATGATTCAAAAGTGGTAATTACTTTATAATTCCTGATTGATTTGACTTTTTTTCTTTGGAACTGATTGCTTGCATATATGTTTCTTCCTGTGTCCTTGAATACATTTCTCTCTCTCTCTCTTAGTTTTTCGCTTAATTTGCTCCTGATGTATTTATAGCTCTTGCATGAGCATTTCCTTTAAAATTGGTTGTGGTTTTGTTTGTGTCTTCCCCTTTGGTTTGTAAAATATATATTTTTGTGTATTCGCTGGTTTCTTTTAAATACCCTTTGCTCTTTTTGTGGTGTCTTCATGATCCTTATGCAATTTCTTTAAACTGGTTGCTTTGTTTTTTTTTACAACTGCTTTGTGAAATGTGTTTTTTTACAACTGCTTGTGAAATGGCTTCACATTGTTTGTAATAAAAGGACACAAAAGTCAAGTCTCTCTCTCTCTCTCTCTCTCTCTCGCCCCCTGCAGGCCGTTTGCGTTGGGCGTGGCGTCATGGCAGCTGTGAGCAACTGCTCTGTGTTGTAGTGAGTTCTTTGTGAGTTTTCCTCCTCTCCTGCCCTCCCCTGCCCCCCCCCCCCTCCCTCTCCTTTCCATCCTGTGTACTTTGGCATTTTGTTTTCATCATTTCTACACCTTTGTCTTCAAGAGAGAGAGGTTTGAGAGCGGACCCATTTTGGGTGTGGCCTACCGGCTTCGACGACGCTTTGTAAGCCTTTTTGTGCTTATAATGCACGTTTATTATTTATTTTAGTTTGATTTATTTCGGTTTGGTACCTACTTGTCCGGTTCGGACAAGTGGGGGGTGTTAATTCACTGGGATGGCGAATGCACGCTCTCGGTTAGAGGCGTTCGACAACTTAACAAGGAAGCATGCATTTGTGTGTGTTCCACCCGAAGGAACTTACACTGAGGACATTGTTTTGTCGGTGGGGAAAATAATCGGTTGTGAGAATGTACGAGCAGCGTCGAGAATGAATCAAAAAGTTGTTGTATTTGTGTCCGATGAAAAATTCGTTCACGATGTTAGTGCGGGTTTAACCACAGAGACAGGTCTCTTTGTCTTGGCGTCGCCTATGGACACTCCGTCGATGAGGGTCGTCATATCTAACGTACCCCCATTTATAACCTGCGATCAGCTGATGTCCGTTTTGTCCCGATACAGAACAGCTGTGTCGAAAATCACAATGAAATCCGCTCCGGTCTCAGGATGAACGTGTTAAACATCACGTTCAAGGTAAAGGTGAACAACCATGAGTACCAGATTCATCGGCCTCATTAACATGTTTTCATTGCGGAGCTTTTGGGCATGTGAAAAGGTTTTGTCCGAAGGTATCGTGTGTACGGTGCGGTGAAGCAGGTCATAGTGACGCTGATTGTAAAAGAGATAACACCCCGGTCTCTAATGTACGAAACAAGGTAAACCAAAATACCCGAACGGTTCCTACCGCCGCTCCCTCACACTCGAGGAGTAGGGATAATACTCCTGTTCGTGTTGGTGAAAACGACAACACCGCTGATTCGGTAAATAATGAAATAATCCCAGATAACCCATCTGTTGTGGCAGATGCTACGTGCAGTGAGGAGATGGAAGAAAATCCCATTGTGGTGACAAAAAAACGAAGAGCACCTGGTGCTTGTAACTCCAACATTACTTTGAAAAAGGTAGTGTTGGATAAAGAGAGTGTGGGTGCAGACGCCCTGGAACGGCTTTCTCAGGTGTCCACAAGCTGTATTGACACCAGGGAGAAGGAACCTGAATTAATTAATTCTGAAACATTATCGGGCAGCACCGAAAACTTGGGAGAAAAAGTAGATGGTGAGACTAAAGATGATGGTGAGCTCATTAGTGAGCCGCCACCTTCACTACCTGCTGAGACCGAGCGGAATGGGAATGTTTCAGCCCCAAGCTCCTCTTTACCACTGCAAGATCTAAATCATGACACTGGTTCGTCAACTGAGCCAGTGAACATCTCCCTACAGGAGGGTGAAGCCGAGATTTCAGCTGCTGAATGTCCCGAGTACCAGAGTGAAGATGACTCTACCATAGAACATTCCAGCAAATCTTCGGACTTGGCTGGAATCAAAATGGGGACTGTGCAGACTGATTATATGTGACCCGGGCGGAGCTGTTTCTGATTTGTCAGAATCAGAGAATGAAGTTGAGATGACTGAGTTGTCTCAATATTCATCGTATCAGTCATCCATAGCCCCTCAACTTATTATTTCTTTTCTGAATGACACCTACCGACAGCGAAATGTGATTGTAAAAGATCATTTTCCTGATTTTATTTCATTCATCCAGGCTGCAAAGGACATAATTAGGAGGCCGGATGAATTTCATTTAACAAGGTCGCTGTTTCATCGGCTTAGAAAGGCTGTTACAAAAGCAGGGAGCGAGATTTCCCAACAACCACTCATGCCTTTTGCTAATCCATGAAAAAAATCACCTTTGGAACCTTAAATATGAACGGCGGAGGTGCAAGCCAAAACAGCCAGGTTCAAGTGAAAAGTTTATTTGAGCGCAAGAAAATTGATGTACTCTTACTCCAGGAAACCCATATAATTCAAAATGGGGAGTACGACTGGTGTCGCCTCTTTAAGGGACAATGTTTTTTTAGTAACATGTCTTCTTCTTCTGCTGGTGTTGCCTTTTTACTCAGACCAGGCCTAGTACCTGAGTCATGCCTCTTCCAGGAGGTGATTAAAGGCCGGTTTATTTCATTGGAACTGGTCATTAATAATTTTCGGTTTATACTATTCAACGTTTATGCACCAAGTGAGAGTGTGGAACGAAGAGCTTTCTTTTCATCTTTAATTTGACACATGCAGTCGATAGATCTCATTAATTGTATTTGCATGGGGGGTGACTTTAATTGCACCTTTAAACCCAGTATAGACCGAAATACAGCAGAACCTCATCCCGAAGGTAGTACTGATTTGTTAAATTATTTTACGGCAGTGGGTGTGCTAGATGCATGGAGACTGCATTACCCCAACAAATCTGAGTATACTTGGGGACGATGTGCCAATGGGAGAATGACCTTCGCTAGACTTGACCGTTGGTACATAAACTCACAGTTCAGGAATGCGGTTATCTCTCCAAATCATTTTCCATCTTTGTTTTCTGATCATCATTTAGTTACCATGGGCCTCTTTTTCCCTCAACCCTTACGAAAAAGTGCATACTGGAAATTCAATACCAGTCTTCTCGAGGATGCTTTGTTTAAAGACGCCTTCCGTGCTTTTTGGGTCATCCAACTTTCAAAAAAGCCCTCTTTCTCTTCTTTAGCATTATGGTGGGATAACACAAAAGCTCAGATTAGAGTGTTTTGTCAGCAGTTTGTTTCAAATGAAACTGACGTAAAAAATATAACAATGGCTTGTTTAGAAGCTGATATTATACGGTTAGAGTGTAAACTGGCTAAAGATAATATCAGAAGAGACCACAGGTTATTGGTTGAAAAGAAGGCTCAACTGAGAGAGCTGATTCAGGAGAAAGCAGCTGGCCTGTTAATCAGATTAAGAATAAACAATTTAAAGGTATCAGACACCCCGAGTAAATCTTTCTTCCAAATGGATTTTGTAAATAAGTCACCCAAAACCCTTTTCTCTGTACAAGACTTTAGGGGCAACATGGTTGCCAACCCATGGAATTTTTAACTTCTCACCTTTCATCCCTAACTGAGCCTCAGTGCCTGGACCTGGATTCAACAATTACTTTGCCTGAGCTAACGCAGGCCCTAAGTGAAATGGACTCGGGGAAAGCTCCTGGGATTGATGGCCTACCGGCAGAATTTTTCTTGGCTTTTTGGGACCTTTTGGGCCCTGAATTATTGAATGTCCTGAAATCATCCTTGGTGCTTGGAGAACTCCCACTAAGCTTCAGAAGAGCAGTGGTGTCGCTGATTCCAAAGACTGGGGATCTACGACAGATAAAGAATTGGCGGCCGGTCTCGTTATTATGTACGGACTACAAAATATTGTCAAAAGTGTTGGCCAGTCGGTTGAAGACGGTAATCGGTGATCTAGTCCACCATGATCAGAATTACTGCATCCCAAACAGATCTATTTATGATAATATTTTTTTGATTAGAGATTTAATGGAATGTGATTGCTTGGAAAAAGATTTTGGCATAATATTCCTTGATTTGGAAAGGGCTTTTGACAGTGTGGATCATGTTTTTTTGTATCGTGTGCTAGAAGCATGTGGCTTTGGTGTCAATTTTAGGGCCTACGTGACTTTGTTGTACAACAATATATTTAGTTTATTTAAAATAAATAACAAACTCAGCTCTCCGGTACAGGTTCAAAGAGGGGTGAGACAAGGATGCCCGGTTTCTGGGTTATTATTTTCCTTGGTAATGGAATCACTCCTAATTTTATTTAGGAAAAATATTTCAGGAGTGACTGTATCCCCTGGGAGTCCTTCAGTAGTTGTATCGGCTTATGCAGATGATGTCTGTGTGGTTGTTAAGGAGAGTGATATCCCAGCACTTGTTGAATGTTTAAATCTTTTTTGCCTCGCTTCTTCTTTGAAGTGTAACTGGGACAAGAGTAAGGCCTTATGGATTCCCTGTCTCAAGAACATTCCACCTGGAAGAGTGCTGGTACCACCTGTGCATCTACCAACAAAGTTAAAATGGGTGGAAGACGGAGTCAAATACCTTGGGGTTTTCCTGGGATCTCCACATTACGTCCTCAAAAATTGGGACGGGATTGTTGAGCATGTCAAAAAAAGACTGGGACTGTGGAAACGAGCTCTGCCCCACCTTTCCTACAAAGGCAGGGTTCTAGTGGTTAATAATTTGGTGGCTTCTTCCCTGTGGCATAGGTATATCTGCCTTCAGCCGCCAGAGGCACTACTAAAGGCAGTGCAGAGGCTACTCGTGGATTTTTTTGGAGTGGTCACCATTGATTACTACCAAATGTCATATGTAGCCCCTTGTCTGAAGGTGGCCAGGGACTGATCGACATAAAAAGTCGTATCATGGTTTTTCGGCTGTGTACCATACAGCAGTTGCTGTACAAGGAACGACTGCCAAGCCGACTTCTGGCCTATCACGTGCTGCGAAAAGCAAGCGGGCTCGGATACGGCCTTGAACTTTTCTTAGTCCAACTCCAACATGTCGACACATCTCATCTACCATCATTCTATCAGAGCCTTCTGAATGCCTGGCAAAGCCTTTCGACTAGTCGCCAGCAAGAAACCTATGCTACAAGCATGTTTGTGGAAGAACCCCTTTTTTACAACCCGCTGTTTCCTGCAATTCCAAGAAGCCGAGACTTTTATCAACACTTGATTACAGCGGGCATAATCAAAGTGTTGGACCTCCGCCATGATTCTGGTTGGGGGTGGAAGACGGTGCAAGAGATAGCTGATATGACTGGAATATGGTCAAACAGAATAATCGGAAGAGTCCTAAAGGAAATAGTAAAGAAAAGCTTCCAACTTGGACTAAGATGGACCCAGGAAGTTTTGGTGACATCCAATGACTGGCATTTTCCTGGTTTATTGGTACAGCCTAGTCACGGAGACTTGCCCCCAATTAGTGAGGGACAAAACATTTTTCAGAAATGCAGTAGTAAAGACCTGTATCGGTTATGCACTGCAGTTCTGCTTGGGAACTCACCGTTAAATGGAGTGGCCAGGTGGAAAGGGCTAATGCCGGAAGGACTCCCATCTGAGCCTGCATGGGAATCAATATACGGTAAGCTGGTAAGCAAAAGGACAGGTGATCTCCAGTGGCGAATGATACACTAGATCATTCCGTCTAATAAATTAGTGAGTCATTTCGCGCCCACATCTACGTGTTGCCCGTTCTGTGTGAACACAGAGGATGTGTTCCATGCGTACGTTGATTGTGCAAGGCTTGTGCCTTTATTCCAATGGCTGAATTACATGGCTCGAAAAATGAAGATCACTTTTTCTCTGTGATCATTTATTTTTGGTTTCAATGATATGAAAGAACATGTACATATGCTGTTTTTGTTTTTAGTGGCCACGGCGAAAATGGCAATTTATTTATCGAGGAAGGAAAAACTGAAAGGAAAGCCGATTGGGCAATGTGATGTCTTGTTCTTTTTTAATGCCTTGATATCTGCAAGACTCAAACTTGAATTTTGTGTTTCTGAAAGAAAAAAATGTATTGATGAGTTTATGAACATCTGGTGTTTTGATGGGATCTGCATGGTGCAGGCGAATGAATTAATGATATATTTGTAGGTTTGTTTGGATTGAATCAGTGTGTGGTCGGTTTTTCTGTTGTTGTTTTTCTTTTCTAGTTCATTGTACTGTTTTGATTTCCTGTCATTATCTCTTTTTCTTTTCTGTGTTTTTGATTATTGTGCCTGTATTGAATAGTATCTTCACCGACTGGCTTGTATTTTTATATTTTGGTAATAAAAAGTCTAAAAGTCAAAAGTCTCTCTCCTCTTTCTCTCTCTCCTCTCTCTCTCTCTCTCTCTCTCTCTCTCTCTCTCTCTCTCTCTCTCTCTCTCTCTCTCTCTCTCCTCTCTCTCTCTCTTTCTCTCTCTCTCCTCTTTCTCTCTCCTCTCTCTCTCTCCTCTCTCTCCTCTTTCTCTCTCCTTCTCTCCTTCTCTTCTCTCTCCCCTTTCTCTCTCCTCTTTCTCCTCTTTCTCTCTCCCCTTTTTCTCTCTCTCTCTCTCCCCTTGGCCGGCTCTCTTATTGCCATTCATCCTCTCCTCTTCCGCACAACCATAATTGTCCTACTGTCACAACCAGCTTGTGCCAGCGTAAAGTCCTCACCTGTTCTGTTCCCCATTAGACATCATCATTTTTTTGTTTTAATGACAAAAATGTCGAACGGCAGTTTTGCACACTCAAAATAACCAAGGGTGAGCAAAATGAAGCGCATTCTGCCTTTCTTTGCAATTAGTTGCTGCGTTCATTGTCGCTTTTCAATCCATTACAACACGAAGAGGGTGCTTCATCTCACTACCTGGGCCAGGAATACAACCCATGCCAGCGTGAGCCTCAGGTTGAATGAGTATGTTTGAACCACCTCAGCTGGTAATCGCATGCAGGTGTTCTGCTGTTTATCTTGCTGAAGAGCAGGTAACATCCCATGTTTTTTTTTAAAGAGCTACATTGTTTCCATGAATCTCATCCCAATTTAAAAAAAACGTTCAATGTGCTCCATAAGAATAGGGATCCATAGGATTTACGTTGAACAGGGCACGCTGTCTGCCAGCCTTAGTTGGTGGATGTTAGGTGTCTTTTATAAAGAGATGTTAGGTGTCCTTTATAAAGAGCAGATGTTAGGTGTCCTTTATAAAGAGTGGGTGTTAGGTGTCCTTTATAAAGAGTAAATGTTAGGTGTCCTTTATAAAGAGTGAGTGTTAGGTGTTCTTTATAAAGAGTAGATGTTAGGTGTCCTTTATAAAGAGTAGATGTTAGGTGTCCTTTATAAAGAGTAGATGTTAGGTGTCCTTTATAAAGAGTAGATGTTAGGTGTCCTTTATAAAGAGTAGATGTTAGGTGTCCTTTATAAAGAGTAGATGTTAGGTGTCCTTTATAAAGAGTAGATGTTAGGTGTCCTTTATAAAGAGTAGATGTTAGGTGTCCTTTATAAAGAGCAGATGTTAGGTGTCCTTTATAAAGAGTAGATGTTAGGTGTCCTTTATAAAGAGTAGGTGTTAGGTGTCCTTTATAAAGAGTCGGTGTTAGGTGTCCTTTATAAAGAGTAGGTGTTAGGTGTCCTTTATAAAGAGTCGGTGTTAGGTGTCCTTTATAAAGAGTAGGTGTTAGGTGTCCTTTATAAAGAGTAGATGTTCGGTGTCCTTTATAAAGAGTAGGTGTTAGGTGTCCTTCATAAAGAGTCGGTGTTAGGTGTCCTTTATAAAGAGTGGGTGTTAGGTGTCCTTTATAAAGAGTAGGTGTTAGGTGTCCTTTATAAAGAGTAAATGTTAGGTGTCCTTTATAAAGAGCAGATGTTAGGTGTCCTTTATAAAGAGTAGATGTTAGGTGTCCTTCATAAAGAGTGGGCGAGCTGTTGCCAACACCCTAGGCAAATTACTGCACACTCATTTGAGCATGGTAAATGATTCTGATTGTTCCCACTGCACCAGGTGTAATATGCACATATCTGCTTCCAGCTTATGGTCCGGGCTACCAGAGGGCTGCAGTGTACCTTTAGTCGGCATCCTGTGGGTGTTTGACAAGGTCGTGCCATTTCTCACCCTAACTGAGACCGAGATTCTCCCCTACTCCTGTAACGTGAATGGATGTGGCCAGAAAAGTTCATGGCAAGGCCAAAATGGCCCGAGGTTTTCCTTTGTGTCCTTATTACGGTATTTTTGTGTTGAATGTTTAAACATTGCATATAGTTAGCTCACCTGCAACGAAGTTCAGGTGAGCTTATGCGATGGCGTCATGTCCGTCCGTCCATCCATAAACACTTGAAACTTCTTCTCTGAAACCGCTGATGGGATTGCGACCAAATTTGACACTAATTATATTTTTTGTGTTGTGACAAAAGGTTGTTCGGGGCATTAAAAGAGTCGGGGTCTAAGGGGGTTTACCGGGGTCAAAGTGGATCCAGGTTTGACCCCCAAAAATAGGAATTTGCTTTTTCCTCTGAAACTAAACTCAATATTTCGATGAAACTTTACCAAAACCTTCACCACTCATGATGTACCAAAGTTTATTCATAACACTAAGAAAATCTACCACTTTGGGGGTCTAGGTTGGGGTCAAAGTGGGTCCAGGTTTGACCTCCCCCCCCCCCCCCCCCCCCCCCCAAAAAAATTGATATTTGCTTTCTTCTCTGAAACTATACACGTGATTTCGATGAAACTTGACCACAACCATCATCACCGGTGATCTACCAAAGTCTGTTCACGGCATTAAAAAAAATCGGGGTCTAAGGTGGTCTATGTGGGTGGGGTGGCTGGCCCCAAAAAGAGGTATTTGCTGTTTTCTCAGAACCGACACATACAATTTTGATGAAACTTCACCACAACATTCATCATCCGTGATGTACCAATGTTTGTTCAAGGCATTGGAAAAATTGCGGTCCGAGGAGGTACACGGAGTGGGTGGGGTTGGGGGATGCCCCCCAAAATGGCTATTTTTGTGTTTGTTTGTTTAAAGTCTTATGATTCCACTTGCTGCCCTTTCTTCTAGCAACCATTCAAATTGGTTTAATAGCTTTAGTCGGTGCAGTATACTGTTTGTTCTACCAGGTGAGCACCACGGGTATTGCCCCTATGTTTTGTAATCATCGGACTACTTGTGCACCAGACGCTTTCCTAGCGCGAGACATTAAACGAATGTACGCATCCATTTTTTTTTTGGAGCATAACATAAAATTGGTGATTGGGTCATGGGGGGAATGTCGAATCATTGGGCTTATTCCTCGTGGTGCAATGTAGCGAAAGATCCTCGTGACCTCGAGCAATAACATACGTGATAACAAAGGTCAACTGGACTTTGGCGTCTGCGTGCATGACATCTGTGATGGTTCACGACGAGTGCATCAAACTCATCCAATAATTCTACACTCATTTTGTCAATAAAAAGTGCCAAGACCCACACAACAAATACACACATTGAATTCTCAACTTTAATACTCGTTTAAAAACAAAAGATTCAAAAATGGATGCAAAAACGTCAACATCCTCAGTGGTAACACAATGAGGTTCAATGCTCTCCGAATGTTCAGCAAAGGGACGCACTAAGGGCAGCTCTTCAATGTGCCAGCTGCCAATTCAGATGCGTCAAACCAGGTGAGCAAAACGTACAATACTGATCTAGTGTGCTGCGATTAGCTTTATGGCACACAGCCAACCACGTGGTCAGTTGTGGCACATGGCTGCTTGCCAACTTTCCCTGCAGACCCAAAACAAACACTACACATGACAAACAGCAAATTGCATTTGCCAACATGGTTAGGAGGTGGACGGGTCTTCGAGTATGGCTTATAATCAGTCACGCAAAGGCAACCTTTTTCACGGCCCCGTGACAGTCAGCTACAATACATGTGGTGATTGGTAAGCTCAAGTTTCTGGCGATAACGTTCACGATTCGTTTGTGTTCGCCTTCTCTGATTTAGCCAACATCTAAAGACATAAAACTCCAGGTAAATGTTGAAAGCAGCTTGAGTCGAGGTCTCATCAGCCGGCGTTCAAGTGTCAGAAAAGGCAGAGTCACAATATGAGCGAGTTTCTTGGCTATGGAAAAACGGGTCAACAAACAAATAACGATCCTTAAAAAGAGATTTCCGTGATAATCTGGTCAAAAAAAAAGAAATCATAATCACGACGAGTCGGCTGAATGGTCCTTCCGCTTTCCAATCCAATAGTCCAACATCAGGGTAAATAACAGATTCGGCAAAGCGAGTGGAATTCTCAAACGATCATGTGAGCAGGTGCATCGATCATTGGCACGAAATTTTGTATCTTCTCAGCTATTTCAGTTCATTTAAAAAAAAAAGCCACTTTTATCAATAGGAACAACTATACAAACTTTTATCAATAGGCCTGTGGTATTTCTTAATTAAATTTATTTTTTAAACCTACCCCCAAAAGGTATCATGCACACATCAAATGATCCATTTTATTTTGGGGTTTCACATAAATTTTATGGGGTTCAAAAAATTTAATCATTAAAAAACTAGAACGGCACTCGGTAGAGCGCATACCTACGCCAGGCTGAACAGCTTATGTTTTGTATCCACTGATAGGCCGGATCTGGATTCGGACCTGAACCAAAATTGAATCGATGAGTCCTTGTCACACACACAATCTGTCCACCAGGTTTCGCCCAAATCCGTCCATAAATTTTTGAGATATCCTGCTATATGTTGGTTTTAGCCCGATCTCTCAATGGTGAAGAATCACTTAAAAATTAAATAACTCTCGTACCTGAATCCATATTCAGATATTCACCAAAATCGAATCGATTAGTCCTTGTCACACACACAACTTGTCCACCAGGTTTCGTCCAAATCTGTCCACAACTTTTGGAGATATCCTGCTCTATATCATTTTGGCCCTATCTGCCAATGGTGTAGAATCACTTAAGAACTTCTACTAGCAGGATCCGAATCTGGATCTTCACCAAAATCTAATCGTTTCGTCCTTTTCAAATATGCTACCTGTCTGCCAAATTTTGTCCGAATCCGTTCACATATTTTTGAGATATCTTGTTCACAGACAGACAGACAGACAGACAAGCAAACAAACAGACAAACAGGAGTGAAAACATAACCTCCATCCACCTTAAGTGGTGGAGGTAACTAGATGGCATTCACATAATACTTACCCTGCACAGTCAACCTGAAGCAAGCCAACTCTTCTGTTTTTGAAGGGTTTTTTTTCTTTGATCCAATATGGCTGCCAGACCACGTGAGCAATGACATCATAAATTTATATTCTCCAATATAATTGTTGTGTAGATCATGCTCAATAAATTTCAAACTGATCAGACTAAGAGTTGTCCCTGTCAAATTATGACGTCATAATTAAGGCACCAATGACGTCATCGTTAACAACATCTATTCACCATGCAGAGTTCTTTACAATGAGCCACGTTTCAATTTTTTCCATGGAGTGGTTTTGGAGATATGGAGGTGCAACATTTTTCGGTTTTTCCAGGATGGCACCTGTACCACCTGACCTATGACATCATAATTATCATTAAAATATTCTACAGGAGGAGGCGCTCCTATGGTGAAAATGTCGTGTCAATCGGACGAAGAATTGCAGAGAAAATTTTTTCATATTGATCGGATGAAGTGTTATACTTGTCGAATTATGACGTCATAAAGAAGGCACCGATGACATTAACATATCTTATTCCCCATGGGGAGTACTTGACAATGAGCCTTGTTTCAACTTTTTCCATCGAGTGGTTTGGGAGATATATAGGTGTAACATTTCTCCAAGATGGCATCCGTACCACGTGACCTATGATGTCATAATTATGAATAAAAACATTCTACAGGCGGAGGCACTCCTTTGGTAAAATTTCGTGTCAATTGGATCAACGGTTGCCGAGAAAATTATTTTTTTATAAATGCAGATGTGCACATACGCCACACATACATACGTAACCGAATGCCTAACCCTGCTTTTCGCATAGCGAGCGTAGGGTAACGAGCAATGCGACTGTGTCGCCAATATGCCTTTGCCTAGTCCCTGCCCATGACAACGGCAGATGCCCCCATTCACTGTTCTAAAAATAAACAAGTTTGATTTAAATCCCTTCAGCTGTTCTTAAGTATCACATTTTTACCAGACATGACAGGTTTCACATCGATCAGTTAAGCGGTTTCGGAGAAGGGTTATTTTTTTAATATCGGCTTTCAAGATAATATGGCTGCCAAACCACGTGACATACGACATCAACATTTACACTGCATATGTATGGGTAGGGGATCATGTTTATGAAGTTTCGTGTTGATCGGATAAGGTTCATTTTTCTATCCAAGATAGCTGCCAAACCACATGACCTACGATGTTATAACTTTTTCAATGAAATATTTTCCTCCAATCCAATATGGCTGCCACACCATGTGACCGATGACGTATTCGTCATCAACTTTTAATTGCCTAGTCGATGACGCATTGAAGTTTCGAGTCGATCGCTTTCGTGGTTTGGGAGATATTTTTTAAAGGTTTTATGTTAAATCCAGTATAGTTGCCAAACCATGTGACCTATGATGTGATAAATTTAATAATTCAATACAAATGGGTCATTGATCATTTTCATGAAATTTCAGACTTTTAGGCTAAGGCATTCGATTAAAACATTTATGGCTGGTATACCACTTCACTGATGATGTCATCATCATCATGCATTTCTTCCACATTGGGAGTACTTAACAATCTGCCAAGTTTCAAATTTTTCCATTTCGTGGTTTCCGAGAAATACTTTAATTATTTGCGTTTAATCCCAGATGGCTGCCATACCACGTGACCTATGACGTCACAGTTGTCACAAAAATATTTTGCATGGTTGCCCCTCCTACCCTGAAGATTTTGACTCAATCAGACATGTGGTTGCTGAGAAAAACGAGGTTTAGCCCATACGGACGGACGGACGGACGGAACGACAACCCGAAAACATAATGCCTCCGATTCGGGGGCGTAGGCATAAAAATAAAACAGGCTGTAGTATTGTTGTTCCTATTGATAAAAGTGGCTTTTTTTCACACCGCCTCTAACATATTTACCATTGTAGCGCTAAAGAGAAAATTGACAATATTGTTCATCTTAACCTGAATATTAAGCCAGGTGTTGGTTTAACGGTTAAGGTGACTGTCTTAAGATCCTCGGGTCTGGAGTTTGAGCCCCTGTCGTGCAGTTGGATAACACCAGGGGGTAGACTCAGCTTGCCATCCTTCCTAGGTAAGCAAAATGAGCAAAATGAGTACCGGCTAACTGGAAACGGGGCACTGCATCAGCGACACAGCCGTGCTTCCAGCAGCCATAGGCTGCATACAAAATCAAGTAAAACCTGAAAACGTTATAGCCTCAAATGGACTTTAGTACCTGATACGAAATCGAAAGTAAAATGGGACAAGTCGGTAAAAAAAAAATCTAAATAAGAGGAGGACGCGCACCGAAGCCGGGCTACAACAGACGGTTCATAATGGTCGGTACATATTTCATCTCTCAAGGAATCTGTTTATGTTCTGTTTCTTTTCTGCAAAAACAAAAACAAAAAACGAAATCTAGAATTCTGGAAAATTCTGGAATTCTCCTGGAAAAATTTCGTTTGAATGTCGGACAATACCACGACCTGCCAACGAGGACAATTTAGCAGATACAGAATAGCAAGTATAATGTTCCCATTGTAATAATTTTACACTATCAGCTGATAATAAGGAATTAAACTTTTTTTTTAAGAAGGGACAACAAACATAATGCAATTTATGAGCTACAATGATAAAAAAAACAGCTTTTTTCTTTTCTATCAAACTCTATAAATACTATTTACAGTACACTGCAGTTTTCACAGGCTGCCTCGTTCTTGCTCCATCACAACCCCTGCTGCTGCCAGGGAATGCGTTAAAATGGACAAATTTGCACGCCGAGCCAAACGCAATGCGTATGTGATCGCTGTCCATTTCAGAACTACTGCAAATATGCATTTTTCTTGACGAGTGGTAAAAGCGCTTTCCAGCGATGAACGCGCCATAAGAATCAGTTCTGTACAAACTAAGTTACATACATTCAAAGTCTACGGCTGAGACACGGCACAGTGTCAGACAGCGGAGAAAATCTCATGAATGATCGAGTCGTCTTTGCAGCAAATGTGGTGCATAGTTGAAACACATTCATTCAGTCCTGCACGGCCCCCTAACAGGTGTCCGCGGTAAGGTATAGCCACCTGCATTGAGCCGTGGCTCCGCAGTGCTGGTTTTCCGGCTCGTATTCACTGCTGTCACTCTAACCAAGTTGCGGCTTATCGATACCCTATAGCCAATGGCTTATGGGAGAACAGGAGGATGACAGCAGCAGGGAAGGAATAACAATACAAGTAAAAAAAAAAAAAAAACATTGACAAATTCTATGTTGAGGCCATTTCCAAACAAAAGGAGGCCTCGACGAGACATTGCCAAAGGTTACTTTCAAGCACGTTGATCAGATTCGAATCAGCAGTGCAGAATAACTACACTGTGCAAATTTTATGGGATGTATATCGAGCCAACCTGCATCGAGTCTTCGACTCCGTTACTTTCTATGAGGCGGTGTTCGAAGGGTCCCGTCTGTCCGCGTTCATACGTCACCCATGAATGGTCGCAATGAAGTGCAAACCCACAAGGAAAGAGGATGCAGCGTCGAACAACAGATCGAATCCCAGCCCTGCACATGGCGATGAAATGAACGATTTAGCACATGACTTGGAGGGACACAAATGAGGTAGAAAGGTGGCTGTTTTCTCCATTTATCAAGTGGCAAGAGTCTTCTGTGACAGAGCACAATGTCCCCACACGTTTGTGGACAGTTCGATGAGAGGCAAGTCTCAAAAGTGCTCGCTTTTAGCACCCACCCAAAATGAACAACGAGAGTGGTCTTGGAGGTATTAAAAAGATGGGAGTGAATGAACTAAAACTACAAGGGTAAGTAGCAGAACGACATAATTTCTAGACAATGTTGTCGAAAGTAAACTCAACAGTTCACCGCAAACATCCTTAGATCTTTATGTCTTCTTGTTGGCTCAGTTGTGACAGTGTTTTCTTGATGCGCAGAGCCGTGAGACGAGCAGCTCGGTTCGAATACCAGCATTCTCGCATTATTTTTGCCATAACACGCAGGGCCTGGTGGGGAAAAAGAGAGACACAAAAACAGATAAAACTACAATGGCACTCAGTCGAGAGCATACAGCTGCCAGGTGAACAGTTTACGTTTTCTATCCCACTGGTTGTATCTGGATCAAGACCTGAAACAAAATCTAATCCTGCACTAAAACATCGTTTTTGGCCCTATCTCTCAATGGTAAAGAATCACTTAAGTTCTTCTACCTCGATCCATATCTTCACCAAAATCGAATCGATTAGTCCTTGTCACACACCCAATCTATCCACCAAATTTTGTCCAAATCCGTCCACAACCTTTTGAGATATCCTGCTTTATGTCGGTTTTAGCACTATCTCCCAATGTTGAAGAATCACTTAAAAATTAAATAATTATCGTATCCGAAACCATATTCAGATCTTCACCCAAAATCGAATCGAATCGTCCTTGTCACACATTCAACCTGTCCACAAAGTTTCGTCCAAATCCGTCCATACATTTTTGAGATATCATGCTATATATCGTTTTTGGCCCTATCTCCCAATGGTGAAGAATCATTTAAAAAATTATAGTAGCCGGATCCGAATCCGGATCTTCACCAAAATCTAATCATTTCGTCCTTGTCGGATACACTACCTCTCTGCCAAATTTCGTCCGAATCCGTCCACAACGTTTTGAGATATGTTGTTCACAGACAGACAGACAGACAGGGGTGAAAACATAACCTCCATCCACCTTTGGTGTCGGAGGTAGTCAGAGGTTTCCCAATCCATAGTATAATATACCCAACAAGTGCCTGCTTGCAAATTGCAAAGTGGTTGTAAGCCAAAATTGTGTGAGAGATCAAATTTATACATAATAATATAAGATAACTGAGGTTTTCTAGAGCCAGCCACACATTGGAGCAATACGTCCGTGAAAAATTATTCAAAAGTTGAAAAGATGAGCACAAAGGTGATGTCGGGCAATGATCAATCATCAACCCATTGAACCCAAACTTTAGTCAGCTCATCTTTGTATTACAGTCCATAGTTTGCCAAGTTTGGTCAAAATCCCTGCAGCGGTTCAGAAGATATCATGGTAAATAAATAATGCTACTTTCAGCTAATCTGATTAACCATTTGGACAAACACCTTTGACCCTTTGAACCCACAATCAAATCAGTTCATCTTTGCATAATATTACACCTTTGTACCGAGTTTGTTAAAAAATCCTTGTCCTTGTGTTTTATACTTTTTTTTTTTTCTTTTTTTTTTGTATACTGAATCGAGGCTCGTGGAAGAGCTAACATTTATTTCACAAACAAATCAACCAGACAAACAAAATATACAAAAAGAGGGAGCGGAAGACAAGATGGGGAGAGAAGGGGAAGCACACAACCACAACATTTGAGAGCAGGGAGAAGTGTGGGAGGGAGAGGACTTGGGGGGAGGAGGCGTGGGAAGGGGGGAGGTATAAAACACAAGGGGACCGAAATTAGCGGGGGTAGAAAAGATCAAGGTTTTGGATGGGGGAGGATAAGAGATGGTGGTGAACAGCTGTTTTAAAGACCTGGAGGGTGGAGTGGGATTGAAGAGAGTGAGGGAGTTTGTTCCAGAAGCGGGAGAAAAGAGGAATGAAGGAGTGAAGGTGAGCAGAGAGTCTTGATTTTGGCAGTTTAACCATAAGAGGGTTGCAGGCAGATCTTGTGTGACCTGTAGGAATATTTGGGGGACAGAGCCCAGAGAGAGCTGGGGGGGCAAGGCCAGAGAGGAGTCGGTAGAAGACGGAAAGACCACCAACCTGCCTGCGGTGAGTGAGTGAAAGGCCCTTGGAGTTAGCTTCATCGCGGGAGATTCCAATGATTCTGAACGCTTTGGTTTCAACAGCGTGAAGACGAGCTAGGTGTGAGGCAGGAGCACCAGACCAGAGGGGAGAGCAGTATTCCATAGAGGTGCGGATGCGGACTTCTCCCACCCCCCCCCCCCTTCCCACGCCTCCTCCCCCCAAGCCCTCTCCCTCCCACACATCTCCCTGCTCTTAAATGTTGTGTGCTCTCAAGTGTTTGTGTGCTTTCCCTTCTCTTGTCCTCCGCACCCTCTTTTTATATATTTTGTTTGTCTGGTTGATTTGTTTGTGAAGTAAATGTCAGCTCTTTCACGAGCCTCGATTCAGTATACACAAAAAGAAAAAAAAAGAAAAAAATCCCTTCAGTGGTTCCAGTTACCGCGGTGCCAAAATTGATCAAAAAACAAAAATTGATCATGGACAGATTGATGGACAACCCGAAAACATAATTACACCAGCGGCAGCAGAATATCCCAAAAATTTTTTTTTTTTAAATAACTGTTCTCCATATTCACATAAAAAAAGTTTATGGAAAATTTGATGACGAAAGCTCAAATGGTGAAGAGGTTATGGCCTGGACAGACACACTGAAGTTCAAATGGGAAATAAAGAAACACGGCAGTGATTACAAAACCCGGCCGTCTCGCTCTGACACGTGGCGGACGGGTTAATAAGGCCCATTTCTACTTACTGTGATCTAGCCCTTTGATAGTTTGACCCAATTATTAATTAGCCTTCTTCACAATAAAGGTTTGTTGAAAATTTGATGACAAAAGTTCAAAATGGTATAAAGGTTGACACACACACACCTTGACCCGGGTTGACCCTTGACACACACACACACACACATGCACATTGCACACACACACAAACATGCACACAAAACACACACAAGCACGCACACACACACACACACAAACACGCACAAACACACACACAAGCACGCACACACACACACACACGCACGCACACACACAAACATGCACACAAAACACACAAACATGCACACAAACGTACACACATACAAACACGCACACACACACACACACAAACATGCACACAAAACACACACAAACGCACGCACACACACACATAAACATGCACAAACACACACAAACACGCACAAACACACACACACACACACATACATGCACAAACACGCACACACACACAAACATGCACACAAAACACAAACACAAACACGCACACACACGCACACACACGCACACAAACACACACACAAAACACACACAAACGCACACACATACAAACATGCACACAAAACACACACACACAAACACATACACACACACACACGCGCGCGCACATACAAACATGCACACAAAACACACACAAACACATACAAGCACACACACATGCACACACACAAACACACACACACACGCGCGCACACACACACGCATACCCCCCCCCCCCCCCCCACACACACACACACACAAAACATACACACACACACAAAACATACACACACACACACACACGCAAACACACGCATGCACACTTATTTTGCCATATATATGTATGTACATTATATATATACACGAGTAAATACATTCCACATTGTTATTGTATGATCCTCTGACACACAGCACGTACCTCAATGCTTTGCCAGCGATTGGGAATGTTTGGCCGTTGCTTTTGCTCACAGACTATCCTCCGCATCTCCTCGATGGCAGGGTCGGATGGTACCTGATCATAATACGGCAACTGGTAGTCTTCGTGAATACCTGGGAGACAATAATATGAAAACATTAACTGCCTGTATTGTTTCCATTATGAAATACGTATGATCTGAGCAAACAACTTGCAGAGGATAAGCAACGTGTAGAAACAAGGTGCATGCACTAACTCGAGTGATGGGTAAATGTAAAAACAAGGTGCACGCACTAACTCGAGTGATGGGTAAATGCAAAAACAAGGTGCATGCACTAACTCGAGTGATGGGTAAATGTAAAAACAAGGTGCATGCACTAACTCGAGTGATGGGTAAATGCAAAAACAAGGTGCATGCACTAACTCGAGTGATGGGTAAATGCAAAAACAAGGTGCATGCACTAACTCGAGTGATGGGTAAATGCAAAAACAAGGTGCATGCACTAACTCGAGTGATGGGTCAATGTAGAAACAAGGTGCATGCACGAACTTGAGTGATGGGTAAATGTAAAAACAAGGTGCATGCACTAACTCGAGTGATGGGTCAATGTAGAAACAAGGTGCATGCACTAACTCGAGTGATGGGTCAATGTAGAAACAAGGTGCATGCACGAACTTGAGTGATGGGTAAATGTAAAAACAAGGTGTATGCACCAACTCGAGTGATGGGTAAATGTAAAAACAAGGAGCATGCACTAACTCGAGTGATGGGTAAATGTAAAAACAAGGTGCATGCACTAACTCGAGTGATGGGTAAATGTAAAAACAAGGTGCATGCACTAACTCGAGTGATGGGTAAATGTAAAAACAAGGTGCATGCACTAACTCGAGTGATGGGTCAATGTAGAAACAAGGTGCATGCACTAACTCGAGTGATGGGTAAATGTATAAACAAGGAGCATGCACTAACTCGAGTGATGGGTAAATGTATAAACAAGGTGCATGCAATAACTTGAGTGATGGGTCAATGTAGAAACAAGGTGCATGCACTAACTCGAGTGATGGGCAAATGTAAAAACAAGGTGTATGCACCAACTCGAGTGATGGGTAAATGTAAAAACAAGGAGCATGCACTAACTCGAGTGATGGGTAAATGTAAAAACAAGGTGCATGCACTAACTCGAGTGATGGGTAAATGTAAAAACAAGGTGCATGCAATAACTCGAGTGATGGGTAAATGTAAAAACAAGGTGCTGCACTAACTCGAGTGATGGGTCAATGTAAAAACAAGGTGCATGCACTAACTCGAGTGATGGGTAAATGTAGAAACAAGGTGCATGCACTAACTCGAGTGATGGGTAAATGTAGAAACAAGGTGCATGCACTAACTCTAGTGATGGGTAAATGTAAAAACAAGGTGCATGCAATAACTCGAGTGATGGGTAAATGTAGAAACAAGGTGCATGCACTAACTCGAGTGATGGGTAAATGTAAAAACAAGGTGCATGCACTAACTCGAGTGATGGGTAAATGTAAAAACAAGGTGCATGCACTAACTCGAGTGATGGGTAAATGTAGAAACAAGGTGCATGCACTAACTCGAGTGATGGGTAAATCTAAAAACAAGGTGCACGCACTAACTCGAGTGATGGGTAAATGTAGAAACAAGGTGCATGCACTAACTCGAGTGATGGGTAAATGTAAAAACAAGGTGAATGCACTAACTCGAGTGATGGGTAAATGTAAAAACAAGGTGCATGCACGAACTCGAGTGATGGGTAAATGTAAAAACAAGGTGAATGCACTAACTCGAGTGATGGGTAAATGTAGAAATAAGGTGCATGCACTAACTCGAGTGATGGGTAAATGTAGAAACAAGGTGCATGCACGAACTTGAGTGATGGGTAAATGTAAAAACAAGGTGCATGCACTAACTCGAGTGATGGGTAAATGTAAAAACAAGGTGAATGCACGAACTCAATTGATGGGTAAATGTAAAAACAAGGTGCATGCACTAACTCGAGTGATGGGTAAATGTAAAAACAAGGTGAATGCACGAACTCGAGTGATGGGTAAATGTAGAAATAAGGTGTATGCACTAACTCGAGTGAAGGGTAAATGTAGAAACAAGGTGCATGCACGAACTCGAGTGATGGGTAAATGTAAAAACAAGGTGCATGCACTAACTCGAGTGATGGGTAAATGTAGAAACAAGGTGCATGCACGAACTCGAGTGATGGGTAAATGTAAAAACAAGGTGCATGCACTAACTCGAGTGATGCGTAAATGTAGAGAGACTCTTCATGCTGATGTTAAACAAGAATAACAATTATTTCATTTAAGTTACATATGGCAGGACATTAAAAACATTACTAAAAACAGAATGTTATTGTATTTAGACAAGAATATCCTGAAAAACACAAAAAGGTATTTTAGAGTTACAACGAAAGTGAGTGATTGGATAGAATTTCAATAAGTACAGAACCCACAATAAAACCTTTTTTGTAGTGATAAAAATATGAGATTTCGAAATGCTTCCAACGACATAAAGAGACGATATACAGTCACGTGAAAAAGTAAGTACACCCCATGTAAAGTTTTGACCTTTTCAACATATTTCAACATACAGCTATTTGATCTTCATTTCAACAATATTGATAGATAAAGGTGATATAATATAACAAATATCATGAAACATTTACATTTTGTAGTCCATTGTATAATTTAAATAAACATAAATGCAAATTTCGCATGTGGAAAAAGTAAGTACACCCTTGGCTTTAATTAGTCGAATAGGTGGTGTTACATATTTATGTGAATGTATGTGAATTACCATTCAGGTCTTTGCTTATCCGTGTGTATTATATTAAGTTGTGGTGTAGTTGTTGTGGTTGGAGGGTCAGGAGCCCTTCGGAACCAGTGGCCGGAAACGGAAGTGGCCGGAAACGGGAGAAGAAAAGACACGAGGAGAGAAAAGGACGGGGCTTCTTCTTCCTCGCCCCGCGACGACAGGAGGTGGAATCGACCTTGCGCTGCGAGGAAAACAGCGGCGTTCCGAAAACCGTTTGGCGAGAGAGGAGTTACCTGGACGCGTAACTACCTGTTGACACGTGAAGTCCCGTGAGTTCATGCACGGAACCAAGCGATCGTACGTTGGGCCGCGCGCGCGTTGCAAACCGCGCCGGGTTCTGTCCCGTCTACAAGGCCGCGTACGGGTCGCACGTCAAACCTCGCACGCGGTGAAAACCCGCGTTCGGGTTTCGCCCCGTCTACAAGGACGCGTACGGGTCGCACGTTGAGCCTCGCTCGCGTTGCAAATCGCGTTTGGGTTTCGCCCCGTCTACAAGGACGCGTACGGGTCGCACGTTGAGCCTCGCTCGCGTTGCAAACCGCGTTTTGGTTTGGCCCCGTTGCTTGGCAAGGAGGCGCGCTGCAACAGCTGTCCCCGGTACGAGACGGCACGTTGGAGCACGTCCGCCCGGGGTTCGTTCAACCGCCCGTGTGCGGAGACGAGAGACATTGGGGGATACATTGACCACGGAGGGAGTCAGGAGTGGGGCTCACGTGAGGAATCTATAAGATGGCCATCTTAGAGTTTGTGTAGATGAGTGTACATCTTTGTAATATTGATTGTGCATTGTTGATGGTTGTTGATTGCTCAGTGAATATATTATTGATTATTCCGGATCCTTGGTGTGGGGTTTCTTCTTGACCGGAATTCATATTGATTGCGTTACGAAAGCGTATAAACCATATATCTTTCTGGCGGGGTCCCTCCCACGGTCCGGGGGTCACCAAG
The DNA here is from genome assembly GCF_964187855.1 of Myxine glutinosa. Classification (NCBI taxonomy): domain Eukaryota; kingdom Metazoa; phylum Chordata; class Myxini; order Myxiniformes; family Myxinidae; genus Myxine; species Myxine glutinosa. The sequence goes on from NC_136267.1 coordinate 179,002,709, forward strand.
ACCAGGTAGTTACCGGGAGGACCACGTAACAGAATTGGGGGCTCGTCCAAATTACGATTTGCGGTTTCGCAATTGGGTCTACGTCCGGGATTTAAAATTGTATAAAGTAATAAAATAATAATTTTAATTAATTAAAATTTATTAATTAATTATTAATTGGTAAATTTTTTTTGTGAGAAATTGGGGTAAAATCTTGGGTGAAGGTTAACAGGTGTTAACGATAGGCACCATGGCGTTTGTGGCACAGAACTTTGGGGTAACACCGAGTGAGGCACAGTTCCGAGCGTTGCTAAAGTCGGACCTCTTGAAATTGGCCAAACATTTTAACTTGGAGGTCCGAACTAATTTGAGGAAGGCAGAGTTGCAGGCCACGGTGATACAATCTATGGTGGGATTAGGAAAATGGGACGAGTTAGCCTGGGAGTGGCTACCCGAAGAACCAGAAGACGTTGAGCTCCGGAAACTGGAGTTGCAGTTACGGAGCCAGGAACGGATTAAAGAAGAAGAAAGGAAAGCAGAAAAGGAAAGAGCAGAAGAAGAAAGGAAAGCAGAAGAGAGGAGGGAAGAGAAACAAGCGGAGGAAAGGAGAGTGGAACGAGAACTCCAGGAACGGATTAAAGAAGAAGACAGGAAAGCAGAAAAGGAAAGAGCAGAAGAAGAAAGGAAAGCAGAAAAGGAAAGAGCAGAAGAAGAAAGGAAAGCAGAAAAGGAAAGAGCAGAAGAAGAAAGGAAAGCAGAAGAGAGGAGGGAAGAGAAACAAGCAGAGGAAAGGAGAGTGGAAAGAGAACTCCAGGAAAGAAGAGAAAAGGAACAAGCAGAGGAAAGGAGAGCTGCAAGGGACCTCGAAGCAGAGGAGAGAAAAGCGGAAAGGGAATTAAAGGAACGTGACATGGAGCTTCAGCAAGAAATCAAATTCAAGGAGCTGGAGTTAATGAGAGAACGGGGAGAGGCACCACCCTTGCTGACGGGGTCGACACCTAACCAGAAAACCTGGGATGTGGGCAGACATGTGAGGCTGGTTCCACCGTTCAGTGAAAAAGAAGTCGCGAAATTTTTTCCACACTTTGAGAAAGTGGCTCGACAATTAAACTGGCCGGAGGAGGCCTGGACCATACTCGTGCAAAGTGTGCTGGTGGGGAAAGCTCAGGAAATTTATTCGGCGCTACCAATGGACCAATGTGCAGATTATGAGGTACTGAAGAAGCACATCCTCAAGGCCTATGAGTTGGTTCCGGAAGCTTACAGGCAAAAATTCAGGAATGCCAGGAAGAGGGAGAGTGAGACCCATGTGGAGTTTGCCAGAGTGAAAGAAAACATGTTTGATCGGTGGTGTGAGTCAAAAGGAGTCGGGAAAGACTTCGAGAAATTGCGGGACTTGATCCTGGTGGAGGAATTCCAGCAGTGTGTCCACGAGGACATCAAAGTGTACCTGCAGGAAAAGAAGGTACCAAAGTTGTGGGACGCAGCCACCATGGCAGATGATTATGCCTTAACCCACCGAATAGGGGTCCAGGAACCTAACTCCTCGCCTAGATCTCCGCAGGGGAGGTGGGGAACAGCGTGTGCGGAGAACGACCATACATGGCGGCGGCCTCGAGAGGATTATGGGGACAACTATGATACCCCACCGGTTCGAAATCGGAGGGATGAGGGCCCAAGACAAACTTATAGTTCGGGGGGCCCGAGGCAGACCACGAGTTTTTCCTCCGGGCCTACTTGCGCTTTTTGCAAGAAACCTGGACACTTGATGTCCAGTTGTTACCGCAGGAAAAGCGAAGACCCAGAGCGGAGTCCGACTACTACGACTCCAAACGCAATGGCCATTGTGAGGAATCGCCATCAAAAGGGTTACCAACCCTTTATTTCAGAGGGGTTTGTGTCACGGGATGGAGCCTCGACTAACCGGAAACCGGTTAGGATATTGAGGGACACAGGGGCACATCAATCTTTAATGCTTGAAGGCATTTTGCCATGGTCCGAGGAGACGGCAACGGGGGATAGTGTTCGTTTACAGGGGATCGGGGGCGGTGTTAGTGCTCCCCTTCATGTCATCCATTTGGAGTCCGATTTGGTGTCAGGACCGGTCACCGTCGGTTTACAAGCCACGCTTCCTGTAGAGGGCGTATCTGTGGTTATTGGGAATGATTTGGCCGGGGGTCAAGTTTATGGTAACCTGAGGGTTGGTAAAGAGCCCAGCAGGGAAAATAACGCCACACCAGCTCGGGATGGCGACAAAAGTGCCAAGTTATTTGTAGGGGGACTGAACTTCAAAACAGAGGAAGAAGTTCTGACCTCTGTCTTCAACAGATATGGGCCGCTGGTGGAAGTGCGGTTGGTAAGAGACTGGGAAACGCAACAGTCAAGAGGGTTCGGCTTTGTCACGTTTGCCAGCACAAAAGACGCCAGAGAGGCAGAGAAGAATTGGAATGGCAAGGATTTGGAGGGTCGGACCATAACAGTAGGGAAGGCATTTCGTAGGCGTCGAGAGGTCTACAGGAGAGGACAACTGGGCGGTAGTTTTGGTGGTGGCCGCAATCAATATTATTATGGAGGCTCCCTGAGTTATGGCCGCTCCCGAAGGAAGGATTGGAAAAATGGTGGCCGAGAAGGAGACCGCTATTCATGGGACTACAGGGACCAATGGTCCCACCCTAATTATTAGGGAAGTTATGAGAAGTTGAAGCACTGAAGGCGGCGGAGCCGCCGAGCCAAGATTCCTACACGAATTAACCGTGAACGCCGTTCCTAAAGGCGTCCATGTAGTGAACTTTCATGCACGGACTAACCGTGAACTCCACGTTCCTCAAGGCGCCCATGTAGAGAACTTTCCTGCACGGACTAACCGTGAACTCCGCGTTCCTAAAGGCATCCATGTAGTGAATACTCGGCTTGGCCTCCCGGAAAAAGTGCTATCGAGTTGCGTAACTTGGGATCTTTGATCAACCCCTTAACCTTCATTCCCAAGATACGGACGGGCAAAGTCAGAGGGTCCTGAGATGGAGTTTGATTTGGCAGGGACAAGGTCGATGTTGGTACTTAGTCCAGAGGGAGTAATCTGGAGGGGTTGGGGTGAAATTGTGGTTGCTTTATTTTTAAGTGATAACTGTGCCCGGGGGGAACGGATAATGTGGGGGGGGTTGAGTTATCTGGTTTGTTTCTCCAAATTGGCCGGCAAAGAAAGTTTTCGCTGGGTTCAAACTTTCTTTCTTGAAGGGGGGGAGTGTTACATATTTATGTGAATGTATGTGAATTACCATTCAGGTCTTTGCTTATCCGTGTGTATTATATTAAGTTGTGGTGTAGTTGTTGTGGTTGGAGGGTCAGGAGCCCTTCGGAACCAGTGGCCGGAAACGGAAGTGGCCGGAAACGGGAGAAGAAAAGACACGAGGAGAGAAAAGGACGGGGCTTCTTCTTCCTCGCCCGCGACGACAGGAGGTGGAATCGACCTTGCGCTGCGAGGAAAACAGCGGCGTTCCGAAAACCGTTTGGCGAGAGAGGAGTTACCTGGACGCGTAACTACCTGTTGACACGTGAAGTCCCCGTGAGTTCATGCACGGAACCAAGCGATCGTACGTTGGGCCGCGCGCGCGTTGCAAACCGCGCCGGGTTCTGTCCCGTCTACAAGGCCGCGTACGGGTCGCACGTCAAACCTCGCACGCGGTGAAAACCCGCGTTCGGGTTTCGCCCCGTCTACAAGGACGCGTACGGGTCGCACGTTGAGCCTCGCTCGCGTTGCAAATCGCGTTTGGGTTTCGCCCCGTCTACAAGGACGCGTACGGGTCGCACGTTGAGCCTCGCTCGCGTTGCAAACCGCGTTTTGGTTTGGCCCCGTTGCTTGGCAAGGAGGCGCGCTGCAACAGCTGTCCCCGGTACGAGACGGCACGTTGGAGCACGTCCGCCCGGGGTTCGTTCAACCGCCCGTGTGCGGAGACGAGAGACATTGGGGGATACATTGACCACGGAGGGAGTCAGGAGTGGGGCTCACGTGAGGAATCTATAAGATGGCCATCTTAGAGTTTGTGTAGATGAGTGTACATCTTTGTAATATTGATTGTGCATTGTTGATGGTTGTTGATTGCTCAGTGAATATATTATTGATTATTCCGGATCCTTGGTGTGGGGTTTCTTCTTGACCGGAATTCATATTGATTGCGTTACGAAAGCGTATAAACCATATATCTTTCTGGCGGGGTCCCTCCCACGGTCCGGGGGTCACCAAGACCAGGTAGTTACCGGGAGGACCACGTAACAGGTGGTATTGTCCCCTTTGGCAGAAACAACCTCAAGTCGACGTTTCTTATAACTGTCTACCAGTGTCTGACATCGACTGGGGGAAATTTTTGCCCACTCCTCCATGCAGAATTATTTCAGCTGTGCGATGTTTGAGGGGTTTCTTGCATGCACAGCTCGTTTCAAATCCCCCCCCCCCCCCCCCCCCACAACATCTCGATGGGATTTATATCCGAGCTTTGACTTGGCCATTCCAGAACCCTCCATTTCTTTCTTTTCAGCCATTCCTTGGTGGATTTACTGGTATGTTTAGGGTCATTGTCATGTTGCAAGGTCCACCTGCGGTTGAGCTTCAACTTTCCGACAGATGGCCTCACATTATCCTCAAGCACCCTCTGGTACAATGAAGAATTAATAGTGGATTCTATGATGGTGAGCTGCCCAGGCCCTGATGCAGCAAAGCTGCCCCAAACCATAATATTTCCACCACCATGCTTTACAGTTGGTATCAGGTTCTTGTGGTCAAATGCTGTCTTTGGTTTTCGCCAAACATGTCTTCTGGTACTGCGGCCAAATAGCTCTACCTTTGACTCATCTGTCCAGAGCACATTGCTCCAGAAGTGCTGGTCTTTGCCTAGGTGTTCATTAGCAAACTTTAGTCTTGCCCTGATGTTCTTTCTGGACAGCAAAGGTTTCCTCCTGGCACACCTCCCATGTAGATCAAATTTGTGCAGCCTCTTTCGAATGGTAGACTCGTGCACTTTGACATAAACAGTGGCAAGAGCTACCTGTAGGTCCCGTGATGACATTCTGGGGTTCTTCGCGACTTCTTTCAGCATCTTGCGGTCTGCTCTCGGGCTGAACTTGCTGGGGCGGCCTGGCCTGAACAAGTTGGCAGATGTTTGGAATCTTCTCCACTTGTAGATGATCTTCCGGACAGTCGAATGATTGATTTCAAATTGTTTGGAGATCTTTTTAAATCCCTTCCCAGACTCGTAGGCATCCATAGCCTTCTTTCTGAAGGCCTCAGAGAGCTCTTTTGATCGAGGCATGGTGACGTCGCACACTTCAACAACAAAGAACACACCAAACTAAATGTCTGAGGTTTAAATAAGACGGGTTCCTCCAAGATCCTCTCTAACGATGTTCTAATCATTAGCACCTCAGCTGGTGCACCTGATTCTAATTTTAGGTATTTGAAGTAGTGATAAATGTAGGGGTGTACCGGTTACCGCTGGATGCACACAATCGCCTTGCACCGGCCAGACCACGGCCAGACGCACCTCTCCCGGGCATGCCCGGACTCACTGTTCCCGGGCACGCCCGAACCTCCCGGGCACGCCCGGTCTCGTCTTTCCCGGGCATGCCCGCTCTCGCCTTTCCAGGGCTCGCCCAGAGCGTCCGGGCATGCCCGCTATCGCCTTTTCAGGGCTCGCCCAGAGCGTCCGGGCATGCCCGCTATCGCCTTTCCAGGGCTCGCCCAGAGCGCCCGGGCACGCCCAGCCTCGACTTGCCAGGCCGCAGCCAAACACGCCCGGGCAGGTCCAGACTCGCCTTTCCAAGGCTCGCCCTTGACACCCGGGCATGGCCGGTATAGCTTTTGCCGGGCAAACTTCCCGACATAAATGTGTATATATATTGCTGCCCGATAAACGGGCTTGTCAGAATACCTGAGCTGTTTTGTTTCAATAAAGCAACTCGGACGAATTCCGTCTTTGGTCGCGTCAATTCTTTCGACTCGCGTTGGAGCGCAGTTCCTTCAGGGGTGTACTTACTTTTTGCACATGCGAAATTTGCATTTATGTTTATTTAAATTATACAATGGACTACAAAATGTAAATGTTTCATGATATTTGTTATATTATATCACCTTTATCTATCAATATTGTTGAAATGAAGATCAAATAGCTGTATGTTGAAAAAGTCAAAACTTTACATGGGGTGTATTTACTTTTTCACGTGACTGTACATAATTCCCAATGTTCCTGGAAAGCAGCATCATCTGAGCAAACTAATGCTTACCACCAATGGAGCAGCGCCGTCCGATCTCCCACAAAACAAGGCCAAGTGCGTAAATGTCAGCACGTTTGAACGAGTCAAAGTGTTTCATGTTGATGGTTTCGTCGAGAACCTCTGGAGCCATGTACCTGCGCAGCATAAATATGTCGCTTCAAAATAACATTTTGGTCTCTTTGTGTCTAGCTCTACTTTAAAAAAAGAAGAAGACGAAGGGTACCCATCCATCCGATGGTATTGCATCGTCATTGGGATCCAGCTATGTTGCACTATCATGAGCTAGGCCCCACTTAGAAGGTTTTGTCATGACACTTGCACATATAATGGCGTCTGCAAAAGCAGCCATTGGATCTCGCAGATGAGACAGTAATGCAAATGTCTCCTGGAAAATGGCGGCATACGCCGTGATGCGACACCCAGCCGTGACTCACCTTGAAGTCAGATTACATTATATCGACAATAAACTGAGTAGACAACTTAAAGACAAGGATTTTATGGGAAGGGGAAGGTTGTACAAAATGTGGAAAAACATGACAGTTGGAGAAGCAAATTGGCTGAAGTGTGGGAGTGTGGAAGTGTGGCATCACTTCCTCACACACATTTATTGGCCACATGATGCAAAAGATGTTCATCACCTGCAAAAGATGACTGACGGGGATGCAATGTTACCTTTTAGTTCCAACGCGGTTGTTCGGTGCAATATCGATGGTGTCGGTGGCAGAATCATGACGAACCGCTAAACCCAGATCAGCAATGCAACATCCTCCATTCTTCTTCACAAGAATGTTTTTGGACTTCAGGTCACGATGGGCAATGGCTGGCTTGCCTGATCACACAACAATAAGAAAACAATCATCAAACATACAGTCCAGAAACAGTCCAAAAATTCAGGCTTCATATGTGAATATAAATTCCCCTCAGACAAGGTCGGCACATTGGACACGGGGTACATTAAAATGAGCTCCGTCGGACGGACCGATCATCCGTCCATTAACTTTTGCATTCGCGATATTTCAAGAAACGTTCAAGGTTTCGCTTTCATATTGCAGACATCGATTCCTCAAACCACCCAAAAGGCGGGGGACCTCGAGTGTCAGTTCCTTGTTTTCTTTGTCAGCGGTAAAACTGCTTCAATATTTGGCTATGTCCGTCCATCAAGAAAGAAGAAGAAGAAGAACCTTTATAATACTGTGTTTAATTATAAAGGGTTCTAATGGGTAATTCTAATGGGTAATTCTAATGGGTAATTCTAAAGGGTAATTCTAATGGGTAATTCTAAAGGGTAATTCTAATGGGTAATTCTAATGGGTAATTCTAATGGGTAATTCTGAAGGGATATAGAATAATATGGTGAGTACTTGACAATGAGCCATGTTTCAATTTTTTCCATTGAGCGGTTTGGGAAATATAGAGGTGTAACTTTTTTCCAAGATGGCGTCCATACCACGTGATATATGACGTCATAATAATGAATAAAAAAATTATACAGGCGGAGGCGCTTCTATGGTAAAATTTCGTGTCAATCGGACCAACGGTTGCCGAGAAAATGAATTTTAAAAATGCAGACACGTACGGCACACGGCACACGTACGCAACTGAATGCTTAACCCCGCTTTCCGCTTCGTGAGCGCAGGGTAATAAGATATGTTAATGATGATGTCATCGGTGCCTTCATTATGACGTCATAATTCTACAAATACAACACTTATCCATCCGATCATTATTAATTGTTTTTCAGCAACTGTTGGTCTGTTGGACTCGAAATTTTCACCATAGGAGCGCCTCCTCCTTTCGAATATTTTAATGATAATCATGACGTCATAGGTCATGTGGTACAGGCGCCATCTTGGAAAAACCGAAAAATGTTGCACCTCTATATGTCCAAAACCGCTCTATGGGAAAAATTGAAACGTGGCTCATTGTAAAGAACTCAACATGGGGAATAGGTGTTGTTAACGATGACGTCATTGGTGCTATAATTATGACATCATAATTTGACAGGGACAACGCTTAGTCTGATCAGTTTGAGCATGAAATGTATTGAGCATGACCTATGCAACAATTATATTAGAGTATAATATCAATTTATGATGTCATCGCTCACGTGGTCTGACAGAAAGTATCACACCACAAGGCCGGATTTGGATCAAAGAAATTGATCCAGAAATTGGATCAAAGAAAACAAATGTTCAAAAACAGAAGAGTTGGCTCGCAACAAGTTGACTGCGCAGAGTAAGTATTCTATGAATACCATCTAGTTCTAAAGTGTAATTCTAAAGAGTAATTATATAAGGTTATTCTATAGGATTATACTAAAGTGTAATTCTAAAGAGTAATTATATAAGGTTATTCTATAGGATTATACTAAAGTGTAATTCTAAAGAGTAATTATATAAGGTTATTCTATAGGATTATACTAAAGTGTAATTCTAAAGGGTTATTCTGATGGGTTATTCTAAAGTGTAATTCTAAAATGTAATTCTAAAGGGTAATCCTATAGGGTTATTCTAAAGGGTAATTCTATAGGGTTATTCTATCGGGTTATTCTATATGGTTGTTCTATAGGGTTATTCTATAGGGTTATTCCAATGGGTAATTCTAAAATGTAATTCTAAAGGGTAATTCTATAGGGTTATTCTATCGGGTTATTCTATATGGTTATTGTATAGGGTTATTCTATAGGGTTATTCTGAAGTGTAATTCTAAAGGGTTATTCTAATGAGTAATTCTAAAGTGTAATTCTAAAATGTAATTCTAAAGGGTAATCCTATAGGGTTATTCTATAAGGTTATTCTATATGGTTATTCTATAGGGTTATTCTAATGGGTAATTCTAATGTGTAATTATAAAGGGTAATTATATAGGGTTATTCTATAGGGTTATTCTATGAGGTTATTCTATAGGGTTATTCTATAAGGTTATTCTATATGGTTATTCTATAAGGTTATTCTAATGGGTAATTCTAATGTGTAATTATAAAGGGTAATTATATAGGGTTATTCTATAGGGTTATTCTATGAGGTTATTCTATAGGGTTATTCTATAAGGTTATTCTATATGGTTATTCTATAGGGTTATTCTAATGGGTAATTCTAATGTGTAATTATAAAGGGTAATTATATAGGGTTATTCTATAGGGTTATTCTATGAGGTTATTCTATAGGGTTATTCTATAAGGTTATTCTATATGGTTATTCTATAGGGTTATTCTAATGGGTAATTCTAAAATGTAATTCTAAAGGGTAATTCTATAGGGTTATTCTATAGGGTTATTCTATAGGGTTATTGTATAGGGTTATTCTAAAGGGTTATTCGAAAGTGTAATTCTAAAGGGTTATTCTAATGAGTAATTCTAAAGTGTAATTCTAAAATGTAATTCTAAAGGGTAATTCTATAGGGTTATTCTATAGGGTTATTCTATATGCAATATGGTTATTCTATAGGGTTATTCGATAGGGTTATTCTATAGGGTTATTCTAATGGGTAATTCTAAAGGGTAATTATATAGGGTTATTCTATCGGGTTATTCTTATGGGTTATTCTAATGGGTAATTATAAATGGTAATTCTAAAGTGTAATTACAAATGGTATTTCTAATGGGTTTCGTTAGTTTCTAGGCTTTGCCTATTTCATATTAAAAATGCCAAACTGAACCACTTCCTTCGGGTTATTCGAATGGGTAATTGTCCGTACATCAACAAAGAAGAAGAGGCACTAGAAAATTCTTAAAGAAGAAGAAAATCAATTACACAGGTGAGATTTTGCTTTTACCTCCGCTACTGAAGGTGGACAGATGTTATATTTTCCTCCCTGCTTGTCTGTCTCTTTGTCCATTTGTGTGCAGAATATCTCAAAAGGTTATGGGTGGATTCAGACAAAACTTGGTGGATAAATCGGGTAGGTGTCAATAAAATGCTGAATAGACTTTGGTTCAGGTCCAGATCCAAATCCGGCCTATCGGTGGGATAGAAAACGTAAACTGTTCAGTTTGACAGAGGTATGCGTTCTACCGAGTGCTCTTCTGGCTTTATATGTACTTTGTCTCTGATCTAATGTACAGTGCTTGTAAGTCCGACGTATAGTGTAGTGCTATGGCTTCAACATGTGACGTCATACGATAATTGCAACCAATTTGAGTCAAAGTGCCGAGCTTTTTCTATAGATCCAAACAGCAGGCAGGATTTGGCAAACACAACTGTAAATCAAGGTAGGTTTGACCTGTAAGATTTAGTAACCGATCAGTAATAGGTGGTAGTATAGATTTTTTTTCTTCCATATGAAAACAAACAAAACAAAAGCAGCAGATTCTCGCCAGTACTTGACGACACAGGAACAACGTAGTAAGGAATAAAACAGAGGGGGGGGGGGGGACAAACCAAAGAGGCATGCACGCAAACGCACACACTGGCACCATCTTTCTCCACCATCTTATTTGCATCTTTTCTCCACACATCCATGTTTTTAAAATATTCACGAGAAATACAACCCCTTTCCCATGGTGGACTCTGGGTGCCGGAGACACCTTGTCATGCCGTCTATTTTCTCTACCCAATCAGCAGGGATTTCAAGGAAAAACACTCCCATCCCTCCCTCAAGGGATACATTCCCTGCTCTTCACTTTTTCCTACAAAACTTTAATTAAGGGAAGATCGTCAAGAACAAAGAGCCAAGCATGCCCCACATCCTTCATAGTTCTTCAGAAGCTGAACATTCCGGTTTATGGGTGGACTCAGTGGTGGTAGATCTTTTCTACCCCCGCTAATTCACCCCAGATCCACTTTTTTGAAATACCAACTTATTTCCTGGAAGTCCTCGCAGTGTCCTTGTGTTTTATAATCCCACCCCCCACCCCCCCCCCCCCCCCTTCCCACGCCTCCTCCCCCCAAGCCTTCTCCCTCCCACAGATCTCCCGATGTCCCTGCTCTCAAATGTTGTGTTTGTGCTTCCCCCTCTTTCCCCATCCTGTCTACCGCTACCCTTATTATATACTTTATGTGCCTGTTTGATTTTTTTTTTTTTGGTGTGTGTGTGATTAATGTTAGCTCTTACACGAGCCTCGATCCTGTATCCAAAAAAAAAAAAAAAAAATTAACAACAACGTAGACGAAGCTATGAGAAGCAGTTGAAGGATACATCGGAAAGAAAGCGATTATAAGGGAGTCTGATGGAGAAGTTATAAGACGATGTAGGGTGTAATAACCCCACAAGCATTTTCCTTTACTCGGATATGGAAAGCTGAACGAGGGCTTTGCATTCCTTTGGCAACAGAATACTAAAGAAGCCACAGAGGGATGACAATTGCATTTGCATTTGACTTTTAATGGCAGTGAAAGAATATGTTGTGGGATAATATAATGAATGCCGTGAGTGTGAAACCCGTTTCAAATATGCAAAGCAGTTTGCTCCAAAGATATTCATGTACTTTTCACCTTGGCACTGGCACATTAGATCTTGGCAACACATGCATTCTGGCATGAGAAAAGGGGAAACGTGGAGGCAAAAATAAAAAATAATAAAATAACAAATGAGAACGTTTCATTTGGATGCCTTAAACATATATTGTGTATTAATCTCCGCAAAAGTAGCTCCAAGTTGGCATTTTTAGATATTGTGTGTTGTTTTGCAGTTAAAAACCATTGAATGCAGAATGATGGTGAATCCATGAGAAGATGCCTCCAGGGGGCGCCTGTTAAAGTGTAAACACACAGAAGGGTCATTGGTGGCCTGCGCCTGGGAAAGCTGCTCAACAATGGCTGCCATTGTTTACACAAAGTGTAAACACACAGAAACTTTTTTGTAGTTTTAGAGACATCTCGAAAGTCTTGTCAACATTTGTTTTAACCACGTGCTCCCATTCCCATTCTAGCCGTTTGATTCCATGGGACGCAGAAGAAGAGCACAACTTTAATTACTAGTACCCCCATTCTCAGGAAGGGTCATTCCTCTCTGGGATATATAGATTACAGTAGATCTACGGTTAACCCTCAAGGACATTGTGGGGAGAGGGGGTGGGTGTTCATTTACCAAGTTTCTTGTAGAGCGTTCGCCAAATGGTTTAAGCATTCCAGCAAGCACTCCATTCAAAACCGTTGATAAGGAACGGCTGGCTTAGCAAGCGCTAGCTAGCTGCTTGGTAACAAAACACCCACCCGGGCTTCCTCCCTTTCAGTTTTGTGTTAAACAGCAGTAGCGACTGTTTCAAAAGATCATCAAACGTGTTTGCGGTTTATAATATTTTACTTCTGGTTGGGGTTGTTTCCCCCACAAAACGGTATGATAAGCTGTTTATAAACGTTAACACAGCATTTGTTCAAGGAGAAGAAACCACTTGGGGAGATGGGATATTATTAGTAGTAGCAACGGTACCTGCCCTATGGGCGGTGCTTCAATTGGGAGGCCCAAATGAAAAGGCAAAATATCAGAAATTGAAGGCTTTTTTAATTTTAAACGATTTATATAAACATCCGTTAAATCATATCACACGCAAATCATCAAAATCTAAACAGTATTTGTAGAATTTCAATAAAAGCCACATCACTGTTCATATCGGTAAATATTATTCCATCGTGTTTGGAAAAACTGAAAAATTGGAAATTGGAAAAATTGGGAAAAAATTGGAAAAACAATATAGCCTATTTTACTCCAGGGATTCCCAGGATTACCCACCCCAAATTTTGTTGCCATCGGTTCAGCCATTTTTGCGTTACCTGGGAACAGACGGACAGACATTTGGTGAATTATAGTAAGATTATAATATTGTTTTGTAATAACATCAATATAATGCTATTATCATTAGTATTGTTAGCAGAAGCATCCTTGGACAAACACCATGATAAAGCTATCTTAAAACAGATATACACCTCAACACGCAACCACATTGGCGGAGAAAACCCCATTGGGTGTGGGGGGGGGGGGGGGGGATTAATTTGCTACACCCTTCATTGTTTGACCCTTAGTCCTCCTGACAAGTTTGGTTGAGATTGGATAAGTAACGACCGGTCGAATGTATTGCGGTCAAAAATCGTCAGACAGACACCACATTGCGTATTTCAGTATTCAGTATGACGATAGTGTGCGGCGAAAAACAATCGTGTCGGTTTAATACTTTTGGCAAAGCGAATGCAAATTTTCTTTGTGTAAAATTCGTTTTAGTTGATTTAACACATTTACGCATGCAGTGTGTGCGCTGTCCCTAGTCCCGTCCGCCAGCCTTAGTTTGTGTACGTTAAAGATCCCATGGTGTCTTTGGCGAAGAGTAGTCGAGCTATCACCGGCACCATGACCAAATTCCAAATTCCTGTTATAACCTACAGGGGACACTGCATCAGTGGCACAGCTTTGACCTCAACAAATCATGCTACGTACAGCCACGTGCTGCATACTAATATAATGATAATAAGTAACAAAAAGCACAAATGCAACCAACAGCTATACCTCAAACATGGTTCAAATATTTGCATCTAGCTGCGCAACGAATTGGACGTTCCAGGTGTATATTTTACCTGAATTTGAGGCTGTTGTTCTCTTCTAAACCAAACTGTCCTCGACAAACAAATGTATTAATTTGCATCGATGTACAGGACGCATTTTACATTTACTTTTTGTGGATATTGTGGCTAAATTGTGAAAATGTATATATCTTTTTGGACACATAGTCGAGGCTCATAGAAGAGCTGGTACATTGAACGGATCAGGACATTTTGTGGATTCATGAAATACATACCGACATGTGCATGTTGTATTTCCTCCAAAAGCACTTTTAATATATATTAAGTGTGATCCACTTAAAATTTTAACTGTGCTGCTTAGAAAGGCAGACAGCACTTAAACTCCGCAGAACAACAACCGGGGAGTCACTTGTCCATTTGCATCCAAGGATGAGCCCACACCCGAACCATTTAGTGACGTCATAACTCACTTTTTCGGTGAAGTGATTAAATAATTGCATAGCTGGTTCATCCTACCTTCTCCACCTCTGCCACCAAAGGTGGATGGAGGTTATGTTTTCACCTCTGTTTGTCTCGGTCTGTCTTTTTTTTTATATACAAGATCGAGGCTCGTGTAAGAGCTAACATTAATCACAAAAAGACAAACTGACACATAAAACATAAAATAAAGGGAGCGGGAGATAAGATGGGGAGAGAGAGGGAAGCACACAAGTAAAACAGTAGAGAACAGGGACATCGGGAGATCTGTGGGAGGAGGAGGGCTTGGGGGGAGGAGGCATGGGAAAGAGTGGGGGGTAAAACAAAGGGGGCAGGGGAGGGGAGTTTCTTTGTCTGTGAACAGGATATCTCAAAAACATGGACAGATTCGGACAAAACTTGGGGGCGAGGTTTGCTGTGTCGCAAGAACAAAATGATGAAATTTTGATGAAGATCCTGATCCGGATACTAGAATTTTCTAAGTGATTCTTCACCATTGAGGGACAGGGCCAAAACGATATATCAAAAAGTTAAGGACGGATTGGGACGAAACTTGGTGGATAAGTTGGGTAGGTGAGAATAACAAGCCAATCGAATTTTGGTTCAGGTCCGAATCCAGATCCGGCCTATCAGTGGGATACAACACGTAACCTGTTCAGCCTGGCGGAGGTATGCTCTCTTCCGAGTGCCGTTCTAGTTCCCAATGAATTTCATGTTTGCAACTCTGCAGTCTAAGCTGTGCTGATTCACACCGTTTTGGGAATTCAATTGTCCAATCAAATTGCCATCCGAATGCAATTGATACATTGAATTACACCAAAAATACAGCCCAATTTGATCGGTAATGCACTTAGGGAGCACCAGGGAGTGCAGATCCATTGACAAAATTCAATAGCATCCATGTACTTTCGCAGGATGACAGAAGTATTGTTGATATGCAAGGCTATTGCTTCAACATACCAATTGCGGTGATGGTATAACTCAGACGGTAATAGTTGTGGGTTTCGACCGTGGTAAGGGCAGCACGTGGCCTCTCGTGAACTCCGGGAGAAAGATTTCACTGTCGCCATGAAACCCGAGTCTTTACGAATGTTTGGGATTCGACCGTCTGTGATAGTTGTGGGTTTGTTGTTCGCTTTCGCTTGTTCGCTTTCGCTTTCCACAAAGTCCATTCGCTTTGGTTTCAGGGTGAAAAAAATATATTGGGGTTTGAGTTATTTATTTATTATTTCGGGAGAAACTGACGTACACAAAAAAGTGGGATGGTCAAAAAGTGCTTGGTACGAAATACCAAAAGAGTACAGGTGAGACATAGGTGAGAAAAACATTTAAATCACTGATTAGTCTCCAATCAACATATTCACAAGAGCTAGCTCTACACACATGTCTGTCTGAGTGGGAAGGAAGGTATCATGGTAACTATCTGCTGCTGAGTGAAGGGTTCTTTCTCTGTGCTCACTTTCTTTTCCTGATGTGGTAGAGCTGTGACTTCACCATATTTTACCACCACTAACAAAGTCCACAGACTTTGGTTTACATATATTTTCCCAACATACAGTTTGGTCCAGCATGCAGGGACTATTTATGTCACAAAAAACCCAACATTCTTAGATCGATCAATGTCCAACTTGCAGAAAACTGGCAAAAAATATTAATCACAAGCGATGCATAAAGCACACCTACACAGCAAAGCCATTGATGACTAACTTTTATATAACTGCTACAAGTCTATGAAATTTTTCTTCTTCCTTCCCCCCCGTGAGTTAGACCAATTGGTTTGGTCCATGCGTATAAAGCCTATTATTGGCTGTGGGGTGCAGGGGAGGGGCCAGGAAGGTGATTCAGAGGAGAGAGTGGCCATTTTGGAAGAGGCCTCATGACGGAGTGCCTTTTCGTGTGCTTGTAGGAGCTGTGCTCCCACGTCAATCGGAAGAATGGACGCGACAAAAAGCTGGAATTCGTCCGAGTTTCTTTATTGTCACAAAACAACTCGGGTACTCTGAAAAGCCCGTTTATCGGGCAGCAATATATATACACACATTATCCCGGAGCGTTTGCCCGGGAAAGGCGAGAGGGGGCGTGGCCGGGCGTCCCGGACGCGGACTGGCGTCGAGAGCGGGCGTGGCTGGGCGTGCCAGGGCATGCCCGGGCGTCCCGGCCGGGGCCTGGCAAGTTGAGCGCGGGCCTTCCCGGGCGTCCTGGACGAGCCCGGCATGGTGATCGCTCCGCGTCCTTGGTAGGTGCAAGGCGATTGTGTAAACCCAGTGGTAGCCCCTACACACGTCCCCCCAGAATCGACTTGCACCGGCAGGGTCAATTTGAGGGGGGTCCTGATGACCCGGCCGAAGCGACCCCTGTCGGGTCATGGGGGGGGGGTCCGGTGTGGTGGTGGGCGGTCGAGTGGGGGGCACCGTGGATGGGGGGCGGCCTCGCCACGGCAGAAGGGCCAACCGTGGCGGTTGGTCGATGTCCACGTGCGCCGGCTTGAGGCGGTCCACCGCAATCCGGTCCGACCTGCCGCCGATGTCGATGACGAACGACTTGTCGTCCCGTCGCAGGACCCGGAAGGGCCCGTCGTACGGCGGCCGGAGTGGCCCCCGATGTGCGTCATGACGCACAAAAACGTACTCCGCTGTGCGAAGCGCTGGGGGGACGTAGGACTGGGGGTCACCGTGGTGGGATGTTGGCACGGGGGCAAACCGTCGGGCGGCCTCCTGGAGGTCCGAGCGCTGGTGAGCTGCGGACCAGGGACTGGTAGCGTCGGGCACGAATTCGCCCGGGACGCGTAGCGCCTGGCCGTAGACAAGCTCGGCGGTGGATGCCCGGAGGTCCTCCTTGGGGCCGTGCGGAGGCCCAAAAGGACCCACAGCAGCCGGTCGGCCCAACCGCCGTCTTGAAGGCCGGCCATGAGCGCGGCCTTCATGGAGCGGTGGAATCGCTTGCACAACCCGTTGGCTTGGGGGTGGTAGGCCGTAGTACGGTGGAGCTTGACCCCCAGGTTGCGGGCGACCGCGCCCCACAGCTCGGAGGTGAACTGCGGTCCGCGGTCTGACGAGATGTCCGCCGGTGCGCCGAAGCGGGCGACCCAGGTGGCGATGAAAGCCTGCGCCACGTCGGCGGTGGTGGTGGAGACGAGGGGAACGGCCTCCGGCCACCTGGTGGTCCTGTCCACCATGGTGAGCAGGTGTGTGAACCCCCGTGATGGGGGGAGGGGGCCCACCAGATCCACGTTGACGTGGTCGAAACGTCGTTCGGGCACGGTGAAAGGTGCCAGCGGGGCCTGGGTGTGTCGGTGGACCTTGGCCTGTTGGCAGGCTGTGCAGGTGCTGGTCCAATCGCGGACGTCCCGTCGAAGGCCGTGCCAGACGAATCGCGCCGACACCAGCTTCTGGGAAGCTTTCCGGCCCGGGTGGGAAAGGCCGTGGAGGGAGGCGAAGATGCGGCGTTGCCAGGTAACGGGCACGATGGGGCGAGGCTGGCCTTGGGAGACGTCGCAGAGCAGGACAGTGTCCGCGAAGGGGATGTCGGCCAGGCGGAGGCCCGTGTCCGCCGCCCGGAGGGCTTGCACCATGGTGTCGGTGGTTTGGTCCGCCGCCATAAGCGCGAAGTCCACGCCGAGGTGGACCGCGTTCGCGCTGGCCCGAGAAAGACAGTCGGCCACGGCGTTGTTTTTGCCGGCGACGTGCCGGATGTCCGTGGTAAACTCCGACACGGCGGAGAGGTGGCGCTGTTGGCGGGCCGACCACGGCTCCGTGACCTTGGCCATTGCGTAAACCAACGGCTTGTGGTCGACGAACGCCGTGAAGTGTCGGCCCTCCAGGAGGTGGCGGAAATGGCGAACGGCCAGGTGTAGACCGAGGAGCTCACGGTCAAACGTGCTGTATTTGAGCTCGTTCGGCCGGAGCTGCCAGCTGAAAAAAGCGAGTGGCTGCCAAACTCCGTTCACCCATTGCTCATGTATGGCGCCCGCCGCGTAGTCGGAGGCATCCGTGGTGAGGGCGATGGGAGCGTTGAGCACCGGGTGAGCGAGCAGTGTTGCGTCGGCGAGGGCCCGCTTTGAGCTTTGGAAGGCCGCGTCCATTGCTGCGGACCAGACGATGTCATGCTTGGCCGGCTTGCCCCGGAGGGCTTCGTAGAGGGGCCGCATGAGTTGAGCAGCGCGGGGCACGAAGCGGTGATAGAAATTCACCATTCCCAGGAATTCCTGCAGGGCCTTTATGGAGCGGGGACGTGGAAACGTGGTGATGGCCTCGACCTTGGTTGGCAGCGGCACGGCCCCGTTCTTGGTGATGTGGTGGCCCAAAAAATCAACGGCCGTCGTGCCGAAGTGGCATTTGGCCGGGTTGACGATGAGGCCGTGCTCGCTGAGGCGCCCGAACAATGTTCGGAGGTGGAGGAGGTGCTCGGCCCGGGACATGCTGGCGACGAGGATGTCGTCCAGGTAAACGAAGAGGAACGGCAGGTCACGCAGCACGCCGTCCATCAAGCGCTGGAACGCCTGAGCCGCGTTCTTGAGGCCAAACGGCATCCGTAGGAATTCGAATAAGCCGAACGGCGTGATGACGGCCGTTTTAGGGACGTCGGCCGCCCTGACAGGTACCTGGTGATATCCCCGTATGAGATCGATTTTTGAAAAAATGACCCGTCCTGCCAGACGGGCGGAGAAGTCTTGGATGTGCGGGATCGGATACCTGTCGGGGGTGGTAGCGTCGTTAAGGCGGCGGTAGTCGCCACATGGGCGCCAGCCGCCCCCTGGCTTTGGGACGATGTGTAGTGGCGAAGCCCACACGCTATCGGAGCGCCGCACGATGCCGAGGTGTTCCAAAGCGTCGAACCGGGTTTTGGCCACTGCGAGCTTGGCTGGGTCGAGGCGGCGGGCTCTGGCGTAGACTGGCGGGCCCGTGGTTGGTATGTGGTGCTCGATCCCATGTCGTACTGCGACGGCCGAAAACGTCGGCCGCGTGAGGGCCGGGAACTCCGTGAGCAGGCGAGCAAACTCGTTCGCCGCCGGGAGGGCGCATGCCAGCTCGGTCGGAGCGGAGCTGCTCAATGTGCATAGCAGGGAGCTGAAGGTCTCGGCGTTGATGAGGCGACGCCGTTGGACGTCCACCAGCAGTCCGTGTGCGCAGAGGAAGTCGGCGCCTAGCAGAGCCATGGGCACGTTTGCGGTTACAAACGTCCAAGTAAAGCGTTGGCCGCCGAAGCAGAGGGTGACGTTGCGCGGGCCGAAGGTGCGGATGGCCGATCCGTTGGCCACAACCAAGGAGGGGCCACAAACCGCGGACTGCCTGTCCTGATCAGAGGTGGGTATGACGCTCAGTTGGGCGCCGGTGTCGCACAGGAAGCGCCGTCCGGACGCTTTGTCCGTGATGAAAAGTAAGTTGCCCGTGTGGCCGGCGCTCATGGCTGGTAATGAACGCCGGCCCAGCCGTTTCCCAGCCTGCCGAAGGTGCACGGGGGTCGGCATGTCCGGGCCTTCTGTCCGAACCTGGCATGATAGTAACACCACGCTTGGTCAGGTGGAGGCCCCGGTCGTCGTGCTGGAGGTGGTCGGCTCGGCGTAGCGGCCGCCAATTGCGTCGGCAGTTCGGTCGTCGACCGTGCCGGGTGCTCGGGCACCATGGGCGTTGCGTCGGACGGCGGTGGGCCCCAGGTCGCTGCTGCAATGCGTTGGCCTGCCGCGGAGATCTTGTCGGCTTCCCTGGCGAGGGCGCGGGGATCCGTAATCGTCATGCTTGCCAGGGCGAAGCGTACCGGGCTAGGCAGCTGACGGAGGAACAGCTCCCGGAACAGGAATGCCGGAGAGTGCTCGCCGAGCAGCGAAAGCATGTAGTCCATTCGCTCGGACGGGCGCGTGTCGCCGAGCTCGGGCAGGTCGAGCAGGCGCCGTGCGCGTTCCGCCGATGGAAGGGCGAAAGCGTCGAGGAGGAGCTTTTTAATCGCGCCGTATTTGTCAGCGGCTGGCGGGCTCTCGAGGAGGCTCAGGGCGCGGGCCGCGGTGGCTGAACCGAGCGCTGCTACCACATGGTGGAAGCGGGTGTCGTCGGCTGTGATGCCTCGCAGGGTGAACAGGGAGTCCGCCTGGGCGAACCAAACCGCCGCGTGAGCCTCCCAGAAGGTAGGCAGTTTAAGGGCAACTGCCGTGTCCATGTCGGTAGGTCACCAATGTAGGAGCTGTGCTCCCACGTCAATCGGAAGAATGGAGGCGACAAAAAGCTGGAATTCATCCGAGTTTCTTTATTGTCACAAAACAACTCGGGTACTCTGAAAAGCCCGTTTATCGGGCAGCAATATATATACACACATTATCCCGGAGCGTTTGCCCGGGAAAGGCGAGAGGGGGCATGCCCGGGCGTCCCGGCCGAGGCCTGGCAAGTTGAGCGCGGGCCTGCCCGGGCGTCCTGGATGAGCCCGGCATGGTGATCGCTCCGCGTCCTTGGTAGGTGCAAGGCGATTGTGTAAACCCAGCGGTAGCCGCTACATGCTTGTAGATTTGTCAGCGGGAACCTCTGTACCTGAAGGTTGACTTGTGCCGGAGCAACCCCTGCGGCCACCTCTGTACCTGAAGGTTGACTTGTGCCGGAGCAACCCCTGCGGCCACCTCTGTAACTGAAGGTTGACTTGTGCCGGATCAACCCCTGTGGAAACCTCTGTACCTGAAGGTTGACTTGTGCCGGATCAACCCCTGTGGAAACCTCTGTACCTGAAGGTTGACTTGTGCTGGATCAACCCCTGCGGCCACCTCTGTACCTGAGGGTTGACTTGTGCCGGATCAACCCCTGCGGTCACCTCTGTACCTGACGGTTGACTTGGATTAAACTCTTGCTACCACTGGGCCTGCATTGGGGCCTACTGCTGGGCCTGCATCGGGGCCTACTGCTGGGCCTGCATTGGGGCCTACTGCTGGGCTGGCATTGAGGCCTACTGCTGGGCCTACTCTTGGATCTGCATACTCCCACCCTCTCGTGCTGGGCCTGCACTGGGGCCTACCGCTGGGCCTGCCTTGGGGCCTACTCTTGGACCTGCCTACTCCTACCCTCTCGTGCTGGCCTATTCGGGTTTTTCCCTCTCTTCTCCCTTCTTTGTTTTATGTGTAGGAAGAGATTTTTTGTGTGATAATCCATAAATAAAGCCAGTGTGATTGAAGGCTTGGCTTGGTGTGCTTCAGGCCGTAACAATAACTCACAAGAACATCCACTAAAAGCCCCTCTTTCTATAAACTACTCATTTACTCGGTGGTTCCATAATCAGAAGTCACAATAAATTGTCCGTTATCACAAGATACCCAGAAGTAACCATAAATTACCGAAATGCTCACAAACGTGGCACAAAACTTGAAGTATATAATAACTTGCCAGCTTTTATAACTCCATTCAACGTTCACAATAAAAATCTCACCTCAACAATCAACAATAATAATAAATATCAGTGTGTGTGTGTATGTACGTGTGTGTGTATCTCCTTCATAACTCTAAAACCATGAACCCTAGCGGCCCAAAACTTTGCATGCACACGAAGGGACCCCTAAGGGGCTGCATGGATGAAAACAAGGTGTTTGGGTAAACTTTAACACCCCTTTCGAAGATAATTAAATCATCATGAAAAAAAGGCTTATCCTTGGTCAGCCTGCTTTTCCCTCGCAGGGGTTTTAAGCCGCCATTTGTTTTGGCCTGCTCAAAATGCCTTGCCTTGAAACCACGAAGTACTCTCAAAATGCCATGATAATGGAGGTCTTGAGCACCAACTGCTATCGTCACATGTTGTCTTGATTTGAATTTTTAAATCCTTAATGAAATCTTTTTCATTTATTTCTGAAAATAATAACATATATGCTTTGATTGTACCATCATTCAGACGATGAACAGCACGATCTGTAACACTAAGTTGGAAGTCAGTCTGTTTTCTGGCAGAAACCATCAAACAGATACTAAACTTTGGATCAAAAATAATACGATGTTAGGAATTCAAAATTGGCCAAGGGATGAGCACACACTTTTTACTTCAAGGTGCCTTGAAATATTTACCTTAACCTCAGCCATTTGAGTGATGAATGATGATACAACACTCTTCCAATGGAGCACCAGAGAGTTTGCATTCGGATAATACATTCACGACTAGAACGGTACTCGGTCGTGCACATCGCATACCTCCGCCAGGTTGAACACTTTACGTTTTGTATCCACTGATAGGCCGGATCTGGATTCGGATCTGAACCCAAATCTAAGCGGCTTGTTCTTGTCCACCTAGTTTTGGCATAATCCGTCCACAACCTTTTGAGACATGCTCACAGACAGCAGACAGAGAGACAAACAGACAGACAGGAGCGAAAACATAACCTCCGTCCACTTTCCGGCGGAGGTTACGACTTGATAAGAGAGCTTCAGAGGGGAGTAGACAACCCCTGAACTATTATACCATCCATTGCTTTTCAATAACTCCAGGCCTGCCTTAATACAAATCATGATGTATGGCGACACATTTCAAACTCAACAATTTGCGTATTCCGAGAAACACTGTATCGATATTCATACGCACTTATGAAATGTTTACTACTCCGATTTGGTTCTTTATCAAAACGGATTTTCAGAGTTTTACTCCTGACAGAGTTCCATTCCCAAAAACTTTATACATTTTGCTTTTTACTGCATCTTGAAAATGTTTGTCCAAACTTTAGTCATAATGGGCTGACAATAATTGTATCTGCTCAAGGTAAGCATTTTAAGGCTTTGGAATCTGCAGCAGGACACAAAGACAGAGCTAATGGCGGAAGCTCTATTGCTTTAACGTGAACATTCCTAAGCGAAGCCTGAAGCTCCATCGCAGACTTGTTCAACACAGACAACGTTGTTCTTTGACATCCAAGCTGTCACAAAAGCCCTCAATCAGCAAAATAAACATACAGTAGGCTTTCAAAAAAAAGGTTACAGCCAAGATAAAAATGGCTAGCAGCTTGTCGAAGGCATTCAAAGTAGGCAATTATAGTAACATTTCTTCACAAACACCAGTTATTCTTATCAAGGTATAAACAGTAAACACAAACACATAGTATTTCCCAAATAAAAATGTCAGCGGAGCAACATGCAATTTAATACCAAAATCGGATATCGCACTTCATTTTACTAAACACGACTATGATTACCACTACTACTATTATTACTACTACTACTACTACTACTACTACTACTACTACTACTACTACTACTACTACTATAACTACTACTACTACTACTACTACTACTACTATGCCACGCCACGCCACGCCATTTTGCTGCTCCTGCCGAAGGTGCACATTGCTATTTTCGACATTTCCTTCTCATCCTCTTCCGTTTTCGTTTGTATTTTTGGTTTATTTGGGTTATTTGAACCGAGTTGGTTCATTTTGTTACTTTACTTTGACGTCCCGTTTGAGTTATTAGTCCCTTTGTGTTCGGGCCTAGCCGCGGCGTGCGGCCGCACCCGTGTGGGACTAGATTTGCCGCGCCCGATTTGTGGCGTATCACAAACTGTTTGACTTCCTTGTTTTTGCTTAATCACCCTTGACTTTCTGTGCTAAATTTGCATCGTTTTGGCGATTAAGCCGATAAGTTATTTGCTCAACACGCGTTTGATTATCCTTTTGAGTTGATCATTAGCATACCGGTACGGTCGTGCTAAAATAAACAGAGGCTCGCGAACGAGCTCATTGATATATTTTTTTCCATTTTCATTTGACGGGAAATATACCGTTAATAGCAATCATGCCTCTGGATGGTACATGGGCAAAAATGGCCGCTACTACCTCTGGTGCAGGTGTGAACCGCCCTGCCCACCCGTTTAAGGCATTAACAAGGAAGCACGGGGTGAGATGCGAGTTGGGACAAATCACCCAAATAGAGGCCTATGTAAATGCACTCGCTAGTGTGGTTGATCCAGCAGCGATAGTTGCAGCCTCGAAAATGTATGGACAAGCTGTGTTCTTTCTTAACTCAGAGGCTGCAGCAAACAAAGCCATTGAGAAAGGGATTAGTGTGGGAGGACTCTTTGTACAAGTCGAGCCACTCTCAAGTCTTGGTACTAGGATAATTATATCTAATATACCTCCTTATGTGCCTGACAATGTCGTGGTGCCTTTCCTGGAACGACTGGGAGTGTTGAGATCACCCATCAAGCCTGTGTCTTTGGGCTGTCATGAGCCCTCCCTACAACATGTCTGGTCTTTTAAAAGACAAGTCTCCATTGAATTGGGAAAGGATGCTGAATGTGAGGGGTCGTTTGTTATTCCTTTTGACGGAAAGAATTACAGGGTGTTTTATATGACAAACGAACCCCGTTGTTTTGTATGCAAAGCGAAGGATTACAGGAGAGCAGACTGCCCCACTATCATTAAAGAGGTTGCAGCTCCTCAACGTCCAGATCAGCCTCGAGAGGATCCCAGCGTCACTGAAGGTAACCTAAGAGAGGCGGTTGCTCCTTTGTGCTCGAGGGCAGTGGACCCTCAAGAAAGTTCTATACCAGCTTCTCATCCCAACTCTTCCGCTGCCATAAATCAATGGCAGGCAGTGGGAGCAGGGAAGGCAAAGAGAGCACAGAAGAGGAAATCAGAACCCGCAGAGGATGGGACCACGGAACACCCTGGTACAATTGAGGATGACACGGGAAGTAATGTGTCAAAGGGATTTGTAAAGCCTAGTATTCTGAAGGAGAAAAGAGTGGTAACCCAATCTGAAGAAATGGAAGAAGAAGAAGAAGAAGAAGAGGAAACTATTCATCAAACGACAGGATATGGAGAGTCTTCTCTCTCAGATCCACCCAAAGACAGTTTGAAGAATGAACAGGAAGGGAGACCGTCAGGTAGTAAACCCAGCACGGTAAAGACAAACAACCTAGAGGTATCTGACTTGACAGGGCCAAACGATACTGTGATGTTGGCTCCTGAGAAAATGCATCCAATAATAACAACTGCAACGAAGCTTCAAAATAAACCAGGGATTGAAACATCTACAAGAGCAGTTCTGAACCGAAGGATTAACACCGAAGTTTCAAAGGATTCTGAAGTAGCATTCATCGGTGGGACAGACAGAGAGAGGGAACCAGACACACAAGCATCAATAAAGTTGCTGGCACTGACCGACATCTCAGGTGATGTCACTTCACTCACTGTTGGCGCAGAAAGGGGAATAGTTGAGCACATCTCTATTTTACGACCCCAAAAGGTTGGATCTCCTATACCAACTGAGGAGGAGGCATCCATTCCCACAGGTGTAGCAACGTCCGCCGCATCAGAGCCAAAGGAGCGTTCCTCTGCGCCAGAAGATTATGCCAAGTCAGCCTTGAGAGACGACATGGCAGAAGACTTGACACATTGTACAAGTACACCAAAGGAGAAGGATCTTGAACCTCCAGACAGCGATGATGAGGAAAGTATTGGTGATGGGGAAGACTATCAAGGGTCACTGACTGGTTTAGAGACAGACCTACCTGCAGGACGCCATTCCTGCATTCCCAGCCAGGAGATACTCGAGTTCCTGGAACAAAGCTTGCATAGCAGGAAGAAAGTGGAAAATGCGCTGAAACGGTGGAAAGATTATGACTTGCTAGTGCATTCCTTGTATGCACTAAGGAGAGAGGGACATAAAACAAGGACTTCAGGCTCGGCCGAACAAGCCCGAGTCAGGAAGTTTCTAGCAAAGTTGTTGAGTTATGGGCCTGAATATAAATTCGTTTAGGAGGATGAATTTCACAGAAACAAAACTCTCAATACAATAATGACATCAAACTTACGAATAGGATCATTGAATGTCAATGGCTGTAAGGATGCATTCCGTGTGCACCAGGTATTGTCATTCTGTGTGAAGGAAAAACTTGAAGTAACCTTTTTGCAGGAAACCCACACGACCCCAGAGGCTGCATCCCGATGGGAAAACCAATGGGAAGGCTTGGCCTTTTTCAGTCACCTAACGGACACATCTTGTGGAGTGGCTACCCTCTTTTCACCAAAGAGGAAACCTGAAATACTTGTCGTAAAGGAAGCCAGTGTGGGGCGGTTGCTACATATAAAAGCAAAGTTTGAAGAATTTGTTGTCAATTTCGTCAACATTTATGCACCTTGTGTAGGAGTTGCAAGGGGGATTTTCTTCAACCGGTTGCAGAGATTCATGCTCACCTTGCCTGGTGAAGAGTGTGTAATTCTTGGAGGAGACTTTAATTGCACTCTAAACCCCTCCCTTGATCGAATAGGTCAGGAGCCGCATAATCCCTCTGTAAGAATATTACAACAAACCATAACACTGTTAAACTTGAGGGATACTTGGCACATACAACACCCCACAGACAGAACATTCACGTATACGAGTATCAGAGGTGGTCATATATCACAATCCCGGCTCGATAGAATTTACGTGTCTCACCGTTGGTGTAAGATTGTCAGTGACTCCGGCATAAAAGTTGCCCATTTCACAGATCACAACTTGGCCTGGATTAAGTTTTCCCTGGCGGAAACAAGGCGAGGCCCTGGCTTGTGGCACCTGAACAATGCTTCAAGTCAGGATGAAGCCTTTTTGTCGATCTTTTTGAATTTTTGGCAAGCCTGGAGGAATAAAAAAGGAGATTTCTGCTCACTTGGATTCTGGTGGGATGTAGGCAAGGTACGATTGAAATTGCTGTGTCAGGAATACTCATATGGATCGAGCAAAACACTTGGGTTAGGGATCAAAAGACTGAAAGAGGAACTGCTGCACCTTGAGAAGCACCTGGCCACACTTACCTCTACTGAACTGCAGGCATACCAAGAAAAAAAGAGCACCCTTAAAGCATGTAGTCGTGTGAAGGCACGAGGGGCGTATGTGCGCTCTCGTTTGCAGTTTATTTCTGAGGATGAATATGTCCTGAATTATCTCAAAGGGGTGGAAAAACGCAAAGGTCAATTCAGGACTATAGCGAGTGTTCTCGCAGAAGATGGTCTCTTGCTCAATAGCTCTGAGGGTGTTCAAAAACGAATTAGAGCCTTTTACGCTCAGCTGTATTCGGGTAAGAGCACAGATGCAGGTGCAGGTGGCACTTTGTGGAGTAGTCTTCCTGAAGCCTCTGTAAAAGACCGGGAGCAGCTGGAGACTCCATTATCTCTGGAAGAATTGAAAACCGCCCTGCACAGCCTATCAAGAGATAAAGCCCCTGGCATGGATGGCTTATCATGTGAATTCTATACAAAAGTATGGGACTTGGTTGGACCTGATTACCTAAGCGTAGCTCAGGAAGCATGTGATACAGGTATAATGCCCCTTTCTTGGCGTCGAGCGATGCTGGTCTTGATTCCCAAGGAGGGTGACTTGAGAGACTTGAAGAATTACCGCCCTGTGTCTCTGCTGTGTGTGGATTATAAGGTCATGGCTAAAATGTTGTCACTCCGTCTCGGACCAGTCCTGACAAAATTAGTCAGCCCGGACCAATCTTATGCCATTCCAGGCAGGACAATACATGACAACATATCCCTTGTCAGAGACCTGATACAGTATGCGGACATGACTCGGACTCAAGTCGGATTTCTTTCCTTGGATCAGGAGAAAGCCTTTGACCAGATGAACCATGAGTATCTGTTTGAAACCTTGCTAACATTTGGGTTGGGGAGGAGATTTGTAGGCATGATTCAGACGTTGTACATGTCGGCAGAATGCCTAGTCAAAGTCAACGGTTTCTTGCTCGCGCCCTTTCCATTTGAGAGAGGAATAAGACAAGGATGTCCCCTGTCCGGCCAATTATATTCCCTATGTATCGAACCCTTCCTTTGTTTGATGAGAAGAAGGCTAACTGGCATTGTGGTGCCACACAACAGGGTCAACCTCAAACTTTCTGCATATGCAGATGATGTTCTCGTGTTTGCCAGTAATGCAAGGGATATGCAAATAGTTTATGATTGTCAGCAGGTCTATTCAACAGCATCGTCTGCTACAATCAATTGGAGGAAAAGCTCGGGGCTTCTAATTGGACAAATACAGGTAAAGGAGTTACCAACACTTTTTCAGAAATTGACCTGGAGTCGCAATGAGCTCAAATATTTGGGGGTGCACTTATCCACTTCCCATGGGTCCTCACCACTCATTAACTGGAACACTTTAGGGGACAAGATCTAAGCAAAGTTGAGAGACTGGAGTGGACTACTAAAAGTCCTGTCTCTGAGGGGAAAAACACTCCTTATAAAACAGTTTATAATTCCGAAGTTAGTATTCAGGCTCTCTTGCATAAGCACTCCAGAGGAGTTTCTGGTTAAGATGCAGAAGAAGCTACTGGACTACTTTTGGAATGGTAAACACTGGGTTTCCCTGGGCATTCTGAGCTTGCCTTTTTCAGAAGGTGGACAGTCTTTTCCCTGCCTTCGAAGCCACTACCACGCATCCAGGCTGAAGACCATACAACGTTACCTACATGTGAACCCTGCACCGCAATGGTGCTCACTGGCATCATACTTCTTCAGCAAAGTGCTCAATCTTGGGTACAAAAGGAATCTTTTCATCATTACATCTCGGAGCCTGTCTAGTGCTACATTGCCTCCTTTTTATCAAGAAATGCTGAAGGCTTGGAATGTAGTCGACGTACAAAGAACAGTTCCTTATCCAGGCAAGGACCTGTTAGAAGAACCGCTCATTCTCAACCGTGAGATTCTTCCACTTCCTTCGACTGTTCATCCACGTTGGGATTCACTCTATCTCTACCCAACACCAAGAATGATGGCAGACTTAAGTTGGAGGTTGCTACATGGTGCACTGAGCTCTGGATCTATGATGCGGCACTTCACTAACGTCTCAGAGGATTGCTGCTTTTGTGGTGAAAGGGAAACTATATTTCACATATACCTTCAATGCCACCGTCTTGAACCAGTGTTCTTACTGATGAAAAATGTTCTCTTGCGCTTCTGGCTTCACTTCTCTCCAACACTTTTTATCATCGGGCACCCGGTAAAGAAACTAAGCAAGTCACGAGATCTCCTTGTTAACTTTATTTTAGCCTGTGCAAAAATGGCAATATATAAAACCAGGAAGGCAAAAATTGAGAAAGATGTGGTGGAACACAGTTCTGTATGTCTGAAGGGCTTAATACGCTCACGCATTATTTCGGAGTACAAGGCGGCAGAATATAGTAACACTGTTCAAAAGTTTAAGGAAACCTGGACTATAAATGATGCACTTTGCACGGTCTCCCCACAAGATATTTTGCTCTTATTTGTATAAATGTGTTATTTGGCATTCTTTTTGTGTTCTTTGGCGTTCTTTTTTTTGGTGTTCTTTGGCGTTCTTTTACCTTCCCCTTATCTGTCTTGGTAGTGCTTTCTCTTCAAAATGCTCTACCTTGTCTACTGTAGTTCAAACCATGGACTTGCAGAGATGAGGAATTGAGCGACATTAAACTGGGAACATATGTTTGCCTGAGCTTGCATGAGCTCTGAACGCAAATCTCTGTAACCTTTCCAACAAAAGCACTACTACTACTACTACTACTACTACTACTACGCCACGCCATTTTACTGCTCTTCGAGCCGTACTATTTTCGACATTTCCTCCTCATCCTCCTCCGTTTTCGTTTGTATTATTGTTTTGTTTTGTTTATCTGAACCGAGTTGGTTCATTTTATTATTCTATTTTGACGTTCGTTTGATTTAATTAGTCCTTTTGGTTTCAGGCCTAGCCATGACCCGCGGCCGCGCCCGTGTGGGACTAGTTATGCCTTATTGCGGCGTTATCGTTAAAGTACTTAGTGACCCTTTTGTTCTTTGGTTTAATCATCATTTTGTGTGCTGAATTCGCACACTATGGTGAGCGGGTGTGTGAGTGAGCGTTATTTGATTAATAACGTATTTTTGTTGCCTTGGTTCTGAGAGGACAATTAATTATTTTTGAATCATTCCAATGCATAATGAATGGGCTGATGTCGCTGCGGCCACTTCAGGTGCAGGTGTGGGGGGAAAAAAGCACACCAGTTTCAGTCTTTGACAAGGAAACATGGTGTGAGATGCGAGTTGGGACAAACTACCCAAATGGAAGCGTATGTGAGCGGATTGTCCATTGTAGTAGGTTAATCAGTAATAGTTGCAGCCTCTAAAATGTATGGAAGAGTTGTGTTCTTCCTTAAATCCGAGGCTGCAGCGAATAAGGTGATAGAGAAAGGCATTGTTGTAGGAGGGTTGTTTCTCCAAGTAGAACCACTTTCGAGCCTTGGAACACCAATCATACTCTCTAACATACCTCCCTTTATTGCTGATCATGTGGCTGTGCCATTCTTGGAGCGATTGGGGTTGCTAAGATCACACATTAGGCCTGTGCCTTTCGGATGTCGTGAGCCTCCACAACGTCATATCTTGTCTTTTAAAAGACAACTTTCCATTGAACTGTACAATGACACGGAATTGGAGGATTGTATGTCATTGGCATTCCTTCCTGTGCCTCTTTGTCATTCCGTTTGAAGGCAAAAATTATAAGGTCTTTTATATGACTAATGAGCCTTGTTGTCATATTTGTAAGGCAAAGGATCACTTGAGAGCAGACTGTCCCACTGTCTCAAAGAAAGTGTCTGCTCCTCGGAGCGTTGAACAGCAAAAGGAAAATGAGAATATCACTCCAGGTATCAGTAAAGAAGTACCTGCTCCTCCATGTCCAGAAGGGTCGAAGGAAGAGGAAAGTAGTACTTCAGAGGTTTCTGTGCCGAGTCCTGGACCGAGCTTACCCTCAGACAAAGACCAATGGAAAATGGTAAAGTTAGGGAAGGGAAAAGAGCACAGAAGAGAAAATCGGAGCCAGAAGCTAAGGGGGATGGTGATCATATACCAACTTCTGAAGATACAACTGATAAGGACATGGCAAAACGATCAACAAAGTCGGGTGCTCTGAAAAAAATGGAGATCGTTACAGAACCTGAACAAATGGAGGAAGAAATAGGTACTCATCCTCAAGTACCAGATCATGAATGTGATTGGCTGTCAAGTGCAGCTAATGACCTGCCAAAGAGCGAACAGAGAAGCAAAATATCTACAAATAAATCCAGTGCGGTAATGACAACCGACCCGGTGACATCTCCTAACTTGGCAGAATTAAAGGAGACTGAGACGTCTGTTGTGGAGATGGTACATCCCGCTGCACAAACAACAGCTGCAAAGAAGCTTCGCAATAAGCCAATTTAAGCGACATCCACAGTGGAACTTCCTCAAATAAAAAACAACCGAATGCTCAAATGAAACTGTGGAATCCATATCTGTTGAAGAAAGTATACTAAAAGAAGCAATCATACAAGCAGCTGTGGTCATGCCTGTACGGATTGAGGTGTTGAGTACTTCCTCTGTATCGACAAGATGTGCAGAGAGGGAAGTCGACAGGCACGGAAAGCACGGAAAGCACACCTCAACTGGATGAACTCCTCGTTCCCTTGGAATTAGCATCCTCAATTCCTACAGCTTTTTTGTGGGGCTTTTGTGGGGCAGCAATAACTGACCAGTAATACTGGAGGAAGTTTCATCTGTGTTGCCAGAAGCTTCTGCCAAACCTGTTTTAAGTAACGACGAGGTAGCGGGTGAGGCACCCAGAGAAAACAAAGCAAAGGGGAGGGACCATGAGATCCCAGACAGTGACGACGAGTAGAGCATTGGGGACTGGGAAGATCAAGGAGCAATGATGACCTTTGAGTCGGAACTGCCTTCAGGGCATCTTTCTTGCATTCCTGGCAATTAAATTTTTGAGTTCCTTGAAAAAAGTTTACATAGCAGGAAGAAAGTTGAAACTTCCTTAAAAAGGTGGAAAGACTACAATTTACTCGTGCATTCTCTGGATGTACTGAGAGGAGAAGGACACTAAAGTAAGGCTTCAGGCTCGGCTGAACAAGTCCGAGTCAGGAAGTTTCTTTCACAACTGTTGATCTATTGGTCTAAGAATGAACTGACGTAGGTTGGGTTTTTCTACTTTGTGAAAGCAAAGAATTTTGATTTTCATGATGACCGCAATAGGTTTTCGTCTTGGATCATTGAACGTCAACGGATGTAAAGATGCATTTCGGGTGCATCAAGTATTGTCCCTCTGTTTGAAGGAGAAACTTGGAGTGCCGTTTCTACAAGAGACCCACACAACTCAGGTTGATGCTTTCAGATGGAGAAGCATGTGTGTATCCTTTTATGATCCTTTTATGCAAGGATCGGCGTAATTTAGTCACTTAACAGATACGTCCTGTGGGGTGGCTATCCTCTTTTCATCATCCTTAAAGGCCGATACACTTGTGATAATGAGGTCAGTTTAGGCCGTTTGTTACATGTGAAAATACTGTTTGAGGATGTTGTTATTAACCTCGTGAACGTTTATGCTCCATGTGTTGGAGCTGGGAGAGTGCGTTTCTTTGACCACATGCGAAGATTTATGCTTACCTTACCTGATGAAGAATTAGTAATTATTGGAGGTGACTTTAATTGCACTCTCAATCCCTCACTCGATCGCGTGGGTCAAGAGCCGCATGGTCCTTCTGCGAAAGCTTTACAAGAAAAAATAATGCAGTTAAACCTGAGAGACATTTGGCACATACATCACCCCACAGACAGGTCATTTACATACACTAACATCAGGGGTGGCCATATCCCGCAATCCCGACAAGACAGAATCTATCTGTCTTATCGTTGATGCAGGAATATTAGTGACTGCGGTATCCAATTCGCATATTTTACGGATCATAATCTGGTCTGGATAAAGCTTTCTCTTGCTGAGATAAGGCGCGGTACTGGTCTCTGGCACTTCAACAATGCCTTAGTTCACGATGAAGGATTTATTTCAGTATTTCATAACTTTTGGCGGGCGTGGAGAAACAGAAAAGGAGATGTCTGCTCGCTTGGACTCTGGTGGGATGTGAGGAAGGTGCGGCTGAAATTGTTGTGCCAGAAGTACTTATACGGAACGAGACAAACACTTGGGATGGAGATAAGGAGGCTAGAAGAGGAGCTGTTGCATCTCGAGCATCATTTGACAACACTTACCCCTGCTGAATTGCAAAGGTATGAAGAAAAAAAGAACACCCTGAAAGCGTGTCGCAGTATGAAGGCCCGGGGAGCGTATGTGCGCTCGCGGTTGCAGCTACTATTTGAAGAGGAATGCTCCCTGAGCTATATTAAAGCTTTGGAAAAACGCAAGGGTCGATCTAAGACTATATGCAGTGTTCTGGCTGAAGATGGCTCAGTGCTTGATAATTGCAGAAGTGTTCATGAACGAATTCGAGCCTTTTATGCACAGTTGTACTTGGGGAAAAGTGTGGATGCTAATGATTATGGCACTTTGTGGAATAGCCTCCCAGTGGCTGCTCTGGAGGATCGAGAACAACTAGACACTCCTTTGACTCTGGAGGAATTTACAACTGCTCTACAGAGTCTGTCGGTAGATAAGTCCCCTGGAATTGATGTCCTATATTGCGAGTTCCACAAAAAAAGTCTGGGATCTGATTGGACATGACTACCTGAGTGTAGCCCAGGAAGCATGTAATGCAGGCCAAATGCCACAGTCTTGGTGCCGAGCAACCTTGGCTTTGATTCCTAAGGAGGGAGACTTGAGAAACATGAAGAACTATCGTCCGGTGTCTCTGTTATGCGTGGACTACAAAATAATGGCAAAAGTATTGTCAAATCGTCTGGGACCTGTGTTGACAAAATTAGTGGTCTCTGTCCCTGGCAGAACAATATATAATACTAGCCGAATGTACACGGCGTTGCCCGGGTTCTTTTTGAATGAATTTACTGCTATAATTCTGCTTTTACTCATGGCCATAGAAGATTGACAACTATAATTCAGCTCAGCTTTTAATTGTGAAATGGGCCCAGCCCGGCCGAGGCGGCCACGACCAGCCTCACCACCTAGCCTATAACCTTTCCGGGGCCCGTCCCAACATTTTTGGTTCTTTTTGAATGAATTTACTACTATAATTCAGCTTTTACTCGCAGCCATAGAAGATTGACTCCTATAATTCAGCTCAGCTTTTAATTGCGAAATGGGCCCAGCCCGGCTGAAGTGGGCCTTGACTGGCCTCACAACCTAGCCTATAACCTTTTCCGGGGCCCGTCCCGACATTTTTGGTTATTTTTGAATGAATTTTCTACTATAATTCAGCTTTTACTCGCAGCCATAGAAGATTGACTTCTATAATTCAGCTCAGCTTTTAATTGCGAAATGGGCCCAGCCCGGCTGAAGTGGGCCTTGACCGGCCTCGCCACCTAGCCTAAAACCTTCCCGGGGCACGTCCCGACATTTTTTGTTTCAGAGATTTCCTCCTATCTTTCACCGTTTAGGAGATTAGCACGTGCAGACAAACAAACAAAAACTTTCTTTTATATATATACTAGCCGAAAGCACCCGGCGTTGCCCGGGTTCTTTTTGAATGAATTTACTACTATAATTCAGCTTTTACTCGTGGCTGTAGAAGATTGACTACTATAATTCAGCTCAGCTTTTAATTGCGAAATGGGCCAAGCCCGGCCGAGACGGCCTCGACCGGCCTCGCCACCTAGCCTATAACCTTCCCGGAGCCCGTCCCAACATTTTTAGTTCTTTTTGAATTAATTTACGACTACAATTCAGCTTTTACTCGCGGCCATAGAAGATTGACTACTATAATTCAGCTCAGCTTTTAATTGCGAAATGGGCCCAGCCCGGCCGAGGTGGGCACGACCAGCCTCGCCACATAGCCTAAAATATTCCCGGGGCCCGTCCCGACATTTTTTGTATTGGAGGTTTCCTCCTATCTTTCACCGTTGAGGAGATTAGCTTGCGCAGACAAACAAACAAAAACTGTCTTTTATAATACAGAGAGATAATAAAATATAATAACAATATAGAATATAGAAGAAGAAGATAGAAGAAGAAGATATATCTGGTCAGGGACTTGATACACTATGCGGACATGACTAAAACTCA
The DNA here is from genome assembly GCF_964187855.1 of Myxine glutinosa. Classification (NCBI taxonomy): domain Eukaryota; kingdom Metazoa; phylum Chordata; class Myxini; order Myxiniformes; family Myxinidae; genus Myxine; species Myxine glutinosa. Next base: position 179,037,774 of record NC_136267.1, read on the forward strand.
AATTTAAAATTCATGACTAAAAGATCCTCTCTTTAAATCAAGAGAAAGCATTTGACTGAGTGAACCATGACTACCTCTTTGAGACCTTGCTATCCTTCGGGTTAGGTAGGAGATATGTAGGTATGCTTCAGACACTCTACAGTCTACACTTCTGCAGAGTGCCTCATTAAAGTTAATGGTTTCTTACTCGCACCTCTTCCTTTTGAGAGTGGAATAAGGCAAGGATGTCTGGCCAGCGATATTCCTTGTGTGTATTGAGCCTTTTCTCTGTCTGATGAGGTGAAGGTTAACTGACATCATCGTCTCGGGCTGTAATAGTCCCTTCTTTCTTTCTGCTTATGCTGATGATGTTCTCGTGTTTGGGGGAAGTGCAAGAGACATGCAGACAGTTTATGACTGTCAGCAAATCTACTCGGCAGCATCATCTGCTCAAATAAATTGCAGAAGAGCTCTGGACTACTTGTTGGAGCATTGCAGATTGGCAAACTCCCTATGCTGTTTCAGCAATTAACATGGAGTCACCAAGAACTCAAACATTTGGGGGTCTATTTGTCAATCTCTCGTAATGGCTCATCAATTCGCAATTGGAGCACTCGAGAAGAGAAAATGCAGGTGAAGCTGAGAGATTGGAATGGAGTATTAAGGATCCTATCTTTACATGAAACTGAAACATATCTTTACATATCTTTTCTTATCATATCTTTATCTTACATATCTTTTACTGAAACAATTTGTCCTTCCCAAACTGTTGTTCAGGCTTTCTTGCATAAATGTCCCTGATTGGTTTCTGGCTGACATGCAAAGGAAGTTGGTGGACTGCTTTTGGAATGGAAAGCATTGGGTATCTCTGGGAATCCTGAGCGTGCCTCTTGCTGAAGGTGGACAGAGCTTTCCCTGCCTTCGAAGCCACTTTTACACCTTCAGGCTGCAGGCAATTAAACGATACCTTTATGCGAACCCAACACCACAATGGTGCATGCTGGCATCGTACTTTTTCAGTAAAGTGCTCGGCCTAGGGTATAAAAGGATTTTCAGATTTTCCTCTGGGATATTTCTGTATTTTGCTCCATCTATTTTCCCTTCTATCCTGACATGTGCCCCAGTCCCTGCTGATGGGAAACATCCCCATAACATGATGCTGCCACCAGCATGCTTCACAGTAGGGATGGTGCTCTTTGGGTGATGTGCTGTGTTGGGTTTGCACCAAATGTAATGTTTTGCATTTCGGTCAAAAAGTTCCATCTAGTTTTCGTCAGACCACAAAACGTTTTGCCACAAAATCTCCGGAGTGGTTTTACAGAATCTCCGGAGTGCTCTTTTGCATACCTCAAATGGGACTCAAGGTGGGCTTTTTTGAATAATGGCTTCCTTCTTGCCACCCTACTAGTTCGGGAGCGTATGTAATTCCGTGGGATTTTGATGTTTATTTTGTATTCTTTGCGGGAAATCATTAATTATGATGTGAGTAAGGGAAAAAAATTTGGCGCCAATTTTTTCGAGTATGTTTGCATATTTTTTTATGCAAATTAGGTATGATGTCATAATTCGTAAATAAAAATTAAACGATGTAAATTTTCTTTGCAAAATATGATACAAATTTAATTTTGTGGACCCTATGCATAGATTTTAGCGGACATTGTCTGTATTCAGTATCTTATCTGTATAATAATAGCGTAAGGACTCGACTTTGTTATCCCTTTTACGCCGCACCCAGTGACCCGATGCCCACGGCACTAATGGATTTACGATCTACGAACCGCGCTCTTTGTTTATCACGTACAGACATACTCGAAAAATCTGAATTAGCCGACGTTGGGGCCCAAAAGCATCCGATTATCGGCCGATACGATAACCTTGGTTCATGATAACCTTCAAGTGGCTGCATCAATGGTCAATTCAGCATGTCAAGAGCGCAAGGATGACAAATTAGACAACCGACACAAGCAATTACTAGCTGTGGTAGATGTCTCTTTAATGGACAAGCTGAATGAATTTGATGCAAAGATGGAAACAAGTCATCCTACTTTCAAATTTGCCAGAGATTACATGAAATTTGTGGCTTGGATATGGATGTTCATTCGTGCAACACGGGAAGGCAATTGGAAATTGCATCTAGAATCGCTTAGAGCATTGTGTAAGTACTTCTTCACACATGATAGACAAAACTATGCCCGCATGGTTCCACTGTATTTGGCACAGATGGAGAAATTGGAAACAAATGATCCCGATATCTATACAGAATTCATGGCTGGCAACTTCTGCGTCTACAAAAATGAAGTCCCTTTCTGCGCAATAGGCCCAGATCATGGCATTGAACAGGAGAACAAAGTCATGAAGATCCTTGGAGGTTTGAAAGGGCTAACACAGCAACCGGCAGCTATGGCCAGATGGTTTCTGATTGCACCTGAGCTAAGTCGCTTGGTCAATGAAGCTGAACATTTGGTGGGTAAAGTCTCCCAGAGATCAGTAAGGCATCATGATTTGTCAGATGCTAAGTTGGAACGGTATGAGGATAATGTAGGCAAATTGAGAGAGGTGCTGAAAGTGAATGATCCATTCATTATTGAAGATGATGAGCTCATCAACATCG
>NC_136267.1:179045530-179278030 GCF_964187855.1 Myxine glutinosa
GCTGTGAGGTGTTTTGAATTACTTGGTGGTGAGGTGTTTTTATTTCGTGTTTTATGGCTGTGAGGTGTTTTTAATTTCGTGGTGGTGAGGTGTTTTTATTACGTGTTTTATGGCTGTGAGGTGTTTTCAATTTTGTGGTGGTGAGGTGTTTTTATTACGTGTTTTATGGCTGTGAGGTGTTTTTAATTTCGTGGTGGTGAGGTGTTTTTATTACGTGTTTTATGGCTGTGAGGTGTTTTTATTGCGTGTTTTATGGCTGTGAGGTGTTTTTAATTTCGTGGTGGTGAGGTGTTTTTATTACGTGTTTTATGGCTGTGAGGTGTTTTTATTTAGTGTTTTATGGCTGTGAGGTGTTTTCAATTTTGTGGTGGTGAGGTGTTTTTATTACGTGTTTTATGGCTGTGAGGTGTTTTTAATTTTGTGGTGGTGAGGTGTTTTTATTACGTGTTTTATGGCTGTGAGGTGTTTTTATTGCGTGTTTTATGGCTGTGAGGTGTTTTTAATTTCGTGGTGGTGAGGTGTTTTTATTACGTGTTTTATGGCTGTGAGGTGTTTTTATTGCGTGTTTTATGGCTGTGAGGTGTTTTTAATTTCGTGGTGGTGAGGTGTTTTTATTGCGTGTTTTATGGCTGTGAGGTGTTTTGAATTACTTGGTGGTGAGGTGTTTTTATTTCGTGTTTTATGGCTGTGAGGTGTTTTGAATTATGTGGTGGTGCGGTGTTTTGAATTACTTGGCTGTGAGGTGTTTTAAATTACTTGGTGGTGAGGTGTTTTGAATTACTTGGTAGTGAGGTGTTTTGAATTACTTGGTGGTGAGGTGTTTTGAATTACTTGGTGGTGAGGTGTTTTGAATTATGTGGTGGTGAGGTGCAATCATCCCAAACTTCCAGTCTGCACCTACCCCTCCCCTGTGTATGTGCTGAGGGGTTCTTTCTTGAAAAAACAAACATTCAACCTAAACCTTCAACCTAAATTGCCTATAAAAATGTAATATCACAAACACAACAAATGCATTAGTGCAAAATAATTGTTTGTATTATGATTGCTGTAAATCAATACAACACAGCAACTCAGGTACAGTCATTATCCTCAGCTAAAATAAGCCCGTTCCTCAGTAACGACGCTTGGTGAGGCGAGCGTAGCGAGCCAAGCCAAGCTAGTATATATATATATACATATATATATATATATATATATATATACATATATATATATATATATATATATATATATATATATATATATATACATATATATATATATATATATATATATATATATATATATATATATATATATATATATATATATACATATATACATATATACATATATATATACATATATACATATATATACACACATATATATATATATATATATATATATATATATATATATATATATATATATATACATATATACATATATATATACACACATATATATATATATATATATATATATATATATATATATATAATATATATATATATATATATATACATATATACATATATATATATATATATATATATATATATATATATATATATATATATATATATATATATATATATATATATATATATACTGAAACGCAAAATAAACTTACCACCTTTGAAACCTTTAAATATCAACAATAACACTGCGTGTAGTAAATGTGTGAACTTATTTGTGGACAATGGTGGCCTCACTGTCAGACAAAACGGTCACGGATGGTCACTTGAACCTTCAATGGTCACTTCATAGCACAGCTCTTGAATAGCCATTTTGACTGTCAGTGATTAGCCAAGGGGTACGGGATGATTTTAATGAGCTGCACGTGATGTCTTGATATTGGCTTTAAAAAGGCCAGTGCAAAATGGGCATTTCAATCAACATGCCACGATTGTCAAGGGATCATTGGCAGCGTGCCCTTGGCATGCTGCAAGGTGGACTGAGCTACCGTGAGGTGGCACGTCGCCTTGGCTGTTCACACCAGACGATATCGGCCCTGGTGGACAGAGACACCCTCCACAACTCTGCAGATGACAGACCTCGATCAGGGAGGCCAAGAGTCACCACTGCAAGGCAGGACAGGCAGATGGTCCGAAGTCACCTGCGGGATCGATTCCGTCCAGCATCCCGCACTGCGGCAGAAACTCCGGGGCGTGCAAACCCACGGATCTCCAATGATACTGCACGAAGACGACTGCATGACTATGGTCTGACTGCCAGAAGACCATACAGAGGCCCTGTGATGACGGCTGCCCATCGCCGCAACCGACAGAGATGGTGCCAGCAACATCAGCGGTGGACCTTGGCGCAGTGGAACGAGGTCGCTTTCAGCGATGAGTCAAGGTTCTGTGTGGACAGTCCTGATGGGCGTGAGCGTGTCTGGAGAAGAACTGGCGAGCGATATGCCGATTGTTGCGTGCGTCAAGCCAACAGGTGGGGTGGCCCAAGTGTGATGGTGTAGGCCGCCATCAGGCCGGTACAGGACGCCACTGGTGGTTGTGGATGGGAATGTTAACGCCCAGCGGTATGTGGATAACATCCTGCGACCCCATCTGCTGCCATTCCTGCTAGACCACCCAGAACTGAGAACCTTTCAGCATGACAACGCTCATCCCCATGCTGCTCGCTTTACCACTGCATTTCTCCAAGGTGAGAACATCAACACCATGCAGTGGCCTGCGCTCTCCCCTGACCTGAATCCCATAGAGCACCTGTGGGATGAGCTTGGGAGACACGTAGTTGGCAGGGCCAGGACACGGGCAGAGCTGCTTCAGACATTGAGGACTGAGTGGGACAGAATCCAGCAGCAATCCATCCAAAGACTGGTAGGCAGTATACGCCGATGATGCACTGCCTGTATCCAAAACAATGGTGGCCACACACGCTATTGAAAGGGGACTGACATTGCACCCTGTGCTGTTCTGTACTGTAGAACAAACTGATGAGATGGTGTATCTTGGTCAAAAACTTGACATGTCATCAATAAAATGCCAATGTTTCAATTAGCAATTGTTGGTTTGTTTTATTTTGAACTGTTACCATTTTATTACATTTCAAACAAGTGGTAAGTTTCTTGCATGACTGCAATAGTCATGCAGTCGTCTTCGTGCAGTATCATTGGAGATCCGTGGGTTTGCACGCCCCGGAGTTTCTGCCACAGTGCGGGATGCTGGACGGAATTGATCCCGCAGGTGACTTCGGACCATCTGCCTGTCCTGCCTTGCAGTGGTGACTCTTGGCCTCCCTGGTCGAGGTCTGTCATCTGCAGAGTTGTGGAGGGTGTCTCTGTCCACCAGTGCCGATATCGTCTGGTGTGAACAGCCAAGGCGACGTGCCACCTCACGGTAGCTCAGTCCGCCTTGCAGCATGCCCAGGGCACGCTGCCGTTGATCCCTTGACAATCGTGGCATGTTGATTGAAATGCCCATTTTGCACTGGCCTTTTTAAAGCCAATATCAAGACATCACGTGCAGCTCATTAAAATTATCCCGTACCCCTTGGCTAATCACTGACAGTCAAAACGGCTGTTTATCAGCTGTGCTATGAAGTGACCATTGAAGGTTCAATTGACCATCCGTGACCATTTTTTCTGACAGTGAGGACACTATTGTCCACAAATAAGTTCACACATTTACTACACGCAATGTTATTGTTGATATTTAAAGGTTTTAAAGGTGGTAAGTTTCTTTTGCGTTTCAGTATATATATATATATATATATATATATATATATATATATATATATATATATATATATATAGTGTTGCGGATATGGGATTTGCATCCATCCATATCCGCTTGTAAATATTCCCCTATTTCCTCAATACTTCCCAACTATCCCCAATCCCCCATTCCCTAGTCCCATTTTCTGTAAACAACACTCTGTAGACCCGACCTCCCCCTATTTCCCCCATTAAATGTCGTGCCCAGGTTCACCGCATCTCATGTAAGACAACTATAGGACATCTTGCTAGTTATTCTTAGTCTATGTCAGTTAAGGACTCGTTTCCATTAATTCTGACCCTTCGTTGCACCAGAATGTGATTGTATGGCACCGTTAGGAAGTTTAGGACCTCCCAATACCTCCCCGCAGCTCTTCCTCACGGTTCAGCAACAACAACAACAACAACAACAGCAACGGCAGCGGCGTGCACAGGGAGTGCGCGTCCTCACTCCGGCTTGGTTGGTAGGGGGTGTTGGGAGGGCACGAGGCCTTCCCAACGAGCCGCCATCGAACATGTGCTCGACGGGGTTACCAAATAGGGGCTCCCTGTCAGCTCCTCGTCAAGGGCGGAGCCCGGTAACCCCCACACCCAATGGAAGCGGCGGACCGGCCCCAGGGGGGCACAGGTTTGTGAAATGTGAAATATATATATATATATATATATATATATATATATATATATATATATATATATATAAATATATATATATATATATATATATATATATATATATATATATGTATATATATATATATATATATATATATATATATACATACATATTAGCAGACTGAGTGCCCATTGTACTGAGTGCCTTTTCTCCACCACTGTAATTATATCCTCCTCCGGAGGTCTTGAGAACTGTACCCCTTGCGTCGTTTCATCTATCCCAGTCGTTGTGTCCTTTCCATCATTGATTTAGCATAGCGCGATTTGGCCAACGTTTGGGTGGAATCGGGTGAGTTGGGGAAGAATCGGGGGAACTGTTAGACTGAGTGCCCAATATATTATCTACATTCTACAGTATACCATATGAATATTTAACACACACACACATGAGGGGAAAGAAAAAAAGAACTCACCTTGTGTGCCAACAATCTCCATGTGCAGATGTGCTAAACCACTGGTAATCGACAGTGCAAGTTTGACTACTCCCTCTGTAGGTACCGTGTATCGATTCAGGTAGTCAAACAAGGATCCATGCTCATGATAATCTGACACGAGCCACAGTTGTGTCCACGTGCCATTATCTGCAACATGAGAAAGGTACATTTGAGATTTTCTTTCTTGCAAGTTAAGGCATTTGACAACAAATTATCTCAATTTAAATGTACTGATAAATTTTTCACAACTAGAGAATAATTATTTATTATGGATGGGATAATCCCCCCAGAATTACAAACAACAAAATCCCCCCAAATTATGGATATGTCAATTCCCCCAGAATTACGGATAGCATAATTCCCACAGAAATATGAATATAATAAATACCCCAGAATTACGGATAGCATCATTCCCACAGAAATATGAATATTGTGGCGGGCACAAGGGACAATAATTCCGCGCACCAGTGGGTGGCGCGAGCGTCCAGGCGGGGAACGAAAATGCATGCCCCGCCTTTCGACCGATCGGCCACGCCCGGGGGCAAGGCGTGGCCTCGGGACATATATGCGGGCTCTAAGCTCGAGCCCGCCCAGTACTGAAGTGCGAGCTCTTAATAAAGACTCTTTGTTTGTACCAACGCGTTGTGGCCTACCTCTCTGGCAATCGAGTCGTGTGTGCACAGCACCACACTGGCGACCCCGATTGGTTCAGCCGTTGCTGACCCCCGAACGCGCCATGGCTACCAACGCCGTCGCAATCAAACTCCCGGAGTTTTGGGATTGAGTAATCAATTAATTATTTGATTTTTTTAAAATGACTTGTTTAATTAAATTTCTAAAAGATACATCTTCGGATGAAGCACTAGTGGTTTTAGTTATGCGATTCGCCAATTGATTATGAAAATATTTTGTGTTCACCACCATCTCTTATCTTCCCCCATCCATAACCTTGATCTTTTCTACCCCCACTAATTCACCCCAGATCCACCTTGTTTGAAATTCCAACTTATTTCCTGGAAATCCTGGCAGTGTCCATATGTTTATACCTCTCCCACCCCCCCCCCCCCTTCACATGCCTCCCCCCCTTCACATGCCTCCCCCCCCAAAGCCCTCTCCCTCCCACAGATCTCTCGATGTCTCCATGTCTCTCGGTCCCTGCTCTCAAATGTTGTGTTTGTGTCCTTCCCCCTCTCTCCCCATCTTGTCTACCGCTCCCGATGTTATTTGTTTTATGTGTCTGTTTGTCTTTCTGTGTGATTAATGTTCGCTCTTTCACGAGCCTCGATCTTGTATACAAAAAAAAAAAAAAAAAAAAAAAAAAAAAGCGCAAGCCGACGTTTGGTTTGTGCAGGCCGAAGCTCAATTTCAGCTCCGGGCATCACGGTGGACGAGACCCGGTACTACCACGTGGTCGCCCCCCTCGGGCCCGGCACTGCCGCCCGAGTCATGTCCATCCTTCGGCAGCCACCGGCGACCACAAGTACGAGGCGCTCAAACGTCTCCTCCTCGCCACGTTCGGGCTCACGGAGATCGAACGGGCCGACCGCCTCCTGGACCTTCCCGCCCTCGGCGACACACGACCATCCGTCCGGATGGATTTCATGCTGTCGCTGCTTGGAGACCAGCGCCCGGATTTCTTGTTCCGCGCACTTTTCCTCCGCCAGCTACCGATACAGGTGCGCCTCACGCTGGCCGGTTCCAACATCACGGAACCCCGCGCCCTGGCCGGAGAGGCCGACAAGTTTTTCGCGGCCTGCGACACGTGGTCGGTTTACGGTGCTGCCGTAGTGGATCCCGGGGCAGAGGCTACAGCGCCCCCGGCTTCCCTCGTGGCCGCTGCTGCGCCCCGCCCACTACCGCCGCCGCCACCACCACGGCCGCCGCGGCCGTCACCGCCGCAAACCTGGTGCTACTACCACGCCAGCTTCGGCCGCAAGGTTAAAACGTGTCGCCCGCCGTGCTCTTTTGACGGGTCGGGAAACGACCGGGCCGGCGCTCATTTGCGGCCCTGAGCGTCGCCCATTCCGGCAGCCTCCTGTTCATCACGGACACCTTGTCCGGGCGCCGTTTCCTTTGCGACACAGGAGCGCAGGTAAGCGTCCTCCCTGCCTCCGCGTCCGACAAGCAAGCCGCTGGCCGGGGCCCCGCTTTGCTTGCCGCCAACGGTACACCCATCCGCACATTCAGGAAACGTTGCCTCTCACTGCGGTTCGTAGGGCAGCGCTTTCAATGGTCGTTCGTCACCGCCAGCGTGCAATGGCCCTGCTCGGTGCGGACTTCCTATGTGCGCATGGCTTGTTGGTCGACGTTAAGCGCGGACGTCTCGTCCAGGCCGAAACCTTCAGCTTGCTCGCTTGTTCGCTGAGCAACTCACTGAGCGGCTCACCGAGCGACTTGCCAAGCGGCTTGCTGAAATGTTCCGTCCCGGCGTGTTTAGTTTGCAAGCTTCCGGCAGCGGACGACTTTACCCGCCTCCTAGCCAGTTTCCCGGCCCTCACGCGGCCCACCTTCTCAGGGGTGGCCGTTAAACATGGGGTGGAGCACCATATACCCACGGTCGGGCCGCCGGTCTACGCCCGGGCACGCTGACTCGAACCCACGAAGCTCGCCGTGGCGAAGGCGGCGTTCGCCACGCTGGAACGGCTGGGTATCGTGCGGCGCTCAAACAGCGCTTGGGCCTCTCCGCTGCACATTGTGCCGAAGCCCGGCGGAGGATGGCGGCCGTGCGGTGATTACCGCCGGCTCAATGATGCCACCACCCCCGACCGCTACCCGGTCCCGCATATCCAGGACTTTTCCGCCCGGTTGGCAAGCACGACCGTGTTTTCCAAGGTGGACCTCATCCGGGGCTACCAACAGGTCCCCGTACAACCGGGCGATGTCCCGAAGACGGCCCTCATCACCCCTTTCGGCCTCTTCGAGTTCCTGTGAATGCCTTTCGGGTTGAAGAATGCGGCCCAGGCGTTCCAACGGCTTATGGACAGCGTCTTGCACGACTTACCTTTCATCTATGTCTACCTGGACGACATCCTAGTCGCGAGCGCGTCCCGGGAGGAGCACCTGCTCCACCTTCGCACGCTTTTCGAACGCCTGGGCCAGCATGGCCTAATCATCAACCCCGCAAAGTGCCGTTTCGACGTCGCCACCATCGACTTCTTGGGGCACCGCATCACCAGGCATTGGGCCGTCCCTTTACCGGCCAAGGTGGAGGCGGTCAGGGATTTCCCGCGACCCCGCACGATCAAGGGGCTCCAGGAGTTCCTGGGCATGGTAAATTTTTACCACCGTTTCGTGCCCCACGTCGCCCAGCTCCTCCGCCCCCTGCACGAGGCCCTCCGGGGCAAGCCGGGCAAAGGTGACATCGCCTGGTTGGAGCCGATGGCCGCGGCGTTTGCGGGCGCAAAGTTGGCCCTGGCCAACGCCACCATGCTGGCGCACCCGGCGCCCGATGCACCGATCGCCCTCACCACCGACGCGTCGGACTACGCAGTGGGCGCAGTGCACGAGCAGTGGGTGCGTGGTGCTTGGCAGCCGCTGGCGTTTTTTAGCCGGCAGCTTCGCCCGCAAGAACGCCGCTACAGCACCTTCGACCGCGAGCTGCTCGGGCTCCACCTGGCGGTCCAACACTTCCGCCATCTGCTGGAGGGCCGCCCGTTCACGGCTTTCGTCGACCACAAGCCCCTTGTGTTCCCGATGGCCAAGGTCGCCGAGCCATGGTCGGCCGGGCAGCAGCGTCACCTCTCTGCCGTGTCCGAGTATACGACGGACATCCGTCACGTGGCGGGTAAAGACAACCCGGTGGCGGATTGCCTTTCCCGGTCCGTCGCGCACGCGGTCCACCTCGGGATCGACTATGCCCGGGTGGCGGAGGACCAGACTGCCGACCCCGGCGTCCAGGCCTGGCGGACCGCCGTCACGGGCCTCCGCGTCACCGAGGTGCCGTTCGATGCCGCGGGCGCGGATCTCCTGTGCGACGTCTCCCTCGGCCGGCCTCGCCCCATCGTGCCCGCTGGCTGGCAGCGCCCGGTGTTCGACGCCATCCACGGCCTGTCCCACCCGGACACGAAGGCCTCCCAGAAGCTCGTCGCGGCAAAGTTCGTCTGGCATGGCCTCAGGAAGGACGTCCGCGACTGGGCCAGGACGTGCCTCGTGTGCCAGCGCGCAAAGGTCCACCGCCACACCCAGGCCCCGTTGGCCCCGTTTACGGTGCCCAAGCGTCGGTTCGACCACGTGCACGTCGACTTGGTGGGACCTTCACCCACCTCCTCACCATGGTGAACCGCACCACACGGTGGCCGGAAGCCGTCCCATTGGCGGCGACGTCTGCGGCTGATGTGGCGCAAGCCTTCATCGCCACTTGGGTTGCCCGGTTCCGTGCCCCCTCGGACATCTCGTCCGACCGCGGCCCCCAGTTCACCTCGGAGCTCTGGGGCGCGGTGGCGCAAGGGCTCGGCGTAAAACTACACCGCACCACGGCCTACCACCCCCAGGCCAATGGCCTGTGCGAGCGCTTTCATCGCTCGATGAAGGCCGTGCTCCGGGCCAGCCTCCGCGACGGCAGCTGGGCCGACAGGCTCCCCTGGGTCCTGCTGGGCCTCAGGACAGCACCCAAGGACGACCTGCGCGTGTCCTCGGCCGAGCTGGTCTTCGGGCAACCACTGCGGGTACCGGGCGAATTTATCCCAGACTCCATGGCTCCTTGGTCCGCGGCGCAACAGCACTCCACCCTGCAGGAGACCGCCCGGAGGTTCGCCCCGGTGCCGACGGCACACGTTGCCCGTCTTCCCACGTCGCCCCGGAGCTTCGCACGGCGGAGTACGTCTTCGTCCGGCACGACACCCACCGGGCAACGCTACGGCCCCCGTACGACGGGCCCTTCCGCGTGCTGGAGACCGGGGACAAATATTTCACCGTCAACATCGGCGGTGCCCCGGATCGTATCTCCGTGGACCGCCTCAAGCCGGCCCACCTCAATCTGGACCACCTCCCGCAAGCAGCTCTGCCTCCGCGTCGAGGCCGCCCCCCAGCGGTCAGACCCCCGGCAACCCCCAGCCCCGCTGTCCCGCTACCCCCCAGCCCTGCACGCATCACCAGGGGGCGTTTCGGCCGGGTCATCCAGCTTCACCGCAAACTCACCCTTTAGGTGCGCGGGAATTCTGGGGGGGGGCGCGTGTGGCGGGCACAAGGGACAATAATTCCGCGCACCAGTGGGTGGCGCGAGCATCCAGGCGGGGAACGAAAATGCATGCCCCGCCTTTCGACCGATCGGCCACGCCCGGGGGCAAGGCGTGGCCTCGGGACATGTATGCGGGCTCTAAGCTGCAGCCCGCCCAGTGCTGAAGTGTGAGCTCTTAATAAAGACTCTTTGTTTGTACCAACGCGTTGTGGCCACCTCTCTGGCAATCGAGTCGTGTGTGCACAGCACCACAATATAATAAATACCCCAGAATTATGGACATGTCAATTCCCCCCAAATTATGGATATGTCAATTCCCCCAGAATTACGGATAGCACAATTCCTCCAGAAATATGAATATAATAAATACCCCAGAATTACGGACATGTCAATTCCCCCCAAATTACGGATATATCAATTCCCCCAGAATTACGGACATGTCAATTCCCCCCAAATTACGGATATGTCAATTCCCCCAGAATTACGGACATGTCAGTTCCCCCCAAATTATGGATATGTCATTTCCCCCCAAATTATGGACATGTGAATTCCCCCCAAATTATGGATATGTCAATTCCCCCCAAATTACGGACATGTCAATTCCCCCCAAATTACGGATATGTCAATTCCCCCAGAATTACCGACATGTCAATTCCCCCCAAATTACGGATATGTCAATTCCCCCAGAATTAAGGACATGTCAATTCCCCCCAAATTATGGATATGTCAATTCCCCCCAAATTACGGACATGTCAATTCCCCCCAAATTACGGATATGTCAATTCCCCCCAAATTACGGACATGTCAATTCCCCCCAATTACGGATGTCAATTCCCCCAGAATTACGGACATGCCAATTCCCCCCAAATTATGGATATGTCAATTCCCCCAGAATTACGGACATGTCAATTCCCCCCAAATTATGGATATGTCAATTCCTCCAGAATTCGAGTATTTTAGTATGACTTGTAATAGCCGCACCCACTGGGCGCAGCGCTATGAGAGAGAGAGAGAGAGAGAGAGAGAGAGAGAGAGAGAGAGAGAGAGAGAGAGAGAGAGAGAGAGAGAGAGAGAGAGGGAGAGAGACTTGACTTTTGTGTCCTTTTATTATAAACAATGTAAAGCCATTTCACAAGCAGTTGTATAAAAAACACATTTCACAAAGCAGTTGTAAAAAAAACAAAAAACACAGCAACTAGTTTAAAGAAATTGCATAAGGATCATGAAGGCACCACAAAAAGAGCAAAGGGTATTTAAAAGAAACCAGCAAATATACAAAAAATATATATTGAGCAAATTAAGCGAAAAACTAAGAGAGAGAGAGAGAAAATGTATTCAAGGACACAGGAAGAAACATATATGCAAGCAATCAGTTCCAAAGAAAAAAGTCAAATCAATCAGGAATTATAAAGTAATTACCACTTTTGAATCATCGACTGAGCACAGAACATTGCCAATACACCACTTTCTCTCAAAAAGTTGGACGTTTCCATTACTGACAAAGAAATCAAATTCTAGCTTGAGTCGTGTTGAGACAAACCCTTTAAAAATAGAAATAGCCTCAGAGCCATAGCCGTTATCTATTTTAATTTTCCGAGATTTATATATCGCATATTTTGCAACAGCAACCAAAAAATTGAGAAGAACACCCACATCCCTACATGTGGGCCTGAAAGACACACCAAATATAAACATATGCATATTGAAAGGGAAGGACAATTGGTGAAAAAGATATTCAAGGAACAAGAAAAGCGATGTCAGTCTACGACACTGTACATAAGCATGAAACAAATCCTCCTTCTGGTCACAGAAAGGACAAGTTTCCGGCAGTGAGCTGTTAATACGGTGGACAAAAATATTGGAGGGAAGCGCCCAGTGTGCTAACCTCCATTGTATGTCCGCTAACACACCATGTATTGGTAAGGTGTACATGTGAGGCCAAAGGGGGGTAGAGGGAGACCCCAACCCTAACCGCTCTGACCACAAAGCTACTCGTGTTCTCCCAGAGAGGGGTACATTCTTATTTTGTCGAGAGAGATCACGGATTCCAATCTTAGTTACAAGATGAAAAGGGGGGGGTATGTTCAATCTCCGGCTGAAGAGAAGACGAAAGGAGCACTTTGATTTCAGGGAAACCTAACCGAAAGTCCTCAATGTTACCAACACCTTCCCAGCCGATGTTTAGCTGTCTAAATTTTCTTATGACTATACGTACAACTTGGTCTACAAGTCGGACAGACCGAGATCCAACTGAGGTTGCCACCAAACCAGCAGGTTTCCACTTAACTCCAGATGAATCTCTCAGATCACATACTTTGTTAATCCCTCCTTGGATAAATTTTTTAATCAGGGCATGGCTATGAGGGATACCAGGAAAAAAGTTATTGAAGAAAAGGGGTTCTTGAAGGAACATTCGACAATTATAGCCCTCAAGGAAGCGGTGGACGTCAAACCTTTTCCAAGTGTCCAATAAACTCTGATAGAATCTCGGAAGAGAGGCAAAGTTTATATGCTCGAGGTCTATCAAAAGAAGCTGCCGATCATATCTCAGTCTACCAGCCTGTTGTAACAGAAAAAATGCAAAGGGCCGCCAGGGCAGCTGTTCAGCGAACAGTAGTCTCTGCAGAGACTGCAGCCGAAAGGCCACAACCCGACCAGAGATATCAATAATGCCCTGGCCACCTTCCGTCCGGGGGTAGTACAATATCTCAGGCCTCAGCCAATGGTAGCCACTCCAAAAGAAGTTTACTAGCATTCGCTGAGTAGCCATAATTAGTTGGTTTGATGGCTGTAAAGCAATAATTCTGTGCCATAATTTTGTTGCAACCAGATTGTTTATGACAAGGGTACGGCCTCGATAGGAGATGGACCTCAGCAGTCCTTCCCATGCTTTCAATCTGTGCATAATTTGCTCCAACACTCCTTCCCAATTTTTCATTTCTGTTTCACGATTACCGATATGCACTCCAAGATATTTAACCCCGTCCGTTCTCCAGACCAGGTTGTGTGGGAGTGAGGGTGGTGATACACAAGAGAGATTGCCTTTGCCACACCATAATGCTGTACTTTTATTCCAATTGATCCCACCGGAAGAGGCTGCAGAGAAATCTCGCATACAACGTTGTAAAGCAGAGACATCATTGGAGCTTCTAATCAAAACACAGACATCATCAGCATAAGCCGTCTGCACAAATTCTGCTCCTTCTATACTTCTCATTCCCTGAGGTATTTGCTGTCTAATAGACCGAAGGAGTGGTTCAAGGGCGACTATATATAGAAGCCCAGAGAGGGGGCAACCTTGGCGAATACCCCGTTGGAAAGGAAAGGGAGAGCATAACCTATTGTTGATCTTCATCATACATTGAGTATTAGTATACAGGAGTTTCACATAAGAGGTGAAAGTTTCACCAAACCCCATTCCTTTCAGGACAGAAAAAAGGTACTTGTGGTCAACACGATCGAAGGCCTTAGTTTGATCAAGAAACAGCAACCCAAAATCGTCACGCAGGAACTTATTGCATGAAATAATATCTCTTACCAAAAAAATATTATCATAAATAGATTTTCCAGGCACACAGTAGGTCTGGTCCGGGTGTATAACTGAACTGATCACAGTCTTCATACGATTAGCAAGTACTTTAGAGAAAATCTTGTAATCAACACACAATAAGGAGACAGGTCGCCAGTTATCAACCAGTTGAAGATTCCCAGCTTTTGGTAGCAAACAAACGACTGCTCGTCTACAAGACATTGGAAGTTCTCCGACACGTATGCTTTCATCGAGTACATCGAGTAAGTCAGGTCCCACAAGGGCCCAGAAGGTCTTGTAGAATTCTGTGGGCAGGCCATCTATTCCAGAAGCTTTCCCATCTTTCAGGCTCCGCACAGCTGCTTCAAGTTCATCAGCCGAAATTGGGGAATCGAGCATGCATCGCTCATCCTCCTCGACACTCGGAAGCCCAGCAGTTAACTCTCGTATCACCTCATTGTCCACGTTCTGAGGAGAATACAAGTTAGAATAGAACCCTTTCAGAGTACACCTGATCGCCTGCTGAGAGGTCACCAGCGACCCATTGGGAGTGAGTAAAGTATGAATTTGTTGTGACCTTTTGAGGGAAGACTCTAACTTAAAGAACTCTTTGTTTGGCATGTCCAGAGTTAAATAGCTCATTCGCATTCGGACCAAGGCACCCATCGCCCGTTGCCGTACCGCTTCCTCCAGCACTGCTTTCTTTGCCCATATTAGTTGGTCACGTGCACCTCTCCCAACCTCGTCAACATTCTGTTCTAACGATATAATTTCAGATTTTAACTGATCTATTGATATTGATTGGATTTTGGTGGTGTATGCACTGTATTGTTGACAGAAATTCTTAATTTGGGATTTTGCAATGTCCCACCACAGCCGGAGACTATCATACTCAGGTCTGGAGGAGCGAATTTTCTCCCACACGACGTGAAAGGCCTCATTAAATTCCTTGTCATGTAAGAGACGAGTATTCAAAGACCAGTAAGCACTACCACCGGGTGGAAAGGGTAACTTAAAGGACATTGAGATTAAACTGTGGTCTGTGAATCCAGTTGGTAAAATTTTGGAGACAGACACCACATTCAACATTGGCTTGTTCACATAGAATCTGTCCAGCCTTGCCATTGACATAATACCATCATTGCATCTACACCATGTATAACAGCGTGAGAGTGGGTGTTGTGATCTCCACACATCCTTAAACCGAAAGATGTTGATGGTGTCCTCTAGAGCTTTCGTAGAGGCAACATGAGGCTCATGACCATTCCTATCAATTGACGGACAAGTTGTGCAATTAAAATCTCCCGCGATACAGATAAAGGCTGTTGGGTCCAGAGTTTTTACAAAATCCCGCAGAGTGGAAAAGAAAATTTTCCTCTCCATTGGGTCACACGGTGCATAAACATTCACTACGATAATCTTTTGGGTATTATAAAGAAAATCTACGGAGATCAAATGCCCTTTATAGATTTCTTTAAATGAAACCTGTTGAGCACAAATCTTGTGACTTAGGCAAATGGCAACACCGGCCCGAGGTGTAGGGAACCCACTTAGCCACCATTGCCCTTTAAAAAGTTTCCCCCAATCGGCTACTTGAGCACTAGTAGCGTGGGTCTCTTGTAAGAGAATAATGTCAGCCTTTTCTTTTACAACCGCTTGAATGGTTTGCACCCTCCGTAAGGGGGCACGACCCCCATTTATATTTAAGGATACAACATTTAGTTCCATGGTTGATTCTTCTAGGGGGTGAAGTCCTCTTCCTCAATTAATTCCTTGTTTGCCTTCGTGATGGATTTCCTCAGCCGCTGAAATTCGGGTTCGGAGATTTCCACATGCTCACTCCTTTGCAGCAAAGGTTTTGCGGCTGCAAGGAAGGCCTGGATATTAGGAAAATGATCCTTAATTCGTACATGCCTTTGTCTGAAAGTTTTCTTCAAAAATCTGACAATATTTTCTTTTGAGATCTCCAAAGGCTGCTCTTCCTCCTGAGGGGGGGGAGCCCTGTCAACCATTGCCACTGGTTCCTCATGGCCGATCAGTGTCTCTGTAGTTAGAATTCCCTCCGTGACGCTAGTAACGAGTTCCTCCTGAACCTGTACAGAAACACCTGTTCCATCCCCATCTACCTTAGGTTCTTCATCCTCTTCATCCTCATGCATCATTGCAATGGGGGGGGAGGAGTCGTTATTAGTAGTAATGGGTATTTTGCATTCCCCATTAGAATTGATATGGTCATCAGTAGGCTGTTCGGTTTCGCAGGTTGATTTACAACCTTCAGGAAAAAGTTCCCCTTCATCCTGAGCAGGTGGTATCATGTCAGCCATAGTCTCACCACCTTGCTGATCTTCATGTGGAGGACTGTCTGAATCGTTTAAACTGCTTCCTGTCTGCACCACCAACACTTTAACACCTTTGTCCTCATTCCTCGCACTTACAAGTGACCGTTTCAAATTTTTCCGAGACGCCGCATCTACAATCTGCTGCTCCTCACAAAACATTCCCTCTACAGGTAGAGGCTTCTCCCTTACATTTGCTGACTCATCGTTTGCACGATGGCCAGCTGTACTGGATGACTCATCGCTTACACGAAGCACATCCGTATGGGTCTCATCAGCACCACTCTTAGCCGTACCTTGATGGTCCGATGTAGATTCCCGCACTGAAGGCGAAACATCTATAGAATCATCCATAGTGGTCACGGGGGGAGGTGGTCCGGCTGCTGTGGCATACGTTTTCTCCCCATCAGGACAATACTGCCGAGTGTGTCCATGTACACCACACCCGTAACAAATCAACCTCTCCGTTGCCGCAAAAATCCTGTGCTCACGTTTTGACGACTTAAAAACGAGAGAGACATTCAATTGCGTCAAACCATCCTTCAAAACAACATAACAAAACCGTCTAAACGTTTCGATATGCTTAAGCTTCACGTCTGTGGTGCGAATGGAGGCTTGGATAATTCTCGACACCACAGTACCGTACTGACCGAGCTTCTGAAGAATTTCCTCATTAGACAGCGTCGGTAGAACGTTTGATAGTATTACCTTCGAGGCCGGAGTGTTCCATGGCGAAACCGGAACAAACTGGTCATTGCCCAAGGTGAGGCCGTTCTGCACGACGATGCGCGCGAAACGGACACGTGAAACGAAAACAACCACCTTGTGGTGCATTCGGGACGCTGCCCGTATGTTCTCACAACCGATCAATCCTCCGATTGCGAGGAGCGTCTCCTCCAGCGAGACATCTTCCGGTGGGACAAAACACATGCCGTGTTCATCTGTTAACCCCTCATCGGCGTCACGACCGGCATTACTTCGACTATTCTTGCTAGCCATTTGAAGTAACTAAACGAAAAAAATAACCAATAAATGGTACAAAGGTTTATAAAGCCGAAATAAATGAAAATAAACAACAACAACAATAACTGGGAAATAAATAAATAAATCCCGTTAACCACCTAAAGCGGGTAACTTTAACCGCGCTGTCTCTCCCTCTCTCGCTCAGTAGACAAGACGATAGAAAGGGACACCGACACTCGGACAGCAGAAAGGACCAAAAGGTAGGAAGAAAGGAAAAAGCAACACGAGACACAGCACGTACCGGCAGTGACTGAGCAACAGACCTGGCAATCGCACGTGCGTGCTAAGCGAGCGGCAGCTGTGCAAAGTGGGAGGAGAGAGAGAGAGAGAGAGAGAGAGAGAGAGAGAGAGAGAGAGAGAAGTGTGTGTGTGTGTGTGTGTGTGTGTGTGTGTGTGTGTGTGTGTGTGTGTGTGTGTGTGTGTGTGTGTGTGTGTGTGTGTGTGTGTGTGTGTGTGTGTGTGTGTCAATCAGTCAGTCCACACACAGATAAACCTTAGTATTACACCTTCAAGCAGCCTTAAGTACAGTTCGACGATGTTGGTAAATGGAGCAAAAACATTTTTATAAAGCTAAGCGCAAGTGAATTTTGTACCTTCAATGTGGATTATGTCTAAGTTATCTCTGTCCATTCCTGTATATGTATGATCCCACACATCCCATAGTTTGAGATGTGCCGCAAGGCCACAATGACTAGTCTAGTGTACCCAGTCAGCCTTAGAAACGGCTAGACAATGTGGTCCAATAAAACATTTGGTTGATTGTGTTTAACTTTGAATGTACACTCTATCATCGGGTCGATCTGGATCGGGCAGCATCCAAGTTAATCATCCAAGTTATCAGACAGCATCCAAGTTAATCATCCAAGTTATCAGACAGCATCCAAGTTAATCATCCAAGTTATCAGACAGCATCCAAGTTAATCATCCAAGTTATCAGACAGCATCCAAGTTAATCATCCAAGTTATCAGACAGCATCCAAGTTAATCATCCAAGTTATCAGACAGCATTCAAGTTAATCATCCAAGTTATCAGACAGCATTCAAGTTAATCATCCAAGTTATCAGACAGCATTCAAGTTAATCATCCAAGTTATCAGACAGCATCCAAGTTAATCATCCAAGTTATCAGACAGCATTCAAGTTAATCATCCAAGTTATCAGACAGCATCCAAGTTAATCATCAAAGCTATCCAAGCTATCCAAGTTAATCATCAAAGCTATCCAAGCTATCCAAGTTAATCATCAAAGCTATCCAAGCTATCCAAGTTAATCATCAAAGCTATCCAAGCTATCCAAGTTAATCATCCAAGTTATCAGACAGCATCCACGTTATCCAAGTTATCAGACAGCATCCAAGGTATCCAAGCCATCCAAGTTATCAGACAGCATCCACGTTAATCATCCAAGTTATCAGACAGCATTCAAGTTAATCATCCAAGTTATCAGACAGCATCCAAGTTAATCATCCAAGTTATCAGACAGCATTCAAATTAATCATCCAAGTTATCAGACAGCATCCAAGTTAATCATCAAAGCTATCCAAGCTATCCAAGTTAATCATCAAAGCTATCCAAGCTATCCAAGTTAATCATCAAAGCTATCCAAGCTATCCAAGTTAATCATCAAAGCTATCCAAGCTATCCAAGTTAATCATCCAAGTTATCAGACAGCATCCACGTTATCCAAGTTATCAGACAGCATCCAAGGTATCCAAGCCATCCAAGTTATCAGACAGCATCCACGTTATCCAAGTTATCAGACAGCATCCAAGGTATCCAAGCTATCCAAGTTATCAGACAGTATCCAAGCTATCCAGGTTATCCAAGTTATCCAAGCTATCCAAGCTATCCAAGCTATCCAAGTTATCCAAGTTATCGGACAGCATCCAAGTTATCCAAGTTATCAGACAGCATCCAGGTTATCAGACAGCATCCAGGCTATCCAAGCTATCCAAGCTATCCAAGCTATCCAAGTTATCAGACAGCATCCAAGTTATGCAAATGATCCAAGTTATCAGACAGCATCCAAGCTATCCAAGCTATCCAAGCTATCCAAGTTATCCAAGTTATCCAAGTTATCAGACAGCATCCAAGCTATCCAAGTTATCCAAGTTATCAGACAGCATCCAAGTTATCAGACAGCATCCAAGTTATCAGACAGCATCCAAGCTATCCAAGCTATCCAAGTTATTCAAGTTATCAGACAACATCCAAGCTATCCAAGTTATCCAAGTTATCAGACAGCATCCAAGTTATCAGACAGCATCCAAGTTATCCAAGTTATCAGACAGCATCCAAGCTATCCAAGCTATCCAAGCTATCCAAGTTATTCAAGTTATCAGACAACATCCAAGCTATCCAAGCTATCCAAGTTATCAGACAGCATCCAAGTTATGCAAATGATCCAAGTTATCAGACAGCATCCAAGCTATCCAAGCTATCCAAGTTATCCAAGTTATCAGACAGCATCCAAGCTATCCAAGTTATCCAAGTTATCAGACAGCATCCAAGCTATCCAAGTTATTGTAGCGGCTGCCGCTGGGTTTTCACAATCGCCTTGCACCTATCAAGGACGCGGAGCGATCACCATGCCGGGCTCGTCCAGGACGCCCGGGCAGGCTCGCCCTCAACTTGCCAGGCCGCAGCCAGGACGCTGGGCCACGCCCCCTGGCGCCGGGCCTGGGCAAACGCTCCGGGATAATTGGTATATATATTGCTGCCCGATAAACGGGTTTTCAGAGTGCCTGAGTGTTTGATTTGATTAAAGCAACTCGGATGAATTCCAGCTTTTTGTCGCGTCCATTCTTCCGATCGACGTGGGAGCCCCAGCTCCTTCATTGGTGACCTATCGACATGGACACGGCAGTCGCCCTTAAACTGCCTACCTTCTGGGAGGCTCACGCGGCGGTTTGGTTCGCACAGGCGGAGTCCCTGTTCGCCCTGCGAGGCATCACGGCCGACGACACCCGCTTCCACCATGTGGTAGCTGCGCTCGGTTCGGCTACCGCGGCCCGCGCCCTGAGCCTCCTCGAGAGCCCGCCAGCCGCTGACAAATACGGCGCGATTAAGAAGCTTCTCCTCGATGCTTTCGCCCTCCCATCGGCGGAACGCGCACGGCGCCTGCTCGAACTGCCTGAGCTCGGCGACACGCGCCCTTCCGAGCGAATGGACTACATGCTTTCACTGCTCGGCGAGCACTCTCCGGCATTCCTGTTCCGGGAGCTGTTCCTCCGTCAGCTGCCTAACCCGGTACGCCTCGCCCTGGCAAGCACGACGATCACAGATCCCCGGGCCCTTGCCAGAGAAGCCGACAAGATCTCCGCCGCAGGACAGCGCATCGCAGCGGCGACATGGGACCCACCGCCGTCCAACGCAACACCCATGGCGCCCGAGCACCCGGCACGGTCGACGGCCGAACTGCCGACGCAATTGGCGGCCGCTACACCGAGCCGACCACCTCCAGCACGACGACCGGGGCCTCCACCTGACCAAGCGTGGTGTTACTATCATGCCAGGTTCGGACAGAAGGCCCGGACATGCCGACCCCCGTGCACCTTCGGCAGGCCGGGAAACGGCCGGGCCGGCGTTCATTACCAGCCATGAGCGCCGGCCACACGGGCAACTTACTGTTCATCACGGATAAAGCGTCCGGACGGCGTTTCCTGTGCGACACCGGCGCCCAACTGAGCGTCATACCCGCCTCTGACCAGGACAGGCAATCCGCGGTTTGCGGCCCCTCCTTGGTTGCGGCCAACGGATCGACCATCCGCACCTTCGGCCCGCGCAACGTCACCCTCTGCTTCGGCGGCCAACGCTTTGCTTGGACGTTTGTAACCGCAAACGTGCCCATGGCTCTGCTAGGCGCCGACTTCCTCTGCGCACACGGACTGCTGGTGGACGTCCAACGGCGTCGTTTAATCAACGCTGAAACCTTCAGCTCCCTGGTATGCACATTGAGCAGCTCCGCGCCGACCGAACTGGCATGCACCGTCCCGGCGGCGAACGAGTTTGCTCGCCTGCTCACGGAGTTCCCGGCCCTCACGCGGCCGACGTTTTCGGCCGTCGCAGTACGGCATGGGATCGAGCACCACATACCAACCACGGGCCCGCCGGTCTACGCCAGGGCCCGCCGCCTCGACCCAGCCAAGCTCGCCGTAGCGAAGGCCGAATTCGACGCGTTGGAGCACCTCGGCATCGTGCGGCGCTCCGATAGCGCGTGGGCCTCGCCACTGCACATCGTGCCAAAGCCGGGGGGTGGATGGCGCCCGTGTGGCGACTACCGCCGTCTCAATGACGCTACCACCCCCGACAGGTACCCGATCCCGCATATCCAAGACTTCTCCGCCCGTCTGGCGGGACGGGTCATTTTTTCGAAAATTAATCTCATACGGGGATATCACCAGGTACCTGTCAGGGCGGCCGACGTCCCTAAAACGGCAGTCATCACGCCGTTCGGCTTATTCGAATTCTTGCGGATGCCGTTTGGTCTCAAGAACGCGGCTCAGGCGTTCCAGCGCTTGATGGACGGCGTGCTGCGTGACCTGCCGTTCCTTTTCGTTTACCTGGACGACATCCTCGTCGCCAGCACGTCCCGGGCCGAGCACCTCCTCCACCTCCGAACACTGTTCGGGCGCCTCAGCGAGCACGGCCTCATCGTCAACCCGGCCAAATGCCACTTCGGCACGACGGCCGTTGATTTTTTGGGCCACCACATCACCAAGAACGGGGCCGTGCCGCTGCCAACCAAGGTCGAGGCCATCACCACGTTCCCGCGTCCCCGCACCATAAAGGCCCTGCAGGAATTCCTGGGAATGGTGAATTTTTATCACCGCTTCGTGCCCCGCGCTGCTCAACTCATGCGGCCCCTCTACGAAGCCCTCCGGGGCAAGCCGGCCAAGCACGACATCGCCTGGTCCGCAGCAATGGACGCGGCCTTCCAACGCTCAAAGCGGGCCCTCGCCGACGCAACACTGCTCGCTCACCCGGTGCTCAACGCTCCCATCGCCCTCACCACGGATGCCTCCGACTACGCGGTGGGCGCCGTACATGAGCAATGGGTGAACGGGGTTTGGCAGCCACTCGCTTTTTTCAGCCGGCAGCTCCGGCCGAACGAGCTCAAATACAGCACGTTTGACCGGGAGCTCCTCGGTCTACACCTGGCCGTCCGCCATTTCCGCCACCTCCTGGAGGGCCGACCTTTCACGGCGTTCGTCGACCACAAGCCGTTGGTTTACGCCATGGCCAAGGTCACGGAGCCATGGTCGGCCCGCCAACAGCGCCACCTCTCCGCCGTGTCGGAGTTTACCACGGACATCCGGCACGTCGCCGGCAAAAACAACGCCGTGGCCGACTGTCTTTCCCGGGCCAGCGCGAACGCGGTCCACCTGGGCGTGGATTTTGCGCTTATGGCGGCGGACCAAACCACCGACACCACGGTGCAAGCCCTCCGGGCGGCGGACACGGGCCTCCGCCTGGCCGACATCCCCTGCGCGGACACTGTCCTGCTCTGCGACGTCTCCCAAGGCCAGCCTCGCCCCATCGTGCCCGTCACCTGGCAACGCCGCATCTTCGCCTCCCTCCACGGCCTTTCCCACCCGGGCCGGAAAGCTTCCCAGAAGCTGGTGTCGGCGCGTTTCGTCTGGCACGGCCTTCGTCGGGACGTCCGCGATTGGACCAGCACCTGCACGGCCTGCCAACGGGCCAAGGTCCACCGACACACCCAGGCCCCGCTGGCACCTTTCACCGTGCCCGAACGACGTTTCGACCACGTCAACGTGGATCTGGTGGGCCCCCTCCCCCCGTCACGGGGGTTCACACACCTGCTCACCATGGTGGACAGGACCACCAGGTGGCCGGAGGCCGTTCCCCTCGTCTCCACCACCACCGCCGACGTGGCGCAGGCTTTCATCGCCACCTGGGTCGCCCGCTTCGGCGCACCGGCGGACATCTCGTCAGACCGCGGACCACAGTTCACCTCCGAGCTGTGGGGCGCGGTCGCCCGCAACCTGGGGGTCAAGCTCCACCGTACTACGGCCTACCACCCCCAAGCAAACGGGTTGTGCGAGCGATTCCACCGCTCCATGAAGGCCGCGCTCATGGCCGGCCTTCAAGACGGCGGTTGGGCCGACCGGCTGCCGTGGGTCCTTTTGGGCCTTCGCACGGCCCCCAAGGAGGACCTCCAGGCATCCACCGCCGAGCTTGTCTATGGCCAAGCGCTACGCGTCCCGGGCGAATTCGTGCCCGACGCTACCAGTCCCTGGTCCGCAGCTCACCAGCGCTCAGACCTCCAGGAGGCCGCCCGACGGTTTGCCCCCGTGCCAACATCCCGCCACGGTGACCCCCAGTCCTACGTCCCCCCAGCACTCCGCACAGCGGAGTATGTTTTTGTGCGTCACGACGCACATCGGTGGCCACTCCAGCCGCCGTACGACGGGCCCTTCCGGGTGCTGCGACGGGACGACAAGTCGTTCGTCATCGACATCGGCGGCAGGTCGGACCGGATTGCGGTGGACCGCCTCAAGCCGGCGCACGTGGACGTCGACCACCCACCACGGGTGGCCCTTCCGCCGTGGCGAGGCCGCCCCCCGTCCACGGTGCCCCCCACTCGACCGCCCACCACCTCACCGGACCCCCTCCCACGACCCGCCAGGGGTCGCTTCGGCCGGGTCATCAGGACCCCCCTCAAATTGACCCTGCCGGTGCAAGTCGATTCTGGGGGGACGTGTGTAGCGGCTGCCGCTGGGTTTTCACAATCGCCTTGCACCTATCAAGGACGCGGAGCGATCACCATGCCGGGCTCGTCCAGGACGCCCGGGCAGGCCCGCGCTCAACTTGCCAGGCCTCGGTCGGGACGCCCGGGCATGCCCGGGCAGGCTCGCCCTCAACTTGCCAGGCCGCAGCCAGGACGCTGGGCCACGCCCCCTGGCGCCGGGCCTGGGCAAACGCTCCGGGATAATTGGTATATATATTGCTGCCCGATAAACGGGTTTTCAGAGTGCCTGAGTGTTTGATTTGATTAAAGCAACTCGGATGAATTCCAGCTTTTTGTCGCGTCCATTCTTCCGATCGACGTGGGAGCCCCAGCTCCTTCATTATCCACGTTATCAGACAGCATCCAAGTTATCAGACAGCATCCAAGTTATCCAAGTTATCAGACAACATCCAAGCTATCCAAGTTATCCAAGTTATCAGACAGCATCCAAGCTATCCAAGCTATCCAAGTTATCCAAGTTATCAGACAGCATCAAAGCTATCCAAATGATCCAAGTTATCAGACAGCATCCACGTTACCCAAGTACAGCATCCAAGCTATCCAAGTTATCCAAGTTATCAGACAGCATCCACGTTACCCAAGTTATCAGACAGCATCCAAGCTATCCAAGCTATCCGAGCTATCCAAGTTATCAGAGAGCATCCAAATTATCAGACAGCATCCACGTTATCCAAGTTATCAGGCAGCATCCAGGCTATCCAAGTTATCAGGCAGCATCCAGGCTATCCAAGCTGTCCGAGCTATCAGAGAGCATCCAAATTATCAGACAGCATTCAAGCTATCCAAGTTATCAGACAGCATCCAAGCTATCCAAGCTATCCAAGTTATCAGACAGCATCCAAGCTATCCAAGCTATCCAAGTTATCAGACAGCATCCAAGCTATCCAAGTTATCAGACAGCATCCAAGCTATCCAAGCTATCCAAGTTATCAGACAGCATCCAAGCTATCCAAGTTATCAGACAGCATCCAAGCTATCCAAGTTATCAGACAGCATTCAAGCTATCCAAGTTATCAGACAGCATCCAAGCTATCCAAGCTATCCAAGTTATCAGACAGCATCCAAGCTATCCAAGCTATCCAAGTTATCAGACAGCATCCAAGCTATCCAAGCTATCCAAGTTATCAGACAGCATCCAAGCTATCCAAGCTATCCAAGTTATCAGACAGCATCCAAGCTATCCAAGCTATCCAAGTTATCAGACAGCATCCAAGCTATCCAAGCTATCCAAGCTATCCAAGCTATCCAAGTTATCAGACAGCATCCAAGCTATCCAAGCTATCCAAGTTATCAGACAGCATCCAAGCTATCCAAGCTATCCAAGTTATCAGACAGCATCCAAGCTATCCAAGCTATCCAAGTTATCAGACAGCATCCAAGCTATCCAAGCTATCCAAGTTATCAGACAGCATCCAAGCTATCCAAGCTATCCAAGTTATCAGACAGCATCCAAGCTATCCAAGTTATCAGACAGCATCCAAGCTATCCAAGCTATCCAAGTTATCAGACAGCATCCAAGCTATCCAAGCTATCCAAGTTATCAGACAGCATCCAAGCTATCCAAGCTATCCAAGTTATCAGACAGCATCCAAGCTATCCAAGCTATCCAAGTTATCAGACAGCATCCAAGCTATCCAAGCTATCCAAGTTATCAGACAGCATCCAAGCTATCCAAGCTATCCAAGTTATCAGACAGCATCCAAGCTATCCAAGCTATCCAAGTTATCAGACAGCATCCAAGCTATCCAAGTTATCCAAGTTTTCAGACAGCATCCAAGCTATCCAAGTTATCCAAGTTATCAGACAGCATCCAAGCTATCCAAGTTATCCACGTTATCAGACAGTATCCAAGTTATCAGACAGCATCCAAGTTATCGAAGTTATTAGACAGCATCCAAGCTATCCAAGCTATCCAAGTTATTCAAGTTATCAGACAACATCCAAGCTATCCAAGTTATCCAAGTTATCAGACAGCATCCAAGCTATCCAAGCTATCCAAGTTATCCAAGTTATCAGACAGCATCAAAGCTATCCAAATGATCCAAGTTATCAGACAGCATCCACGTTACCCAAGTTATCAGACAGCATCCAAATTATCAGACAGCATCCAAGCTATCCAAGTTATACAAGTTATCAGACAGCATCCACGTTACCCAAGTTATCAGACAGCATCCAAGCTATCCAAGCTATCCGAGCTATCCAAGTTATCAGAGAGCATCCAAATTATCAGACAGCATCCACGTTATCCAAGTTATCAGGCAGCATCCAGGCTATCCAAGCTGTCCGAGCTATCAGAGAGCATCCAAATTATCAGACAGCATTCAAGCTATCCAAGTTATCAGACAGCATCCAAGCTATCCAAGCTATCCAAGTTATCAGACAGCATCCAAGCTATCCAAGCTATCCAAGTTATCAGACAGCATCCAAGCTATCCAAGTTATCAGACAGCATCCAAGCTATCCAAGCTATCCAAGTTATCAGACAGCATCCAAGCTATCCAAGCTATCCAAGTTATCAGACAGCATCCAAGCTATCCAAGTTATCAGACAGCATTCAAGCTATCCAAGTTATCAGACAGCATCCAAGCTATCCAAGCTATCCAAGTTATCAGACAGCATCCAAGCTATCCAAGCTATCCAAGTTATCAGACAGCATCCAAGCTATCCAAGCTATCCAAGTTATCAGACAACATCCAAGCTATCCAAGCTATCCAAGTTATCAGACAACATCCAAGCTATCCAAGTTATCAGACAGCATCCAAGCTATCCAAGTTATTCAAGTTATCAGACAGCATCCAAGCTATCCAAGCTATCCAAGCTATCCAAGTTATCCAAGTTATCCAAGTTATCAGACAGCATCCAATCTATCCAAGTTATCCAAGTTATCAGACAGCATCCAAGCTATCCAAGTTATCCAAGCTATCCAAGTTATCAGACAGCATCCAAGCTATCCAAGTTATCCAAGTTATCAGACAGCATCCAAGCTATCCAAGCTATCCAAGCTATTCAAGTTATCAGACAACATCCAAGCTATCCAAGCTATCCAAGCTATCAGACAGCATCCAAGCTATCCAAGTTATCCAAGTTATCAGACAGCATCCAAGCTATCCAAGCTATCCAAGCTATCCAAGTTATTCAAGTTATCAGACAACATCCAAGCTATCCAAGCTATCCAAGTTATCAGACAGCATCCAAGTTATGCAAATGATCCAAGTTATCAGACAGCATCCAAGCTATCCAAGCTATCCAAGTTATCAGACAGCATCCAAGCTATCCAAGTTATCCAAGTTATCAGACAGCATCCAAGCTATCCAAGTTATCCAAGTTATCAGACAGCATCCAAGCTATCCAAGTTATCCAAGTTATCAGACAGCATCCAAGTTATCAGACAGCATCCAAGTTATCCAAGTTATCAGACAGCATCCAAGCTATCCAAGTTATCCAAGTTATCAGACAACATCCAAACTATCCAAGTTATCCAAGTTATCAGACAGCATCCAAGCTATCCAAGCTATCCAAGTTATCCAAGTTATCAGACAGCATCAAAGCTATCCAAATGATCCAAGTTATCCAAGTTATCAGACAGCATCCACGTTACCCAAGTTATCAGACAGTATCCAAGTTATCAGACAGCATCCAAGCTATCCAAGCTATCCAAGTTATCAGACAGCATCCAAGCTATCCAAGTTATCCAAGTTATCAGACAGCATCCACGTTACCCAAGTTATCAGACAGCATCCAAGCTATCCAAGCTATCCGAGCTATCCAAGTTATCAGAGAGCATCCAAATTATCAGACAGCATCCACGTTATCCAAGTTATCAGGCAGCATCCAGGCTATCCAAGCTATCCGAGCTATCAGACAGCATCCACGTTATCCAAGTTATCAGGCAGCATCCAGGCTATCTAAGCTATCCGAGCTATCAGAGAGCATCCAAATTATCAGACAGCATTCAAGCTATCCAAGTTATCAGACAGCATCCAGGCTATCCAAGTTATCAGGCAGCATCCAGGCTATCCAAGCTGTCCGAGCTATCAGAGAGCATCCAAATTATCAGACAGCATTCAAGCTATCCAAGTTATCAGACAGCATCCAAGCTATCCAAGCTATCCAAGTTATCAGACAGCATCCAAGCTATCCAAGCTATCCAAGTTATCAGACAGCATCCAAGCTATCCAAGTTATCAGACAGCATCCAAGCTATCCAAGCTATCCAAGTTATCAGACAGCATCCAAGCTATCCAAGCTATCCAAGTTATCAGACAGCATCCAAGCTATCCAAGTTATCAGACAGCATTCAAGCTATCCAAGTTATCAGACAGCATCCAAGCTATCCAAGCTATCCAAGTTATCAGACAGCATCCAAGCTATCCAAGCTATCCAAGTTATCAGACAGCATCCAAGCTATCCAAGCTATCCAAGTTATCAGACAGCATCCAAGCTATCCAAGCTATCCAAGTTATCAGACAGCATCCAAGCTATCCAAGCTATCCAAGTTATCAGACAGCATCCAAGCTATCCAAGCTATCCAAGCTATCCAAGCTATCCAAGTTATCAGACAGCATCCAAGCTATCCAAGCTATCCAAGTTATCAGACAGCATCCAAGCTATCCAAGCTATCCAAGTTATCAGACAGCATCCAAGCTATCCAAGCTATCCAAGTTATCAGACAGCATCCAAGCTATCCAAGCTATCCAAGTTATCAGACAGCATCCAAGCTATCCAAGCTATCCAAGTTATCAGACAGCATCCAAGCTATCCAAGTTATCAGACAGCATCCAAGCTATCCAAGCTATCCAAGTTATCAGACAGCATCCAAGCTATCCAAGCTATCCAAGTTATCAGACAGCATCCAAGCTATCCAAGCTATCCAAGTTATCAGACAGCATCCAAGCTATCCAAGCTATCCAAGTTATCAGACAGCATCCAAGCTATCCAAGCTATCCAAGTTATCAGACAGCATCCAAGCTATCCAAGTTATCCAAGTTTTCAGACAGCATCCAAGCTATCCAAGCTATCCAAGTTATCAGACAGCATCCAAGCTATCCAAGCTATCCAAGCTTTCCAAGTTATCCAAGTTATCAGACAGCATCCAAGCTATCCAAGTTATCCACGTTATCAGACAGCATCCAAGTTTTCAGACAGCATCCAAGTTATCCAAGTTATTAGACAGCATCCAAGCTATCCAAGCTATCCAAGTTATTCAAGTTATCAGACAACATCCAAGCTATCCAAGTTATCCAAGTTATCAGACAGCATCCAAGCTATCCAAGCTATCCAAGTTATCCAAGTTATCAGACAGCATCAAAGCTATCCAAATGATCCAAGTTATCAGACAGCATCCACGTTACCCAAGTTATCAGACAGCATCCAAATTATCAGACAGCATCCAAGCTATCCAAGTTATCCAAGTTATCAGACAGCATCCACGTTACCCAAGTTATCAGACAGCATCCAAGCTATCCAAGCTATCCGAGCTATCCAAGTTATCAGAGAGCATCCAAATTATCAGACAGCATCCACGTTATCCAAGTTATCAGGCAGCATCCAGGCTATCCAAGCTGTCCGAGCTATCAGAGAGCATCCAAATTATCAGACAGCATTCAAGCTATCCAAGTTATCAGACAGCATCCAAGCTATCCAAGCTATCCAAGTTATCAGACAGCATCCAAGCTATCCAAGCTATCCAAGTTATCAGACAGCATCCAAGCTATCCAAGTTATCAGACAGCATCCAAGCTATCCAAGCTATCCAAGTTATCAGACAGCATCCAAGCTATCCAAGCTATCCAAGTTATCAGACAGCATCCAAGCTATCCAAGTTATCAGACAGCATTCAAGCTATCCAAGTTATCAGACAGCATCCAAGCTATCCAAGCTATCCAAGTTATCAGACAGCATCCAAGCTATCCAAGCTATCCAAGTTATCAGACAACATCCAAGCTATCCAAGCTATCCAAGTTATCAGACAACATCCAAGCTATCCAAGTTATCAGACAGCATCCAAGCTATCCAAGTTATTCAAGTTATCAGACAACATCCAAGCTATCCAAGTTATCAGACAGCATCCAAGTTATGCAAATGATCCAAGTTATCAGACAGCATCCAAGCTATCCAAGCTATCCAAGCTATCCAAGTTATCAGACAGCATCCAAGCTATCCAAGTTATCCAAGTTATCAGACAGCATCCAAGCTATCCAAGTTATCCAAGCTATCCAAGTTATCAGACAGCATCCAAGCTATCCAAGTTATCCAAGTTATCCAAGTTATCAGACAGCATCCAAGCTATCCAAGCTATCCAAGTTATCAGACAACATCCAAGCTATCCAAGTTATCAGACAGCATCCAAGCTATCCAAGCTATCCAAGTTATTCAAGTTATCAGACAACATCCAAGCTATCCAAGCTATCCAAGTTATCAGACAGCATCCAAGCTATCCAAGCTATCCAAGTTATCAGACAACATCCAAGCTATCCAAGTTATCAGACAGCATCCAAGCTATCCAAGCTATCCAAGTTATTCAAGTTATCAGACAACATCCAAGCTATCCAAGCTATCCAAGTTATCAGACAGCATCCAAGTTATGCAAATGATCCAAGTTATCAGACAGCATCCAAGCTATCCAAGCTATCCAAGCTATCCAAGTTATCCAAGTTATCCAAGTTATCAGACAGCATCCAATCTATCCAAGTTATCCAAGTTATCAGACAGCATCCAAGCTATCCAAGTTATCCAAGCTATCCAAGTTATCAGACAGCATCCAAGCTATCCAAGTTATCCAAGTTATCAGACAGCATCCAAGCTATCCAAGCTATCCAAGCTATTCAAGTTATCAGACAACATCCAAGCTATCCAAGCTATCCAAGCTATCAGACAGCATCCAAGCTATCCAAGTTATCCAAGTTATCAGACAGCATCCAAGCTATCCAAGCTATCCAAGCTATCCAAGTTATTCAAGTTATCAGACAACATCCAAGCTATCCAAGCTATCCAAGTTATCAGACAGCATCCAAGTTATGCAAATGATCCAAGTTATCAGACAGCATCCAAGCTATCCAAGCTATCCAAGTTATCAGACAGCATCCAAGCTATCCAAGTTATCCAAGTTATCAGACAGCATCCAAGCTATCCAAGTTATCCAAGTTATCAGACAGCATCCAAGCTATCCAAGTTATCCAAGTTATCAGACAGCATCCAAGTTATCAGACAGCATCCAAGTTATCCAAGTTATCAGACAGCATCCAAGCTATCCAAGTTATCCAAGTTATCAGACAACATCCAAACTATCCAAGTTATCCAAGTTATCAGACAGCATCCAAGCTATCCAAGCTATCCAAGTTATCCAAGTTATCAGACAGCATCAAAGCTATCCAAATGATCCAAGTTATCCAAGTTATCAGACAGCATCCACGTTACCCAAGTTATCAGACAGTATCCAAGTTATCAGACAGCATCCAAGCTATCCAAGCTATCCAAGTTATCAGACAGCATCCAAGCTATCCAAGTTATCCAAGTTATCAGACAGCATCCACGTTACCCAAGTTATCAGACAGCATCCAAGCTATCCAAGCTATCCGAGCTATCCAAGTTATCAGAGAGCATCCAAATTATCAGACAGCATCCACGTTATCCAAGTTATCAGGCAGCATCCAGGCTATCCAAGCTATCCGAGCTATCAGACAGCATCCACGTTATCCAAGTTATCAGGCAGCATCCAGGCTATCTAAGCTATCCGAGCTATCAGAGAGCATCCAAATTATCAGGCAGCATCCACGTTATCCAAGTTATCAGGCAGCATTCAAGCTATCTAAGCTATCCGAGCTATCAGAGAGCATCCAAGTTATCAGGCAGCATCCAGGCTATCTAAGCTATCCGAGCTATCAGAGAGCATCCAAGTTATCAGACAGCATCCAAGCTATCCAAGTTATCCAAGTTATCAGACAGCATCCACGTTACCCAAGTTATCAGACAGCATCCAAGCTATCCAAGTTATCAGGCAGCATCCAGGCTATCCAAGCTATCCGAGCTATCAGACAGCATCCACGTTATCCAAGTTATCAGGCAGCATCCAGGCTATCTAAGCTATCCGAGCTATCAGAGAGCATCCAAATTATCAGACAGCATCCAAGCTATCCAAGCTATCCGAGCTATCAGACAGCATCCACGTTATCCAAGTTATCAGGCAGCATCCAGGCTATCTAAGCTATCCGAGCTATCAGAGAGCATCCAAATTATCAGACAGCATTCAAGCTATCCGAGCTATCAGACAGCATCCACGTTATCCAAGTTATCAGGCAGCATCCAAGCTATCCAAGTTATCAGGCAGCATCCAGGCTATCCAAGCTATCCGAGCTATCAGAGAGCATCCAAGTTATCAGGCAGCATCCACGTTATCCAAGTTATCAGGCAGCATCCAAGCTATCCAAGTTATCAGGCAGCATCCAAGCTATCCAAGCTATCCGAGCTATCAGACAGCATCCAAGCTATCCAAGTTATCAGGCAGCATCCAGGCTATCTAAGCTATCCGAGCTATCAGAGAGCATCCAAATTATCAGACAGCATTCAAGCTATCTAAGCTATCCGAGCTATCAGAGAGCATCCAAATTATCAGACAGCATTCAAGCTATCCAAGCTATCAGACAGCATCCAGGCTATCCAAGTTATCAGGCAGCATCCAGGCTATCCAAGTTATCAGACAGCATCCAGGCTATCCAAGCTATCAGGCAGCATCCAGGCTATCCAAGCTATCCGAGCTATCAGAGAGCATCCAAATTATCAGACAGCATCCAGGCTATCTAAGCTATCCGAGCTATCAGAGAGCATCCAAATTATCAGACAGCATTCAAGCTATCTAAGCTATCCGAGCTATCAGAGAGCATCCAAATTATCAGACAGCATTCAAGCTATCCAAGCTATCAGACAGCATCCAAGCTATCCAAGCTATCCGAGCTATCAGACAGCATCCACGTTATCCAAGTTATCAGGCAGCATTCAAGCTATCCAAGCTATCAGACAGCATCCAAGCTATCCAAGCTATCCGAGCTATCAGACAGCATCCACGTTATCCAAGTTATCAGGCAGCATTCAAGCTATCTAAGCTATCCGAGCTATCAGAGAGCATCCAAGTTATCAGGCAGCATCCAGGCTATCTAAGCTATCCGAGCTATCAGCCAGCATCCAAATTATCAGACAGCATTCAAGCTATCCAAGTTATCAGACAGCATCCAAGCTATCCAAGTTATCCAAGTTATCAGACAGCATCCACGTTACCCAAGTTATCAGACAGCATCCAAGCTATCCAAGTTATCAGGCAGCATCCAGGCTATCCAAGCTATCCAAGTTATCAGGCAGCATCCAGGCTATCCAAGTTATCAGGCAGCATCCAGGCTATCTAAGCTATCCGAGCTATCAGAGAGCATCCAAATTATCAGACAGCATTCAAGCTATCCAAGCTATCAGACAGCATCCAAGCTATCCACGCTATCAGACAGCATCCACGTTATCCAAGTTATCAGGCAGCATCCAGGCTATCTAAGCTATCCAAGCTATCAGACAGCATCCACGCTATCCAAGCTATCCGAGCTATCAGACAGCATCCACGTTATCCAAGTTATCAGGCAGCATCCAGGCTATCTAAGCTATCCGAGCTATCAGACAGAATCCACGTTATCCAAGTTATCAGGCAGCATCCAGGCTATCCAAGCTATCAGACAGAATCCACGTTATCCAAATTATCAGACAGCATTCAAGCTATCCAAGCTATCAGACAGCATCCAAGCTATCCAAGCTATCCGAGCTATCAGACAGCATCCACGTTATCCAAGTTATCAGGCAGCATCCAGGCTATCTAAGCTATCCAAGCTATCAGACAGCATCCAGGCTATCCAAGCTATCAGACAGCATCCACGTTATCCAAGTTATCAGGCAGCATCCAGGCTATCTAAGCTATCCGAGCTATCAGACAGAATCCACGTTATCCAAGTTATCAGGCAGCATCCAGGCTATCCAAGCTATCCGAGCTATCAGACAGCATCCAAGCTATCCAAGTTATCAGGCAGCATCCAGGCTATCTAAGCTATCCGAGCTATCAGACAGCATCCACGTTATCCAAGTTATCAGGCAGCATCCAGACTATCCAAGCTATCCGAGCTATCAGACAGCATCCAAGCTATCCAAGTTATCAGGCAGCATCCAGGCTATCTAAGCTATCCGAGCTATCAGAGAGCATCCAAATTATCAGACAGCATTCAAGCTATCTAAGCTATCCGAGCTATCAGAGAGCATCCAAGTTATCAGGCAGCATCCAGGCTATCTAAGCTATCCGAGCTATCAGAGAGCATCCAAATTATCAGACAGCATCCAGGCTATCCAAGCTATCCGAGCTATCAGACAACATCCAAGCTATCCAAGTTATCAGGCAGCATCCAGGCTATCCAAGCTATCCGAGCTATCAGACAGCATCCAAGCTATCCAAGTTATCAGGCAGCATCCAAGCTATCTAAGCTATCCGAGCTATCCAAGTTATTCAAGTTATCAGACAGCATCCAAGCTATCCAAGTTATCAGACAGCATCCAAGCTATCCAAGTTATCAGGCAGCATCCAGACTATCCAAGCTATCCGAGCTATCAGACAGCATCCAAGTTATTCAAGTTATCAGGCAGCATCCAGGCTATCTAAGCTATCCGAGCTATCAGAGAGCATCCAAATTATCAGACAGCATTCAAGCTATCTAAGCTATCCGAGCTATCAGAGAGCATCCAAGTTATCAGGCAGCATCCAGGCTATCTAAGCTATCCGAGCTATCAGAGAGCATCCAAATTATCAGACAGCATCCAGGCTATCCAAGCTATCCGAGCTATCAGACAGCATCCAAGCTATCCAAGTTATCAGGCAGCATCCAGGCTATCCAAGCTATCCGAGCTATCAGACAGCATCCAAGCTATCCAAGTTATCAGGCAGCATCCAAGCTATCTGAGCTATCCAAGTTATTCAAGTTATCAGACAGCATCCAAGCTATCCAAGCTATCCAAGTTATTCAAGTTATCAGACAACATCCAAGCTATCCAAGTTATCCAAGTTATCAGACAGCATCCAAGCTATCCAAGCTATCCAAGCTATCCAAGTTATCCAAGTTATCAGACAGCATCAAAGCTATCCAAGCTATCCAAGTTATCAGACAGCATCCAAGTTATCAGACAGCATCCAAGTTATCCAAGTTATCAGACAGCATCCAAGCTATCCAAGCTATCCAAGCTATCCAAGTTATCCAAGTTATCAGACAGCATCAAAGCTATCCAAATGATCCAAGTTATCCAAGTTATCAGACAGCATCCACGTTACCCAAGTTATCAGACAGCATCCAAGTTATCAGACAGCATCCAAGCTATCCAAGTTATCCAAGTTATCAGACAGCATCCACGTTACCCAAGTTATCAGACAGCATCCAAGCTATCCAAGCTATCCGAGCTATCCAAGTTATCAGAGAGCATCCAAATTATCAGACAGCATCCACGTTATCCAAGTTATCAGGCAGCATCCCGGCTATCCAAGTTATCAGGCAGCATCCAGGCTATCCAAGCTGTCCGAGCTATCAGAGAGCATCCAAATTATCAGACAGCATTCAAGCTATCCAAGTTATCAGACAGCATCCAAGCTATCCAAGCTATCCAAGTTATCAGACAGCATCCAAGCTATCCAAGCTATCCAAGTTATCAGACAGCATCCAAGCTATCCAAGTTATCAGACAGCATCCAAGCTATCCAAGCTATCCAAGTTATCAGACAGCATCCAAGCTATCCAAGCTATCCAAGTTATCAGACAGCATCCAAGCTATCCAAGTTATCAGACAGCATTCAAGCTATCCAAGTTATCAGACAGCATCCAAGCTATCCAAGCTATCCAAGTTATCAGACAGCATCCAAGCTATCCAAGTTATCAGACAGCATCCAAGCTATCCAAGCTATCCAAGTTATCAGACAGCATCCAAGCTATCCAAGCTATCCAAGTTATCAGACAGCATCCAAGCTATCCAAGCTATCCAAGTTATCAGACAGCATCCAAGCTATCCAAGCTATCCAAGCTATCCAAGCTATCCAAGTTATCAGACAGCATCCAAGCTATCCAAGCTATCCAAGTTATCAGACACCATCCAAGCTATCCAAGTTATCAGACAGCATCCAAGCTATCCAAGCTATCCAAGTTATCAGACAGCATCCAAGCTATCCAAGCTATCCAAGTTATCAGACAGCATCCAAGCTATCCAAGCTATCCAAGTTATCAGACAGCATCCAAGCTATCCAAGCTATCCAAGTTATCAGACAGCATCCAAGCTATCCAAGCTATCCAAGTTATCAGACAGCATCCAAGCTATCCAAGCTATCCAAGTTATCAGACAGCATCCAAGCTATCCAAGCTATCCAAGTTATCCAAGTTATCAGACAGCATCAAAGCTATCCAAATGATCCAAGTTATCAGACAGCATCCACGTTACCCAAGTTATCAGACAGCATCCAAGTTATCAGACAGCATCCAAGCTATCCAAGTTATCCAAGTTATCAGACAGCATCCACGTTACCCAAGTTATCAGACAGCATCCAAGCTATCCAAGCTATCCGAGCTATCCAAGTTATCAGAGAGCATCCAAATTATCAGACAGCATCCACGTTATCCAAGTTATCAGGCAGCATCCAGGCTATCCAAGCTGTCCGAGCTATCAGAGAGCATCCAAATTATCAGACAGCATTCAAGCTATCCAAGTTATCAGACAGCATCCAAGCTATCCAAGCTATCCAAGTTATCAGACAGCATCCAAGCTATCCAAGTTATCAGACAGCATCCAAGCTATCCAAGCTATCCAAGTTATCAGACAGCATCCAAGCTATCCAAGCTATCCAAGTTATCAGACAGCATCCAAGCTATCCAAGTTATCAGACAGCATTCAAGCTATCCAAGTTATCAGACAGCATCCAAGCTATCCAAGCTATCCAAGTTATCAGACAGCATCCAAGCTATCCAAGCTATCCAAGTTATCAGACAGCATCCAAGCTATCCAAGCTATCCAAGTTATCAGACAACATCCAAGCTATCCAAGCTATCCAAGTTATCAGACAGCATCCAAGCTATCCAAGCTATCCAAGTTATCAGACAACATCCAAGCTATCCAAGCTATCCAAGTTATCAGACAACATCCAAGCTATCCAAGTTATCAGACAGCATCCAAGCTATCCAAGTTATTCAAGTTATCAGACAACATCCAAGCTATCCAAGTTATCAGACAGCATCCAAGTTATGCAAATGATCCAAGTTATCAGACAGCATCCAAGCTATCCAAGCTATCCAAGCTATCCAAGTTATCAGACAGCATCCAAGCTATCCAAGTTATCCAAGTTATCAGACAGCATCCAAGCTATCCAAGTTATCCAAGCTATCCAAGTTATCAGACAGCATCCAAGCTATCCAAGTTATCCAAGTTATCCAAGTTATCAGACAGCATCCAAGCTATCCAAGCTATCCAAGTTATCAGACAACATCCAAGCTATCCAAGTTATCAGACAGCATCCAAGCTATCCAAGCTATCCAAGTTATTCAAGTTATCAGACAACATCCAAGCTATCCAAGCTATCCAAGTTATCAGACAGCATCCAAGCTATCCAAGCTATCCAAGTTATCAGACAACATCCAAGCTATCCAAGTTATCAGACAGCATCCAAGCTATCCAAGCTATCCAAGTTATTCAAGTTATCAGACAACATCCAAGCTATCCAAGCTATCCAAGTTATCAGACAGCATCCAAGTTATGCAAATGATCCAAGTTATCAGACAGCATCCAAGCTATCCAAGCTATCCAAGCTATCCAAGTTATCCAAGTTATCCAAATTATCAGACAGCATCCAATCTATCCAAGTTATCCAAGTTATCAGACAGCATCCAAGCTATCCAAGTTATCCAAGCTATCCAAGTTATCAGACAGCATACAAGCTATCCAAGTTATCCAAGTTATCAGACAGCATCCAAGCTATCCAAGCTATCCAAGCTATTCAAGTTATCAGACAACATCCAAGCTATCCAAGCTATCCAAGCTATCAGACAGCATCCAAGCTATCCAAGTTATCCAAGTTATCAGACAGCATCCAAGCTATCCAAGCTATCCAAGCTATCCAAGTTATTCAAGTTATCAGACAACATCCAA
Organism: Myxine glutinosa; assembly: GCF_964187855.1. NCBI lineage: Eukaryota > Metazoa > Chordata > Myxini > Myxiniformes > Myxinidae > Myxine > Myxine glutinosa. Next base: position 179,083,379 of record NC_136267.1, read on the forward strand.
GCTATCCAAGCTATCCAAGTTATCAGACAGCATCCAAGTTATGCAAATGATCCAAGTTATCAGACAGCATCCAAGCTATCCAAGCTATCCAAGTTATCCAAGTTATCAGACAGCATCCAAGCTATCCAAGTTATCCAAGTTATCAGACAGCATCCAAGCTATCCAAGTTATCCAAGTTATCAGACAGCATCCAAGCTATCCAAGTTATCCAAGTTATCAGACAGCATCCAAGTTATCAGACAGCATCCAAGTTATCCAAGTTATCAGACAGCATCCAAGCTATCCAAGTTATCCAAGTTATCAGACAACATCCAAACTATCCAAGTTATCCAAGTTATCAGACAGCATCCAAGCTATCCAAGCTATCCAAGTTATCCAAGTTATCAGACAGCATCAAAGCTATCCAAATGATCCAAGTTATCCAAGTTATCAGACAGCATCCACGTCACCCAAGTTATCAGACAGTATCCAAGTTATCAGACAGCATCCAAGCTATCCAAGTTATCCAAGTTATCAGACAGCATCCACGTTACCCAAGTTATCAGACAGCATCCAAGCTATCCAAGCTATCCGAGCTATCCAAGTTATCAGAGAGCATCCAAATTATCAGACAGCATCCACGTTATCCAAGTTATCAGGCAGCATCCCGGCTATCCAAGTTATCAGGCAGCATCCAGGCTATCCAAGCTGTCCGAGCTATCAGAGAGCATCCACGTTACCCAAGTTATCAGACAGCATCCAAGCTATCCAAGTTATCAGGCAGCATCCAGGCTATCCAAGCTATCCGAGCTATCAGACAGCATCCACGTTATCCAAGTTATCAGGCAGCATCCAGGCTATCTAAGCTATCCGAGCTATCAGAGAGCATCCAAATTATCAGACAGCATTCAAGCTATCCAAGTTATCAGACAGCATCCAAGCTATCCAAGTTATCCAAGTTATCAGACAGCATCCACGTTACCCAAGTTATCAGACAGCATCCAAGCTATCCAAGTTATCAGGCAGCATCCAGGCTATCCAAGCTATCCGAGCTATCAGACAGCATCCACGTTATCCAAGTTATCAGGCAGCATCCAGGCTATCTAAGCTATCCGAGCTATCAGAGAGCATCCAAATTATCAGACAGCATTCAAGCTATCCAAGCTATCAGACAGCATCCAAGCTATCCAAGCTATCCGAGCTATCAGACAGCATCCACGTTATCCAAGTTATCAGGCAGCATCCAAGCTATCCAAGCTATCAGACAGCATCCAAGCTATCCAAGTTATCAGGCAGCATTCAAGCTATCCAAGCTATCCGAGCTATCAGGCAGCATCCAGGCTATCTAAGCTATCCGAGCTATCAGAGAGCATCCAAATTATCAGACAGCATTCAAGCTATCCGAGCTATCAGACAGCATCCACGTTATCCAAGTTATCAGGCAGCATCCAAGCTATCCAAGTTATCAGGCAGCATCCAGGCTATCCAAGCTATCCGAGCTATCAGAGAGCATCCAAGTTATCAGGCAGCATCCACGTTATCCAAGTTATCAGGCAGCATCCAAGCTATCCAAGTTATCAGGCAGCATCCAAGCTATCCAAGCTATCCGAGCTATCAGACAGCATCCAAGCTATCCAAGTTATCAGGCAGCATCCAGGCTATCTAAGCTATCCGAGCTATCAGAGAGCATCCAAATTATCAGACAGCATTCAAGCTATCTAAGCTATCCGAGCTATCAGAGAGCATCCAAATTATCAGACAGCATTCAAGCTATCCAAGCTATCAGACAGCATCCAGGCTATCCAAGTTATCAGGCAGCATCCAGGCTATCCAAGTTATCAGACAGCATCCAGGCTATCCAAGCTATCAGGCAGCATCCAGGCTATCCAAGTTATCAGGCAGCATCCAGGCTATCTAAGCTATCCGAGCTATCAGAGAGCATCCAAATTATCAGACAGCATTCAAGCTATCTAAGCTATCCGAGCTATCAGAGAGCATCCAAATTATCAGACAGCATTCAAGCTATCCAAGCTATCAGACAGCATCCAAGCTATCCAAGCTATCCGAGCTATCAGACAGCATCCACGTTATCCAAGTTATCAGGCAGCATTCAAGCTATCCAAGCTATCAGACAGCATCCAAGCTATCCAAGTTATCAGGCAGCATTCAAGCTATCCGAGCTATCAGACAGCATCCACGTTATCCAAGTTATCAGGCAGCATTCAAGCTATCTAAGCTATCCGAGCTATCAGAGAGCATCCAAGTTATCAGGCAGCATCCAGGCTATCTAAGCTATCCGAGCTATCAGCCAGCATCCAAATTATCAGACAGCATTCAAGCTATCCAAGTTATCAGACAGCATCCAAGCTATCCAAGTTATCCAAGTTATCAGACAGCATCCACGTTACCCAAGTTATCAGACAGCATCCAAGCTATCCAAGTTATCAGGCAGCATCCAGGCTATCCAAGCTATCCAAGTTATCAGGCAGCATCCAGGCTATCCAAGTTATCAGGCAGCATCCAGGCTATCTAAGCTATCCGAGCTATCAGAGAGCATCCAAATTATCAGACAGCATTCAAGCTATCCAAGCTATCAGACAGCATCCAAGCTATCCACGCTATCCGAGCTATCAGACAGCATCCACGTTATCCAAGTTATCAGGCAGCATCCAGGCTATCTAAGCTATCCGAGCTATCAGACAGAATCCACGTTATCCAAGTTATCAGGCAGCATCCAGGCTATCCAAGCTATCAGACAGAATCCACGTTATCCAAATTATCAGACAGCATTCAAGCTATCCAAGCTATCAGACAGCATCCAAGCTATCCAAGCTATCCGAGCTATCAGACAGCATCCACGTTATCCAAGTTATCAGGCAGCATCCAGGCTATCTAAGCTATCCAAGCTATCAGACAGCATCCAGGCTATCCAAGCTATCAGACAGCATCCACGTTATCCAAGTTATCAGGCAGCATCCAGGCTATCTAAGCTATCCGAGCTATCAGACAGAATCCACGTTATCCAAGTTATCAGGCAGCATCCAGGCTATCCAAGCTATCCGAGCTATCAGACAGCATCCAAGCTATCCAAGTTATCAGGCAGCATCCAGGCTATCTAAGCTATCCGAGCTATCAGACAGCATCCACGTTATCCAAGTTATCAGGCAGCATCCAGACTATCCAAGCTATCCGAGCTATCAGACAGCATCCAAGCTATCCAAGTTATCAGGCAGCATCCAGGCTATCTAAGCTATCCGAGCTATCAGAGAGCATCCAAATTATCAGACAGCATTCAAGCTATCTAAGCTATCCGAGCTATCAGAGAGCATCCAAGTTATCAGGCAGCATCCAGGCTATCTAAGCTATCCGAGCTATCAGAGAGCATCCAAGTTATCAGGCAGCATCCAGGCTATCTAAGCTATCCGAGCTATCAGAGAGCATCCAAATTATCAGACAGCATCCAGGCTATCCAAGCTATCCGAGCTATCAGACAACATCCAAGCTATCCAAGTTATCAGGCAGCATCCAGGCTATCCAAGCTATCCGAGCTATCAGACAGCATCCAAGCTATCCAAGTTATCAGGCAGCATCCAAGCTATCTAAGCTATCCGAGCTATCCAAGTTATTCAAGTTATCAGACAGCATCCAAGCTATCCAAGTTATCAGACAGCATCCAAGCTATCCAAGTTATCAGGCAGCATCCAGACTATCCAAGCTATCCGAGCTATCAGACAGCATCCAAGTTATTCAAGTTATCAGGCAGCATCCAGGCTATCTAAGCTATCCGAGCTATCAGAGAGCATCCAAATTATCAGACAGCATCCAAGCTATCCAAGTTATCCGAGCTATCAGAGAGCATCCAAGTTATTCAAGTTATCAGGCAGCATCCAGGCTATCTAAGCTATCCGAGCTATCAGAGAGCATCCAAATTATCAGACAGCATTCAAGCTATCTAAGCTATCCGAGCTATCAGAGAGCATCCAAGTTATCAGGCAGCATCCAGGCTATCTAAGCTATCCGAGCTATCAGACAGCATCCAAGTTATCAGGCAGCATCCAGGCTATCTAAGCTATCCGAGCTATCAGAGAGCATCCAAATTATCAGACAGCATCCAGGCTATCCAAGCTATCCGAGCTATCAGACAGCATCCAAGCTATCCAAGTTATCAGGCAGCATCCAGGCTATCCAAGCTATCCGAGCTATCAGACAGCATCCAAGCTATCCAAGTTATCAGGCAGCATCCAAGCTATCTAAGCTATCCGAGCTATCCAAGTTATTCAAGTTATCAGACAGCATCCAAGCTATCCAAGCTATCCAAGTTATTCAAGTTATCAGACAACATCCAAGCTATCCAAGTTATCCAAGTTATCAGACAGCATCCAAGCTATCCAAGCTATCCAAGCTATCCAAGTTATCCAAGTTATCAGACAGCATCAAAGCTATCCAAGCTATCCAAGTTATCAGACAGCATCCAAGTTATCAGACAGCATCCAAGTTATCCAAGTTATCAGACAGCATCCAAGCTATCCAAGCTATCCAAGCTATCCAAGTTATCCAAGTTATCAGACAGCATCAAAGCTATCCAAATGATCCAAGTTATCCAAGTTATCAGACAGCATCCACGTTACCCAAGTTATCAGACAGCATCCAAGTTATCAGACAGCATCCAAGCTATCCAAGTTATCCAAGTTATCAGACAGCATCCACGTTACCCAAGTTATCAGACAGCATCCAAGCTATCCAAGCTATCCGAGCTATCCAAGTTATCAGAGAGCATCCAAATTATCAGACAGCATCCACGTTATCCAAGTTATCAGGCAGCATCCAGGCTATCCAAGTTATCAGGCAGCATCCATGCTATCCAAGCTGTCCGAGCTATCAGAGAGCATCCAAATTATCAGACAGCATTCAAGCTATCCAAGTTATCAGACAGCATCCAAGCTATCCAAGCTATCCAAGTTATCAGACAGCATCCAAGCTATCCAAGCTATCCAAGTTATCAGACAGCATCCAAGCTATCCAAGTTATCAGACAGCATCCAAGCTATCCAAGCTATCCAAGTTATCAGACAGCATCCAAGCTATCCAAGCTATCCAAGTTATCAGACAGCATCCAAGCTATCCAAGTTATCAGACAGCATTCAAGCTATCCAAGTTATCAGACAGCATCCAAGCTATCCAAGCTATCCAAGTTATCAGACAGCATCCAAGCTATCCAAGTTATCAGACAGCATCCAAGCTATCCAAGCTATCCAAGTTATCAGACAGCATCCAAGCTATCCAAGCTATCCAAGTTATCAGACAGCATCCAAGCTATCCAAGCTATCCAAGTTATCAGACAGCATCCAAGCTATCCAAGCTATCCAAGCTATCCAAGCTATCCAAGTTATCAGACAGCATCCAAGCTATCCAAGCTATCCAAGTTATCAGACAGCATCCAAGCTATCCAAGCTATCCAAGTTATCAGACAGCATCCAAGCTATCCAAGCTATCCAAGTTATCAGACAGCATCCAAGCTATCCAAGCTATCCAAGTTATCAGACAGCATCCAAGCTATCCAAGCTATCCAAGTTATCAGACAGCATCCAAGCTATCCAAGCTATCCAAGTTATCAGACAGCATCCAAGCTATCCAAGCTATCCAAGTTATCAGACAGCATCCAAGCTATCCAAGCTATCCAAGTTATCAGACAGCATCCAAGCTATCCAAGCTATCCAAGTTATCAGACAGCATCCAAGCTATCCAAGCTATCCAAGTTATCAGACAGCATCCAAGCTATCCAAGTTATCCAAGTTTTCAGACAGCATCCAAGCTATCCAAGTTATCCAAGTTATCAGACAGCATCCAAGCTATCCAAGTTATCCACGTTATCAGACAGCATCCAAGTTATCAGACAGCATCCAAGTTATCCAAGTTATTAGACAGCATCCAAGCTATCCAAGCTATCCAAGTTATTCAAGTTATCAGACAACATCCAAGCTATCCAAGTTATCCAAGTTATCAGACAGCATCCAAGCTATCCAAGCTATCCAAGTTATCCAAGTTATCAGACAGCATCAAAGCTATCCAAATGATCCAAGTTATCAGACAGCATCCACGTTACCCAAGTTATCAGACAGCATCCAAGTTATCAGACAGCATCCAAGCTATCCAAGTTATCCAAGTTATCAGACAGCATCCACGTTACCCAAGTTATCAGACAGCATCCAAGCTATCCAAGCTATCCGAGCTATCCAAGTTATCAGAGAGCATCCAAATTATCAGACAGCATCCACGTTATCCAAGTTATCAGGCAGCATCCAGGCTATCCAAGCTGTCCGAGCTATCAGAGAGCATCCAAATTATCAGACAGCATTCAAGCTATCCAAGTTATCAGACAGCATCCAAGCTATCCAAGCTATCCAAGTTATCAGACAGCATCCAAGCTATCCAAGCTATCCAAGTTATCAGACAGCATCCAAGCTATCCAAGTTATCAGACAGCATCCAAGCTATCCAAGTTATCAGACAGCATCCAAGCTATCCAAGCTATCCAAGTTATCAGACAGCATTCAAGCTATCCAAGTTATCAGACAGCATCCAAGCTATCCAAGCTATCCAAGTTATCAGACAGCATCCAAGCTATCCAAGTTATCAGACAGCATTCAAGCTATCCAAGTTATCAGACAGCATCCAAGCTATCCAAGTTATCAGACAGCATCCAAGCTATCCAAGCTATCCAAGTTATCAGACAGCATCCAAGCTATCCAAGCTATCCAAGTTATCAGACAACATCCAAGCTATCCAAGCTATCCAAGTTATCAGACAACATCCAAGCTATCCAAGTTATCAGACAGCATCCAAGCTATCCAAGCTATCCAAGTTATTCAAGTTATCAGACAACATCCAAGCTATCCAAGTTATCAGACAGCATCCAAGTTATGCAAATGATCCAAGTTATCAGACAGCATCCAAGCTATCCAAGCTATCCAAGTTATCAGACAGCATCCAAGCTATCCAAGTTATCCAAGTTATCAGACAGCATCCAAGCTATCCAAGTTATCCAAGCTATCCAAGTTATCAGACAGCATCCAAGCTATCCAAGTTATCCAACTTATCCAAGTTATCAGACAGCATCCAAGCTATCCAAGCTATCCAAGTTATCAGACAACATCCAAGCTATCCAAGTTATCAGACAGCATCCAAGCTATCCAAGCTATCCAAGTTATTCAAGTTATCAGACAACATCCAAGCTATCCAAGCTATCCAAGTTATCAGACAGCATCCAAGCTATCCAAGCTATCCAAGTTATCAGACAACATCCAAGCTATCCAAGTTATCAGACAGCATCCAAGCTATCCAAGCTATCCAAGTTATTCAAGTTATCAGACAACATCCAAGCTATCCAAGCTATCCAAGTTATCAGACAGCATCCAAGTTATGCAAATGATCCAAGTTATCAGACAGCATCCAAGTTATGCAAATGATCCAAGTTATCAGACAGCATCCAAGCTATCCAAGCTATCCAAGCTATCCAAGTTATCCAAGTTATCAGACAGCATCCAATCTATCCAAGTTATCCAAGTTATCAGACAGCATCCAAGCTATCCAAGTTATCCAAGCTATCCAAGTTATCAGACAGCATCCAAGCTATCCAAGTTATCCAAGTTATCAGACAGCATCCAAGCTATCCAAGCTATCCAAGCTATTCAAGTTATCAGACAACATCCAAGCTATCCAAGCTATCCAAGCTATCCAAGTTATCAGACAGCATCCAAGCTATCCAAGTTATCCAAGTTATCAGACAGCATCCAAGCTATCCAAGCTATCCAAGCTATCCAAGTTATTCAAGTTATCAGACAACATCCAAGCTATCCAAGCTATCCAAGTTATCAGACAGCATCCAAGTTATGCAAATGATCCAAGTTATCAGACAGCATCCATGCTATCCAAGCTATCCAAGTTATCCAAGTTATCAGACAGCATCCAAGCTATCCAAGTTATCCAAGTTATCAGACAGCATCCAAGCTATCCAAGTTATCCAAGTTATCAGACAGCATCCAAGCTATCCAAGTTATCCAAGTTATCAGACAGCATCCAAGTTATCAGACAGCATCCAAGTTATCCAAGTTATCAGACAGCATCCAAGCTATCCAAGTTATCCAAGTTATCAGACAACATCCAAGCTATCCAAGTTATCCAAGTTATCAGACAGCATCCAAGCTATCCAAGCTATCCAAGTTATCCAAGTTATCAGACAGCATCAAAGCTATCCAAATGATCCAAGTTATCCAAGTTATCAGACAGCATCCACGTTACCCAAGTTATCAGACAGTATCCAAGTTATCAGACAGCATCCAAGCTATCCAAGTTATCAGACAGCATCCAAGCTATCCAAGTTATCCAAGTTATCAGACAGCATCCACGTTACCCAAGTTATCAGACAGCATCCAAGCTATCCAAGCTATCCGAGCTATCCAAGTTATCAGAGAGCATCCAAATTATCAGACAGCATCCAGGCTATCCAAGCTATCCGAGCTATCAGACAGCATCCACGTTATCCAAGTTATCAGGCAGCATCCAGGCTATCTAAGCTATCCGAGCTATCAGAGAGCATCCAAATTATCAGACAGCATTCAAGCTATCCAAGTTATCAGACAGCATCCAAGCTATCCAAGTTATCCAAGTTATCAGACAGCATCCACGTTACCCAAGTTATCAGACAGCATCCAAGCTATCCAAGTTATCAGGCAGCATCCAGGCTATCCAAGCTATCCGAGCTATCAGACAGCATCCACGTTATCCAAGTTATCAGGCAGCATCCAGGATATCTAAGCTATCCGAGCTATCAGAGAGCATCCACGTTATCCAAATTATCAGACAGCATTCAAGCTATCCAAGCTATCAGACAGCATCCAAGCTATCCAAGCTATCCGAGCTATCAGACAGCATCCACGTTATCCAAGTTATCAGGCAGCATCCAGGCTATCTAAGCTATCCGAGCTATCAGAGAGCATCCAAATTATCAGACAGCATTCAAGCTATCCGAGCTATCAGACAGCATCCACGTTATCCAAGTTATCAGGCAGCATCCAAGCTATCCAAGTTATCAGGCAGCATCCAGGCTATCCAAGCTATCCGAGCTATCAGAGAGCATCCAAGTTATCAGGCAGCATCCACGTTATCCAAGTTATCAGGCAGCATCCAAGCTATCCAAGTTATCAGGCAGCATCCAAGCTATCCAAGCTATCCGAGCTATCAGACAGCATCCAAGCTATCCAAGTTATCAGGCAGCATTCAAGCTATCCAAGCTATCAGGCAGCATCCAGGCTATCCAAGCTATCCGAGCTATCAGAGAGCATCCAAGTTATCAGGCAGCATCCACGTTATCCAAGTTATCAGGCAGCATCCAAGCTATCCAAGTTATCAGGCAGCATCCAAGCTATCCAAGCTATCCGAGCTATCAGACAGCATCCAAGCTATCCAAGTTATCAGGCAGCATCCAGGCTATCTAAGCTATCCGAGCTATCAGAGAGCATCCAAATTATCAGACAGCATTCAAGCTATCCAAGCTATCAGGCAGCATCCAGGCTATCTAAGCTATCCGAGCTATCAGAGAGCATCCAAATTATCAGACAGCATTCAAGCTATCCAAGTTATCAGGCAGCATCCAGGCTATCCAAGTTATCAGACAGCATCCAGGCTATCCAAGCTATCAGGCAGCATCCAGGCTATCCAAGTTATCAGGCAGCATCCAGGCTATCTAAGCTATCCGAGCTATCAGAGAGCATCCAAATTATCAGACAGCATTCAAGCTATCTAAGCTATCCGAGCTATCAGAGAGCATCCAAATTATCAGACAGCATTCAAGCTATCCAAGTTATCAGGCAGCATCCAGGCTATCTAAGCTATCCGAGCTATCAGAGAGCATCCAAATTATCAGACAGCATTCAAGCTATCCAAGCTATCAGACAGCATCCAGGCTATCCAAGTTATCAGGCAGCATTCAAGCTATCTAAGCTATCCGAGCTATCAGAGAGCATCCAAATTATCAGACAGCATTCAAGCTATCCAAGCTATCAGACAGCATCCAGGCTATCCAAGTTATCAGGCAGCATCCAGGCTATCCAAGTTATCAGACAGCATCCAGGCTATCCAAGCTATCAGGCAGCATCCAGGCTATCCAAGTTATCAGGCAGCATCCAGGCTATCTAAGCTATCCGAGCTATCAGAGAGCATCCAAATTATCAGACAGCATTCAAGCTATCTAAGCTATCCGAGCTATCAGAGAGCATCCAAGCTATCAGACAGCATCCAAGCTATCCAAGCTATCCGAGCTATCAGACAGCATCCACGTTATCCAAGTTATCAGGCAGCATTCAAGCTATCCAAGCTATCAGACAGCATCCAAGCTATCCAAGCTATCCGAGCTATCAGACAGCATCCACGTTATCCAAGTTATCAGGCAGCATCCAGGCTATCCAAGCTATCCGAGCTATCAGACAGCATCCACGTTATCCAAGTTATCAGGCAGCATCCAGGCTATCTAAGCTATCCGAGCTATCAGAGAGCATCCAAATTATCAGACAGCATCCAGGCTATCCAAGCTATCCGAGCTATCAGACAACATCCAAGCTATCCAAGTTATCAGGCAGTATCCAGGCTATCCAAGCTATCCGAGCTATCAGACAGCATCCAAGCTATCCAAGTTATCAGGCAGCATCCAAGCTATCTAAGCTATCCGAGCTATCCAAGTTATTCAAGTTATCAGACAGCATCCAAGCTATCCAAGTTATCAGACAGCATCCAAGCTATCCAAGTTATCAGGCAGCATCCAGACTATCCAAGCTATCCGAGCTATCAGACAGCATCCAAGTTATTCAAGTTATCAGGCAGCATCCAGGCTATCTAAGCTATCCGAGCTATCAGAGAGCATCCAAATTATCAGACAGCATTCAAGCTATCTAAGCTATCCGAGCTATCAGAGAGCATCCAAGTTATCAGGCAGCATCCAGGCTATCTAAGCTATCCGAGCTATCAGAGAGCATCCAAATTATCAGACAGCATCCAGGCTATCCAAGCTATCCGAGCTATCAGACAGCATCCAAGCTATCCAAGTTATCAGGCAGCATCCAGGCTATCCAAGCTATCCGAGCTATCAGACAGCATCCAAGCTATCCAAGTTATCAGGCAGCATCCAAGCTATCTGAGCTATCCAAGTTATTCAAGTTATCAGACAGCATCCAAGCTATCCAAGCTATCCAAGTTATTCAAGTTATCAGACAACATCCAAGCTATCCAAGTTATCCAAGTTATCAGACAGCATCCAAGCTATCCAAGCTATCCAAGCTATCCAAGTTATCCAAGTTATCAGACAGCATCAAAGCTATCCAAGCTATCCAAGTTATCAGACAGCATCCAAGTTATCAGACAGCATCCAAGTTATCCAAGTTATCAGACAGCATCCAAGCTATCCAAGCTATCCAAGCTATCCAAGTTATCCAAGTTATCAGACAGCATCAAAGCTATCCAAATGATCCAAGTTATCCAAGTTATCAGACAGCATCCACGTTACCCAAGTTATCAGACAGCATCCAAGTTATCAGACAGCATCCAAGCTATCCAAGTTATCCAAGTTATCAGACAGCATCCACGTTACCCAAGTTATCAGACAGCATCCAAGCTATCCAAGCTATCCGAGCTATCCAAGTTATCAGAGAGCATCCAAATTATCAGACAGCATCCACGTTATCCAAGTTATCAGGCAGCATCCAGGCTATCCAAGCTATCCGAGCTATCAGACAGCATCCCGGCTATCCAAGTTATCAGGCAGCATCCAGGCTATCCAAGCTGTCCGAGCTATCAGAGAGCATCCAAATTATCAGACAGCATTCAAGCTATCCAAGTTATCAGACAGCATCCAAGCTATCCAAGCTATCCAAGTTATCAGACAGCATCCAAGCTATCCAAGCTATCCAAGTTATCAGACAGCATCCAAGCTATCCAAGTTATCAGACAGCATCCAAGCTATCCAAGCTATCCAAGTTATCAGACAGCATCCAAGCTATCCAAGCTATCCAAGTTATCAGACAGCATCCAAGCTATCCAAGTTATCAGACAGCATTCAAGCTATCCAAGTTATCAGACAGCATCCAAGCTATCCAAGCTATCCAAGTTATCAGACAGCATCCAAGCTATCCAAGTTATCAGACAGCATCCAAGCTATCCAAGCTATCCAAGTTATCAGACAGCATCCAAGCTATCCAAGCTATCCAAGTTATCAGACAGCATCCAAGCTATCCAAGCTATCCAAGTTATCAGACAGCATCCAAGCTATCCAAGCTATCCAAGCTATCCAAGCTATCCAAGTTATCAGACAGCATCCAAGCTATCCAAGCTATCCAAGTTATCAGACAGCATCCAAGCTATCCAAGTTATCAGACAGCATCCAAGCTATCCAAGCTATCCAAGTTATCAGACAGCATCCAAGCTATCCAAGCTATCCAAGTTATCAGACAGCATCCAAGCTATCCAAGCTATCCAAGTTATCAGACAGCATCCAAGCTATCCAAGCTATCCAAGTTATCAGACAGCATCCAAGCTATCCAAGCTATCCAAGTTATCAGACAGCATCCAAGCTATCCAAGCTATCCAAGTTATCAGACAGCATCCAAGCTATCCAAGCTATCCAAGTTATCCAAGTTATCAGACAGCATCAAAGCTATCCAAATGATCCAAGTTATCAGACAGCATCCACGTTACCCAAGTTATCAGACAGCATCCAAGTTATCAGACAGCATCCAAGCTATCCAAGTTATCCAAGTTATCAGACAGCATCCACGTTACCCAAGTTATCAGACAGCATCCAAGCTATCCAAGCTATCCGAGCTATCCAAGTTATCAGAGAGCATCCAAATTATCAGACAGCATCCACGTTATCCAAGTTATCAGGCAGCATCCAGGCTATCCAAGCTGTCCGAGCTATCAGAGAGCATCCAAATTATCAGACAGCATTCAAGCTATCCAAGTTATCAGACAGCATCCAAGCTATCCAAGCTATCCAAGTTATCAGACAGCATCCAAGCTATCCAAGTTATCAGACAGCATCCAAGCTATCCAAGCTATCCAAGTTATCAGACAGCATCCAAGCTATCCAAGCTATCCAAGTTATCAGACAGCATCCAAGCTATCCAAGTTATCAGACAGCATCCAAGCTATCCAAGCTATCCAAGTTATCAGACAGCATCCAAGCTATCCAAGCTATCCAAGTTATCAGACAGCATCCAAGCTATCCAAGTTATCAGACAGCATTCAAGCTATCCAAGTTATCAGACAGCATCCAAGCTATCCAAGCTATCCAAGTTATCAGACAGCATCCAAGCTATCCAAGCTATCCAAGTTATCAGACAGCATCCAAGCTATCCAAGCTATCCAAGTTATCAGACAACATCCAAGCTATCCAAGCTATCCAAGTTATCAGACAACATCCAAGCTATCCAAGTTATCAGACAGCATCCAAGCTATCCAAGTTATTCAAGTTATCAGACAACATCCAAGCTATCCAAGTTATCAGACAGCATCCAAGTTATGCAAATGATCCAAGTTATCAGACAGCATCCAAGCTATCCAAGCTATCCAAGCTATCCAAGTTATCAGACAGCATCCAAGCTATCCAAGTTATCCAAGTTATCAGACAGCATCCAAGCTATCCAAGTTATCCAAGCTATCCAAGTTATCAGACAGCATCCAAGCTATCCAAGTTATCCAAGTTATCCAAGTTATCAGACAGCATCCAAGCTATCCAAGCTATCCAAGTTATCAGACAACATCCAAGCTATCCAAGTTATCAGACAGCATCCAAGCTATCCAAGCTATCCAAGTTATTCAAGTTATCAGACAACATCCAAGCTATCCAAGCTATCCAAGTTATCAGACAGCATCCAAGCTATCCAAGCTATCCAAGTTATCAGACAACATCCAAGCTATCCAAGTTATCAGACAGCATCCAAGCTATCCAAGCTATCCAAGTTATTCAAGTTATCAGACAACATCCAAGCTATCCAAGCTATCCAAGTTATCAGACAGCATCCAAGTTATGCAAATGATCCAAGTTATCAGACAGCATCCAAGCTATCCAAGCTATCCAAGCTATCCAAGTTATCCAAGTTATCCAAATTATCAGACAGCATCCAATCTATCCAAGTTATCCAAGTTATCAGACAGCATCCAAGCTATCCAAGTTATCCAAGCTATCCAAGTTATCAGACAGCATACAAGCTATCCAAGTTATCCAAGTTATCAGACAGCATCCAAGCTATCCAAGCTATCCAAGCTATTCAAGTTATCAGACAACATCCAAGCTATCCAAGCTATCCAAGCTATCAGACAGCATCCAAGCTATCCAAGTTATCCAAGTTATCAGACAGCATCCAAGCTATCCAAGCTATCCAAGCTATCCAAGTTATTCAAGTTATCAGACAACATCCAAGCTATCCAAGCTATCCAAGTTATCAGACAGCATCCAAGTTATGCAAATGATCCAAGTTATCAGACAGCATCCAAGCTATCCAAGCTATCCAAGTTATCCAAGTTATCAGACAGCATCCAAGCTATCCAAGTTATCCAAGTTATCAGACAGCATCCAAGCTATCCAAGTTATCCAAGTTATCAGACAGCATCCAAGCTATCCAAGTTATCCAAGTTATCAGACAGCATCCAAGTTATCAGACAGCATCCAAGTTATCCAAGTTATCAGACAGCATCCAAGCTATCCAAGTTATCCAAGTTATCAGACAACATCCAAACTATCCAAGTTATCCAAGTTATCAGACAGCATCCAAGCTATCCAAGCTATCCAAGTTATCCAAGTTATCAGACAGCATCAAAGCTATCCAAATGATCCAAGTTATCCAAGTTATCAGACAGCATCCACGTCACCCAAGTTATCAGACAGTATCCAAGTTATCAGACAGCATCCAAGCTATCCAAGTTATCCAAGTTATCAGACAGCATCCACGTTACCCAAGTTATCAGACAGCATCCAAGCTATCCAAGCTATCCGAGCTATCCAAGTTATCAGAGAGCATCCAAATTATCAGACAGCATCCACGTTATCCAAGTTATCAGGCAGCATCCAGGCTATCCAAGCTATCCGAGCTATCAGACAGCATCCACGTTATCCAAGTTATCAGGCAGCATCCAGGCTATCTAAGCTATCCGAGCTATCAGAGAGCATCCAAATTATCAGACAGCATTCAAGCTATCCAAGTTATCAGACAGCATCCAAGCTATCCAAGTTATCCAAGTTATCAGACAGCATCCACGTTACCCAAGTTATCAGACAGCATCCAAGCTATCCAAGTTATCAGGCAGCATCCAGGCTATCCAAGCTATCCGAGCTATCAGACAGCATCCACGTTATCCAAGTTATCAGGCAGCATCCAGGCTATCTAAGCTATCCGAGCTATCAGAGAGCATCCAAATTATCAGACAGCATTCAAGCTATCCAAGCTATCAGACAGCATCCAAGCTATCCAAGCTATCCGAGCTATCAGACAGCATCCACGTTATCCAAGTTATCAGGCAGCATCCAGGCTATCTAAGCTATCCGAGCTATCAGAGAGCATCCAAATTATCAGACAGCATTCAAGCTATCCGAGCTATCAGACAGCATCCACGTTATCCAAGTTATCAGGCAGCATCCAAGCTATCCAAGTTATCAGGCAGCATCCAGGCTATCCAAGCTATCCGAGCTATCAGAGAGCATCCAAGTTATCAGGCAGCATCCACGTTATCCAAGTTATCAGGCAGCATCCAAGCTATCCAAGTTATCAGGCAGCATCCAAGCTATCCAAGCTATCCGAGCTATCAGACAGCATCCAAGCTATCCAAGTTATCAGGCAGCATCCAGGCTATCTAAGCTATCCGAGCTATCAGAGAGCATCCAAATTATCAGACAGCATTCAAGCTATCTAAGCTATCCGAGCTATCAGAGAGCATCCAAATTATCAGACAGCATTCAAGCTATCCAAGCTATCAGACAGCATCCAGGCTATCCAAGTTATCAGGCAGCATCCAGGCTATCCAAGTTATCAGACAGCATCCAGGCTATCCAAGCTATCAGGCAGCATCCAGGCTATCCAAGTTATCAGGCAGCATCCAGGCTATCTAAGCTATCCGAGCTATCAGAGAGCATCCAAATTATCAGACAGCATTCAAGCTATCTAAGCTATCCGAGCTATCAGAGAGCATCCAAATTATCAGACAGCATTCAAGCTATCCAAGCTATCAGACAGCATCCAAGCTATCCAAGCTATCCGAGCTATCAGACAGCATCCACGTTATCCAAGTTATCAGGCAGCATTCAAGCTATCCAAGCTATCAGACAGCATCCAAGCTATCCAAGTTATCAGGCAGCATTCAAGCTATCCGAGCTATCAGACAGCATCCACGTTATCCAAGTTATCAGGCAGCATTCAAGCTATCTAAGCTATCCGAGCTATCAGAGAGCATCCAAGTTATCAGGCAGCATCCAGGCTATCTAAGCTATCCGAGCTATCAGCCAGCATCCAAATTATCAGACAGCATTCAAGCTATCCAAGTTATCAGACAGCATCCAAGCTATCCAAGTTATCCAAGTTATCAGACAGCATCCACGTTACCCAAGTTATCAGACAGCATCCAAGCTATCCAAGTTATCAGGCAGCATCCAGGCTATCCAAGCTATCCAAGTTATCAGGCAGCATCCAGGCTATCCAAGTTATCAGGCAGCATCCAGGCTATCTAAGCTATCCGAGCTATCAGAGAGCATCCAAATTATCAGACAGCATTCAAGCTATCCAAGCTATCAGACAGCATCCAAGCTATCCACGCTATCCGAGCTATCAGACAGCATCCACGTTATCCAAGTTATCAGGCAGCATCCAGGCTATCTAAGCTATCCAAGCTATCAGACAGCATCCACGCTATCCAAGCTATCAGACAGCATCCACGTTATCCAAGTTATCAGGCAGCATCCAGGCTATCTAAGCTATCCGAGCTATCAGACAGAATCCACGTTATCCAAGTTATCAGGCAGCATCCAGGCTATCCAAGCTATCAGACAGAATCCACGTTATCCAAATTATCAGACAGCATTCAAGCTATCCAAGCTATCAGACAGCATCCAAGCTATCCAAGCTATCCGAGCTATCAGACAGCATCCACGTTATCCAAGTTATCAGGCAGCATCCAGGCTATCTAAGCTATCCAAGCTATCAGACAGCATCCAGGCTATCCAAGCTATCAGACAGCATCCACGTTATCCAAGTTATCAGGCAGCATCCAGGCTATCTAAGCT
Organism: Myxine glutinosa; assembly: GCF_964187855.1. Classification (NCBI taxonomy): domain Eukaryota; kingdom Metazoa; phylum Chordata; class Myxini; order Myxiniformes; family Myxinidae; genus Myxine; species Myxine glutinosa. The sequence goes on from NC_136267.1 coordinate 179,100,673, forward strand.
ATCCGAGCTATCAGACAGAATCCACGTTATCCAAGTTATCAGGCAGCATCCAGGCTATCCAAGCTATCCGAGCTATCAGACAGCATCCAAGCTATCCAAGTTATCAGGCAGCATCCAGGCTATCTAAGCTATCCGAGCTATCAGACAGCATCCACGTTATCCAAGTTATCAGGCAGCATCCAGACTATCCAAGCTATCCGAGCTATCAGACAGCATCCAAGCTATCCAAGTTATCAGGCAGCATCCAGGCTATCTAAGCTATCCGAGCTATCAGAGAGCATCCAAATTATCAGACAGCATTCAAGCTATCTAAGCTATCCGAGCTATCAGAGAGCATCCAAGTTATCAGGCAGCATCCAGGCTATCTAAGCTATCCGAGCTATCAGAGAGCATCCAAGTTATCAGGCAGCATCCAGGCTATCTAAGCTATCCGAGCTATCAGAGAGCATCCAAATTATCAGACAGCATCCAGGCTATCCAAGCTATCCGAGCTATCAGACAACATCCAAGCTATCCAAGTTATCAGGCAGCATCCAGGCTATCCAAGCTATCCGAGCTATCAGACAGCATCCAAGCTATCCAAGTTATCAGGCAGCATCCAAGCTATCTAAGCTATCCGAGCTATCCAAGTTATTCAAGTTATCAGACAGCATCCAAGCTATCCAAGTTATCAGACAGCATCCAAGCTATCCAAGTTATCAGGCAGCATCCAGACTATCCAAGCTATCCGAGCTATCAGACAGCATCCAAGTTATTCAAGTTATCAGGCAGCATCCAGGCTATCTAAGCTATCCGAGCTATCAGAGAGCATCCAAATTATCAGACAGCATCCAAGCTATCCAAGTTATCCGAGCTATCAGAGAGCATCCAAGTTATTCAAGTTATCAGGCAGCATCCAGGCTATCTAAGCTATCCGAGCTATCAGAGAGCATCCAAATTATCAGACAGCATTCAAGCTATCTAAGCTATCCGAGCTATCAGAGAGCATCCAAGTTATCAGGCAGCATCCAGGCTATCTAAGCTATCCGAGCTATCAGACAGCATCCAAGTTATCAGGCAGCATCCAGGCTATCTAAGCTATCCGAGCTATCAGAGAGCATCCAAATTATCAGACAGCATCCAGGCTATCCAAGCTATCCGAGCTATCAGACAGCATCCAAGCTATCCAAGTTATCAGGCAGCATCCAGGCTATCCAAGCTATCCGAGCTATCAGACAGCATCCAAGCTATCCAAGTTATCAGGCAGCATCCAAGCTATCTAAGCTATCCGAGCTATCCAAGTTATTCAAGTTATCAGACAGCATCCAAGCTATCCAAGCTATCCAAGTTATTCAAGTTATCAGACAACATCCAAGCTATCCAAGTTATCCAAGTTATCAGACAGCATCCAAGCTATCCAAGCTATCCAAGCTATCCAAGTTATCCAAGTTATCAGACAGCATCAAAGCTATCCAAGCTATCCAAGTTATCAGACAGCATCCAAGTTATCAGACAGCATCCAAGTTATCCAAGTTATCAGACAGCATCCAAGCTATCCAAGCTATCCAAGCTATCCAAGTTATCCAAGTTATCAGACAGCATCAAAGCTATCCAAATGATCCAAGTTATCCAAGTTATCAGACAGCATCCACGTTACCCAAGTTATCAGACAGCATCCAAGTTATCAGACAGCATCCAAGCTATCCAAGTTATCCAAGTTATCAGACAGCATCCACGTTACCCAAGTTATCAGACAGCATCCAAGCTATCCAAGCTATCCGAGCTATCCAAGTTATCAGAGAGCATCCAAATTATCAGACAGCATCCACGTTATCCAAGTTATCAGGCAGCATCCAGGCTATCCAAGTTATCAGGCAGCATCCATGCTATCCAAGCTGTCCGAGCTATCAGAGAGCATCCAAATTATCAGACAGCATTCAAGCTATCCAAGTTATCAGACAGCATCCAAGCTATCCAAGCTATCCAAGTTATCAGACAGCATCCAAGCTATCCAAGCTATCCAAGTTATCAGACAGCATCCAAGCTATCCAAGTTATCAGACAGCATCCAAGCTATCCAAGCTATCCAAGTTATCAGACAGCATCCAAGCTATCCAAGCTATCCAAGTTATCAGACAGCATCCAAGCTATCCAAGTTATCAGACAGCATTCAAGCTATCCAAGTTATCAGACAGCATCCAAGCTATCCAAGCTATCCAAGTTATCAGACAGCATCCAAGCTATCCAAGTTATCAGACAGCATCCAAGCTATCCAAGCTATCCAAGTTATCAGACAGCATCCAAGCTATCCAAGCTATCCAAGTTATCAGACAGCATCCAAGCTATCCAAGCTATCCAAGTTATCAGACAGCATCCAAGCTATCCAAGCTATCCAAGCTATCCAAGCTATCCAAGTTATCAGACAGCATCCAAGCTATCCAAGCTATCCAAGTTATCAGACAGCATCCAAGCTATCCAAGCTATCCAAGTTATCAGACAGCATCCAAGCTATCCAAGCTATCCAAGTTATCAGACAGCATCCAAGCTATCCAAGCTATCCAAGCTATCAGACAGCATCCAAGCTATCCAAGCTATCCGAGCTATCAGACAGCATCCACGTTATCCAAGTTATCAGGCAGCATCCAGGCTATCTAAGCTATCCAAGCTATCAGACAGCATCCAGGCTATCCAAGCTATCAGACAGCATCCACGTTATCCAAGTTATCAGGCAGCATCCAGGCTATCTAAGCTATCCGAGCTATCAGACAGAATCCACGTTATCCAAGTTATCAGGCAGCATCCAGGCTATCCAAGCTATCCGAGCTATCAGACAGCATCCAAGCTATCCAAGTTATCAGGCAGCATCCAGGCTATCTAAGCTATCCGAGCTATCAGACAGCATCCACGTTATCCAAGTTATCAGGCAGCATCCAGACTATCCAAGCTATCCGAGCTATCAGACAGCATCCAAGCTATCCAAGTTATCAGGCAGCATCCAGGCTATCTAAGCTATCCGAGCTATCAGACAGCATCCACGTTATCCAAGTTATCAGGCAGCATCCAGACTATCCAAGCTATCCGAGCTATCAGACAGCATCCAAGCTATCCAAGTTATCAGGCAGCATCCAGGCTATCTAAGCTATCCGAGCTATCAGAGAGCATCCAAATTATCAGACAGCATTCAAGCTATCTAAGCTATCCGAGCTATCAGAGAGCATCCAAGTTATCAGGCAGCATCCAGGCTATCTAAGCTATCCGAGCTATCAGAGAGCATCCAAGTTATCAGGCAGCATCCAGGCTATCTAAGCTATCCGAGCTATCAGAGAGCATCCAAATTATCAGACAGCATCCAGGCTATCCAAGCTATCCGAGCTATCAGACAACATCCAAGCTATCCAAGTTATCAGGCAGCATCCAGGCTATCCAAGCTATCCGAGCTATCAGACAGCATCCAAGCTATCCAAGTTATCAGGCAGCATCCAAGCTATCTAAGCTATCCGAGCTATCCAAGTTATTCAAGTTATCAGACAGCATCCAAGCTATCCAAGTTATCAGACAGCATCCAAGCTATCCAAGTTATCAGGCAGCATCCAGACTATCCAAGCTATCCGAGCTATCAGACAGCATCCAAGTTATTCAAGTTATCAGGCAGCATCCAGGCTATCTAAGCTATCCGAGCTATCAGAGAGCATCCAAATTATCAGACAGCATCCAAGCTATCCAAGTTATCCGAGCTATCAGAGAGCATCCAAGTTATTCAAGTTATCAGGCAGCATCCAGGCTATCTAAGCTATCCGAGCTATCAGAGAGCATCCAAATTATCAGACAGCATTCAAGCTATCTAAGCTATCCGAGCTATCAGAGAGCATCCAAGTTATCAGGCAGCATCCAGGCTATCTAAGCTATCCGAGCTATCAGACAGCATCCAAGTTATCAGGCAGCATCCAGGCTATCTAAGCTATCCGAGCTATCAGAGAGCATCCAAATTATCAGACAGCATCCAGGCTATCCAAGCTATCCGAGCTATCAGACAGCATCCAAGCTATCCAAGTTATCAGGCAGCATCCAGGCTATCCAAGCTATCCGAGCTATCAGACAGCATCCAAGCTATCCAAGTTATCAGGCAGCATCCAAGCTATCTAAGCTATCCGAGCTATCCAAGTTATTCAAGTTATCAGACAGCATCCAAGCTATCCAAGCTATCCAAGTTATTCAAGTTATCAGACAACATCCAAGCTATCCAAGTTATCCAAGTTATCAGACAGCATCCAAGCTATCCAAGCTATCCAAGCTATCCAAGTTATCCAAGTTATCAGACAGCATCAAAGCTATCCAAGCTATCCAAGTTATCAGACAGCATCCAAGTTATCAGACAGCATCCAAGTTATCCAAGTTATCAGACAGCATCCAAGCTATCCAAGCTATCCAAGCTATCCAAGTTATCCAAGTTATCAGACAGCATCAAAGCTATCCAAATGATCCAAGTTATCCAAGTTATCAGACAGCATCCACGTTACCCAAGTTATCAGACAGCATCCAAGTTATCAGACAGCATCCAAGCTATCCAAGTTATCCAAGTTATCAGACAGCATCCACGTTACCCAAGTTATCAGACAGCATCCAAGCTATCCAAGCTATCCGAGCTATCCAAGTTATCAGAGAGCATCCAAATTATCAGACAGCATCCACGTTATCCAAGTTATCAGGCAGCATCCAGGCTATCCAAGTTATCAGGCAGCATCCATGCTATCCAAGCTGTCCGAGCTATCAGAGAGCATCCAAATTATCAGACAGCATTCAAGCTATCCAAGTTATCAGACAGCATCCAAGCTATCCAAGCTATCCAAGTTATCAGACAGCATCCAAGCTATCCAAGCTATCCAAGTTATCAGACAGCATCCAAGCTATCCAAGTTATCAGACAGCATCCAAGCTATCCAAGCTATCCAAGTTATCAGACAGCATCCAAGCTATCCAAGCTATCCAAGTTATCAGACAGCATCCAAGCTATCCAAGTTATCAGACAGCATTCAAGCTATCCAAGTTATCAGACAGCATCCAAGCTATCCAAGCTATCCAAGTTATCAGACAGCATCCAAGCTATCCAAGTTATCAGACAGCATCCAAGCTATCCAAGCTATCCAAGTTATCAGACAGCATCCAAGCTATCCAAGCTATCCAAGTTATCAGACAGCATCCAAGCTATCCAAGCTATCCAAGTTATCAGACAGCATCCAAGCTATCCAAGCTATCCAAGCTATCCAAGCTATCCAAGTTATCAGACAGCATCCAAGCTATCCAAGCTATCCAAGTTATCAGACAGCATCCAAGCTATCCAAGCTATCCAAGTTATCAGACAGCATCCAAGCTATCCAAGCTATCCAAGTTATCAGACAGCATCCAAGCTATCCAAGCTATCCAAGTTATCAGACAGCATCCAAGCTATCCAAGCTATCCAAGTTATCAGACAGCATCCAAGCTATCCAAGCTATCCAAGTTATCAGACAGCATCCAAGCTATCCAAGCTATCCAAGTTATCAGACAGCATCCAAGCTATCCAAGCTATCCAAGTTATCAGACAGCATCCAAGCTATCCAAGCTATCCAAGTTATCAGACAGCATCCAAGCTATCCAAGCTATCCAAGTTATCAGACAGCATCCAAGCTATCCAAGTTATCCAAGTTTTCAGACAGCATCCAAGCTATCCAAGTTATCCAAGTTATCAGACAGCATCCAAGCTATCCAAGTTATCCACGTTATCAGACAGCATCCAAGTTATCAGACAGCATCCAAGTTATCCAAGTTATTAGACAGCATCCAAGCTATCCAAGCTATCCAAGTTATTCAAGTTATCAGACAACATCCAAGCTATCCAAGTTATCCAAGTTATCAGACAGCATCCAAGCTATCCAAGCTATCCAAGTTATCCAAGTTATCAGACAGCATCAAAGCTATCCAAATGATCCAAGTTATCAGACAGCATCCACGTTACCCAAGTTATCAGACAGCATCCAAGTTATCAGACAGCATCCAAGCTATCCAAGTTATCCAAGTTATCAGACAGCATCCACGTTACCCAAGTTATCAGACAGCATCCAAGCTATCCAAGCTATCCGAGCTATCCAAGTTATCAGAGAGCATCCAAATTATCAGACAGCATCCACGTTATCCAAGTTATCAGGCAGCATCCAGGCTATCCAAGCTGTCCGAGCTATCAGAGAGCATCCAAATTATCAGACAGCATTCAAGCTATCCAAGTTATCAGACAGCATCCAAGCTATCCAAGCTATCCAAGTTATCAGACAGCATCCAAGCTATCCAAGCTATCCAAGTTATCAGACAGCATCCAAGCTATCCAAGTTATCAGACAGCATCCAAGCTATCCAAGCTATCCAAGTTATCAGACAGCATTCAAGCTATCCAAGTTATCAGACAGCATCCAAGCTATCCAAGCTATCCAAGTTATCAGACAGCATCCAAGCTATCCAAGTTATCAGACAGCATTCAAGCTATCCAAGTTATCAGACAGCATCCAAGCTATCCAAGTTATCAGACAGCATCCAAGCTATCCAAGCTATCCAAGTTATCAGACAGCATCCAAGCTATCCAAGCTATCCAAGTTATCAGACAACATCCAAGCTATCCAAGCTATCCAAGTTATCAGACAACATCCAAGCTATCCAAGTTATCAGACAGCATCCAAGCTATCCAAGCTATCCAAGTTATTCAAGTTATCAGACAACATCCAAGCTATCCAAGTTATCAGACAGCATCCAAGTTATGCAAATGATCCAAGTTATCAGACAGCATCCAAGCTATCCAAGCTATCCAAGTTATCAGACAGCATCCAAGCTATCCAAGTTATCCAAGTTATCAGACAGCATCCAAGCTATCCAAGTTATCCAAGCTATCCAAGTTATCAGACAGCATCCAAGCTATCCAAGTTATCCAACTTATCCAAGTTATCAGACAGCATCCAAGCTATCCAAGCTATCCAAGTTATCAGACAACATCCAAGCTATCCAAGTTATCAGACAGCATCCAAGCTATCCAAGCTATCCAAGTTATTCAAGTTATCAGACAACATCCAAGCTATCCAAGCTATCCAAGTTATCAGACAGCATCCAAGCTATCCAAGCTATCCAAGTTATCAGACAACATCCAAGCTATCCAAGTTATCAGACAGCATCCAAGCTATCCAAGCTATCCAAGTTATTCAAGTTATCAGACAACATCCAAGCTATCCAAGCTATCCAAGTTATCAGACAGCATCCAAGTTATGCAAATGATCCAAGTTATCAGACAGCATCCAAGTTATGCAAATGATCCAAGTTATCAGACAGCATCCAAGCTATCCAAGCTATCCAAGCTATCCAAGTTATCCAAGTTATCAGACAGCATCCAATCTATCCAAGTTATCCAAGTTATCAGACAGCATCCAAGCTATCCAAGTTATCCAAGCTATCCAAGTTATCAGACAGCATCCAAGCTATCCAAGTTATCCAAGTTATCAGACAGCATCCAAGCTATCCAAGCTATCCAAGCTATTCAAGTTATCAGACAACATCCAAGCTATCCAAGCTATCCAAGCTATCCAAGTTATCAGACAGCATCCAAGCTATCCAAGTTATCCAAGTTATCAGACAGCATCCAAGCTATCCAAGCTATCCAAGCTATCCAAGTTATTCAAGTTATCAGACAACATCCAAGCTATCCAAGCTATCCAAGTTATCAGACAGCATCCAAGTTATGCAAATGATCCAAGTTATCAGACAGCATCCATGCTATCCAAGCTATCCAAGTTATCCAAGTTATCAGACAGCATCCAAGCTATCCAAGTTATCCAAGTTATCAGACAGCATCCAAGCTATCCAAGTTATCCAAGTTATCAGACAGCATCCAAGCTATCCAAGTTATCCAAGTTATCAGACAGCATCCAAGTTATCAGACAGCATCCAAGTTATCCAAGTTATCAGACAGCATCCAAGCTATCCAAGTTATCCAAGTTATCAGACAACATCCAAGCTATCCAAGTTATCCAAGTTATCAGACAGCATCCAAGCTATCCAAGCTATCCAAGTTATCCAAGTTATCAGACAGCATCAAAGCTATCCAAATGATCCAAGTTATCCAAGTTATCAGACAGCATCCACGTTACCCAAGTTATCAGACAGTATCCAAGTTATCAGACAGCATCCAAGCTATCCAAGTTATCAGACAGCATCCAAGCTATCCAAGTTATCCAAGTTATCAGACAGCATCCACGTTACCCAAGTTATCAGACAGCATCCAAGCTATCCAAGCTATCCGAGCTATCCAAGTTATCAGAGAGCATCCAAATTATCAGACAGCATCCAGGCTATCCAAGCTATCCGAGCTATCAGACAGCATCCACGTTATCCAAGTTATCAGGCAGCATCCAGGCTATCTAAGCTATCCGAGCTATCAGAGAGCATCCAAATTATCAGACAGCATTCAAGCTATCCAAGTTATCAGACAGCATCCAAGCTATCCAAGTTATCCAAGTTATCAGACAGCATCCACGTTACCCAAGTTATCAGACAGCATCCAAGCTATCCAAGTTATCAGGCAGCATCCAGGCTATCCAAGCTATCCGAGCTATCAGACAGCATCCACGTTATCCAAGTTATCAGGCAGCATCCAGGATATCTAAGCTATCCGAGCTATCAGAGAGCATCCACGTTATCCAAATTATCAGACAGCATTCAAGCTATCCAAGCTATCAGACAGCATCCAAGCTATCCAAGCTATCCGAGCTATCAGACAGCATCCACGTTATCCAAGTTATCAGGCAGCATCCAGGCTATCTAAGCTATCCGAGCTATCAGAGAGCATCCAAATTATCAGACAGCATTCAAGCTATCCGAGCTATCAGACAGCATCCACGTTATCCAAGTTATCAGGCAGCATCCAAGCTATCCAAGTTATCAGGCAGCATCCAGGCTATCCAAGCTATCCGAGCTATCAGAGAGCATCCAAGTTATCAGGCAGCATCCACGTTATCCAAGTTATCAGGCAGCATCCAAGCTATCCAAGTTATCAGGCAGCATCCAAGCTATCCAAGCTATCCGAGCTATCAGACAGCATCCAAGCTATCCAAGTTATCAGGCAGCATTCAAGCTATCCAAGCTATCAGGCAGCATCCAGGCTATCCAAGCTATCCGAGCTATCAGAGAGCATCCAAGTTATCAGGCAGCATCCACGTTATCCAAGTTATCAGGCAGCATCCAAGCTATCCAAGTTATCAGGCAGCATCCAAGCTATCCAAGCTATCCGAGCTATCAGACAGCATCCAAGCTATCCAAGTTATCAGGCAGCATCCAGGCTATCTAAGCTATCCGAGCTATCAGAGAGCATCCAAATTATCAGACAGCATTCAAGCTATCCAAGCTATCAGACAGCATCCAGGCTATCCAAGTTATCAGACAGCATCCAGGCTATCCAAGCTATCAGGCAGCATCCAGGCTATCCAAGTTATCAGGCAGCATCCAGGCTATCTAAGCTATCCGAGCTATCAGAGAGCATCCAAATTATCAGACAGCATTCAAGCTATCTAAGCTATCCGAGCTATCAGAGAGCATCCAAATTATCAGACAGCATTCAAGCTATCCAAGTTATCAGGCAGCATCCAGGCTATCTAAGCTATCCGAGCTATCAGAGAGCATCCAAATTATCAGACAGCATTCAAGCTATCCAAGCTATCAGACAGCATCCAGGCTATCCAAGTTATCAGGCAGCATCCAGGCTATCCAAGTTATCAGACAGCATCCAGGCTATCCAAGCTATCAGGCAGCATCCAGGCTATCCAAGTTATCAGGCAGCATCCAGGCTATCTAAGCTATCCGAGCTATCAGAGAGCATCCAAATTATCAGACAGCATTCAAGCTATCTAAGCTATCCGAGCTATCAGAGAGCATCCAAGCTATCAGACAGCATCCAAGCTATCCAAGCTATCCGAGCTATCAGACAGCATCCACGTTATCCAAGTTATCAGGCAGCATTCAAGCTATCCAAGCTATCAGACAGCATCCAAGCTATCCAAGCTATCCGAGCTATCAGACAGCATCCACGTTATCCAAGTTATCAGGCAGCATTCAAGCTATCTAAGCTATCCGAGCTATCAGAGAGCATCCAAGTTATCAGGCAGCATCCAGGCTATCTAAGCTATCCGAGCTATCAGACAGCATCCAAATTATCAGACAGCATTCAAGCTATCCAAGTTATCAGACAGCATCCAAGCTATCCAAGTTATCCAAGTTATCAGACAGCATCCACGTTACCCAAGTTATCAGACAGCATCCAAGCTATCCAAGTTATCAGGCAGCATCCAGGCTATCCAAGCTATCCAAGTTATCAGGCAGCATCCAGGCTATCCAAGTTATCAGGCAGCATCCAGGCTATCTAAGCTATCCGAGCTATCAGAGAGCATCCAAATTATCAGACAGCATCCAAGCTATCCACGCTATCCGAGCTATCAGACAGCATCCACGTTATCCAAGTTATCAGGCAGCATCCAGGCTATCTAAGCTATCCAAGCTATCAGACAGCATCCACGCTATCCAAGCTATCCGAGCTATCAGACAGCATCAACGTTATCCAAGTTATCAGGCAGCATCCAGGCTATCTAAGCTATCCGAGCTATCAGACAGAATCCACGTTATCCAAGTTATCAGGCAGCATCCAGGCTATCCAAGCTATCAGACAGAATCCACGTTATCCAAATTATCAGACAGCATTCAAGCTATCCAAGCTATCAGACAGCATCCAAGCTATCCAAGCTATCCGAGCTATCAGATAGCATCCACGTTATCCAAGTTATCAGGCAGCATCCAGGCTATCTAAGCTATCCAAGCTATCAGACAGCATCCAGGCTATCCGAGCTATCAGACAGCATCCACGTTATCCAAGTTATCAGGCAGCATCCAGGCTATCTAAGCTATCCGAGCTATCAGACAGAATCCACGTTATCCAAGTTATCAGGCAGCATCCAGGCTATCCAAGCTATCCGAGCTATCAGACAGCATCCAAGCTATCCAAGTTATCAGGCAGCATCCAGCCTATCTAAGCTATCCGAGCTATCAGACAGCATCCACGTTATCCAAGTTATCAGGCAGCATCCAGACTATCCAAGCTATCCGAGCTATCAGACAGCATCCAAGCTATCCAAGTTATCAGGCAGCATCCAGGCTATCTAAGCTATCCGAGCTATCAGAGAGCATCCAAATTATCAGACAGCATTCAAGCTATCTAAGCTATCCGAGCTATCAGAGAGCATCCAAGTTATCAGGCAGCATCCAGGCTATCTAAGCTATCCGAGCTATCAGAGAGCATCCAAATTATCAGGCAGCATTCAAGCTATCTAAGCTATCCGAGCTATCAGAGAGCATCCAAGTTATCAGGCAGCATCCAGGCTATCTAAGCTATCCGAGCTATCAGAGAGCATCCAAATTATCAGGCAGCATTCAAGCTATCTAAGCTATCCGAGCTATCAGAGAGCATCCAAGTTATCAGGCAGCATCCAGGCTATCTAAGCTATCCGAGCTATCAGAGAGCATCCAAATTATCAGGCAGCATTCAAGCTATCTAAGCTATCCGAGCTATCAGAGAGCATCCAAGTTATCAGGCAGCACCCAGGCTATCTAAGCTATCCGAGCTATCAGAGAGCATCCAAATTATCAGGCAGCATTCAAGCTATCTAAGCTATCCGAGCTATCAGAGAGCATCCAAGGTATCAGGCAGCATCCAGGCTATCTAAGCTATCCGAGCTATCAGAGAGCATCCAAATTATCAGGCAGCATTCAAGCTATCTAAGCTATCCGAGCTATCAGAGAGCATCCAAGTTATCAGGCAGCATCCAGGCTATCTAAGCTATCCGAGCTATCAGAGAGCATCCAAATTATCAGACAGCATCCAGGCTATCCAAGCTATCCGAGCTATCAGACAACATCCAAGCTATCCAAGTTATCAGGCAGCATCCAGGCTATCCAAGCTATCCGAGCTATCAGACAGCATCCAAGCTATCCAAGTTATCAGGCAGCATCCAAGCTATCTAAGCTATCCGAGCTATCCAAGTTATTCAAGTTATCAGACAGCATCCAAGCTATCCAAGTTATCAGACAGCATCCAAGCTATCCAAGTTATCAGGCAGCATCCAGACTATCCAAGCTATCCGAGCTATCAGACAGCATCCAAGTTATTCAAGTTATCAGGCAGCATCCAGGCTATCTAAGCTATCCGAGCTATCAGAGAGCATCCAAATTATCAGACAGCATTCAAGCTATCTAAGCTATCAGACAGCATCCAGGCTATCCAAGTTATCAGGCAGCATCCAGGCTATCTAAGCTATCCGAGCTATCAGAGAGCATCCAAATTATCAGACAGCATTCAAGCTATCCAAGCTATCAGACAGCATCCAGGCTATCCAAGTTATCAGGCAGCATCCAGGCTATCTAAGCTATCCGAGCTATCAGAGAGCATCCAAATTATCAGACAGCATTCAAGCTATCCAAGCTATCAGACAGCATCCAAGCTATCCACGCTATCCGAGCTATCAGACAGCATCCACGTTATCCAAGTTATCAGGCAGCATCCAGGCTATCCACGCTATCCGAGCTATCAGACAGCATCCACGTTATCCAAGCTATCAGACAGCATCCAAGCTATCCACGCTATCCGAGCTATCAGACAGCATCCAGGCTATCCAAGTTATCAGGCAGCATCCAGGCTATCTAAGCTATCCAAGCTATCAGAGAGCATCCAAATTATCCAAGCTATCAGACAGCATCCAAGCTATCCACGCTATCCGAGCTATCAGACAGCATCCAGGCTATCCAAGTTATCAGGCAGCATCCAGGCTATCTAAGCTATCCGAGCTATCAGAGAGCATCCAAATTATCAGACAGCATTCAAGCTATCCAAGCTATCAGACAGCATCCAAGCTATCCACGCTATCCGAGCTATCAGACAGCATCCACGTTATCCAAGTTATCAGGCAGCATCCAGGCTATCTAAGCTATCCGAGCTATCAGACAGAATCCACGTTATCCAAGTTATCAGGCAGCATCCAGGCTATCCAAGCTATCAGACAGAATCCACGTTATCCAAATTATCAGACAGCATTCAAGCTATCCAAGCTATCAGACAGCATCCAAGCTATCCAAGCTATCCGAGCTATCAGACAGCATCCACGTTATCCAAGTTATCAGGCAGCATCCAGGCTATCTAAGCTATCCAAGCTATCAGACAGCATCCAGGCTATCCAAGCTATCCGAGCTATCAGACAGCATCCACGTTATCCAAGTTATCAGGCAGCATCCAGGCTATCTAAGCTATCCGAGCTATCAGACAGAATCCACGTTATCCAAGTTATCAGGCAGCATCCAGGCTATCCAAGCTATCCGAGCTATCAGACAGCATCCAAGCTATCCAAGTTATCAGGCAGCATCCAGGCTATCTAAGCTATCCGAGCTATCAGACAGCATCCACGTTATCCAAGTTATCAGGCAGCATCCAGACTATCCAAGCTATCCGAGCTATCAGACAGCATCCAAGCTATCCAAGTTATCAGGCAGCATCCAGGCTATCTAAGCTATCCGAGCTATCAGAGAGCATCCAAATTATCAGACAGCATTCAAGCTATCTAAGCTATCCGAGCTATCAGAGAGCATCCAAGTTATCAGGCAGCATACAGGCTATCTAAGCTATCCGAGCTATCAGAGAGCATCCAAATTATCAGGCAGCATTCAAGCTATCTAAGCTATCCGAGCTATCAGAGAGCATCCAAGTTATCAGGCAGCATCCAGGCTATCTAAGCTATCCGAGCTATCAGAGAGCATCCAAATTATCAGGCAGCATTCAAGCTATCTAAGCTATCCGAGCTATCAGAGAGCATCCAAGTTATCAGGCAGCATCCAGGCTATCTAAGCTATCCGAGCTATCAGAGAGCATCCAAATTATCAGGCAGCATTCAAGCTATCTAAGCTATCCGAGCTATCAGAGAGCATCCAAGTTATCAGGCAGCATTCAAGCTATCTAAGCTATCCGAGCTATCAGAGAGCATCCAAGTTATCAGGCAGCATCCAGGCTATCTAAGCTATCCGAGCTATCAGAGAGCATCCAAATTATCAGACAGCATCCAGGCTATCCAAGCTATCCGAGCTATCAGACAACATCCAAGCTATCCAAGTTATCAGGCAGCATCCAGGCTATCCAAGCTATCCGAGCTATCAGACAGCATCCAAGCTATCCAAGTTATCAGGCAGCATCCAAGCTATCTAAGCTATCCGAGCTATCCAAGTTATTCAAGTTATCAGACAGCATCCAAGCTATCCAAGTTATCAGACAGCATCCAAGCTATCCAAGTTATCAGGCAGCATCCAGACTATCCAAGCTATCCGAGCTATCAGACAGCATCCAAGTTATTCAAGTTATCAGGCAGCATCCAGGCTATCTAAGCTATCCGAGCTATCAGAGAGCATCCAAATTATCAGACAGCATTCAAGCTATCTAAGCTATCCGAGCTATCAGAGAGCATCCAAGTTATCAGGCAGCATCCAGGCTATCTAAGCTATCCGAGCTATCAGAGAGCATCCAAGTTATCAGGCAGCATCCAGACTATCCAAGCTATCCGAGCTATCAGACAGCATCCAAGTTATTCAAGTTATCAGGCAGGATCCAGGCTATCTAAGCTATCCGAGCTATCAGAGAGCATCCAAATTATCAGACAGCATCCAGGCTATCCAAGCTATCCGAGCTATCAGACAGCATCCAAGCTATCCAAGTTATCAGGCAGCATCCAAGCTATCTAAGCTATCCGAGCTATCCAAGTTATTCAAGTTATCAGACAGCATCCAAGCTATCCAAGCTATCCAAGCTATCCAAGTTATCAGACAACATCCAAGCTATCCAAGTTATCAGACAGCATCCAAGCTATCCAAGTTATCCAAGTTATCAGACAGCATCCAAGTTATCAGACAGCATCCAAGTTATCCAAGTTATCAGACAGCATCCAAGCTATCCAAGCTATCCAAGCTATCCAAGTTATCCAAGTTATCAGACAGCATCAAAGCTATCCAAATGATCCAAGCTATCCAAGTTATCAGACAGCATCCACGTTACCCAAGTTATCAGACAGCATCCAAGTTATCAGACAGCATCCAAGTTCCAAGCTATCCAAGTTATCCAAGTTATCAGACAGCATCCACGTTACCCAAGTTATCAGACAGCATCCAAGCTATCCAAGCTATCCGAGCTATCCAAGTTATCAGAGAGCATCCAAATTATCAGACAGCATCCACGTTATCCAAGTTATCAGGCAGCATCCAGGCTATCTAAGCTATCCGAGCTATCAGAGAGCATCCAAATTATCAGACAGCATTCAAGCTATCCAAGTTATCCAAGTTATCAGACAGCATCCAAGTTATCCAAGTTATCAGACAGCATCCAAGTTATCCAAGTTATCAGACAGCATCCAAGTTATCAGACAGCATCCAAGTTACCCAAGTTATCAGACAGCATTCAAGCTATCCAAGTTATCCAAGTTATCAGACAGCATCCAAGTTATCCAAGTTATCAGACAGCATCTAAGTTATCGAAGCTATCCAAGTTATCAGACAGCATCCAAGTTATCCAAGCTATCCAAGTTATCAGACAGCATCCAAGTTATCCAAGTTATCAGACAGCATCGAAGTTATCCAAGTTATCCAAGCTATCAGACAGCATCCACGTTATCCAAGCTATCC
This sequence comes from Myxine glutinosa, assembly GCF_964187855.1. Lineage (NCBI taxonomy): Eukaryota > Metazoa > Chordata > Myxini > Myxiniformes > Myxinidae > Myxine > Myxine glutinosa. Next base: position 179,116,411 of record NC_136267.1, read on the forward strand.
AAGTTATCAGACAGCATCTAAGTTATCCAAGTTATCAGAAAGCATCCAAGCTATCTAAGCTATCCGAGCTATCAGAGAGCATCCAAATTATCCAAGTTATCAGACAGCATCCACGTTATCCAAGCTATCCAAGTTATCAGAAAGCATCCAAGCTATCCAAGTTATCAGACAGCATCCAAGTTATCCGAGTTATCAGACAGCATCCAAGTTATCCAAGCTATCAGACAGCATCCACGTTATCCAAGCTATCCAAGTTATCAGAAAGCATCCAAGCTATCCAAGTTATCAGACAGCATCCAAGTTATCCGAGTTATCAGACAGCATCCAAGTTATCCAAGTTATCAGACAGCATCCAAGTTATCCAAGTTAGCAGACAGCATCCAAGTTATCCAAGTTATCAGACAGCATCCAAGTTATCCAAGTTATCCAAGCTATCAGACAGCATCCAAGTTATCAGACAGCATCCAAGTTATCCAAGTTATCAAACCGCATCCAAGTTATCCAAGTTATCCAAGTTATCAGACAGCATCCAAGTTATCCAAGTTATGAGACAGCATCCAAGTTATCCAAGTTATCAGACAGCATCAAAGTTATCCAAGCTATCCAAGTTATCAGACAGCATCCAAGTTATCCAAGTTATCAGACAGCATCTAAGTTATCCAAGCTATCGAAGTTATCAGACAGCATCCAAGTTATCCAAGCTATCCAAGTTATCAGACAGCATCCAAGTTATCCAAGCTATCAGACAGCATCCAAGTTATCCAAGTTATCAGACAGCATCCAAGTTATCCAAGTTATCAGACAGCATCCAAGCTATCCAAGTTATCAGACAGCATCCAAGTTATCCAAGCTATCAGACAGCATCCACGTTACCCAAGTTATCAGACAGCATCCAAGCTATCCAAGCTATCCAAGCTATCCAAGTTATCAGACAGCATCCAAGCTATCCAAGTTATCCAAGTTATCAGACAGCATCCAAGCTATCCAAGCTATCCAAGCTATCCAAGTTATTCAAGTTATCAGACAACATCCAAGCTATCCAAGCTATCCAAGTTATCAGACAGCATCCAAGTTATGCAAATGATCCAAGTTATCAGACAGCATCCATGCTATCCAAGCTATCCAAGTTATCCAAGTTATCAGACAGCATCCAAGCTATCCAAGTTATCCAAGTTATCAGACAGCATCCAAGCTATCCAAGTTATCCAAGTTATCAGACAGCATCCAAGCTATCCAAGTTATCCAAGTTATCAGACAGCATCCAAGTTATCAGACAGCATCCAAGTTATCCAAGTTATCAGACAGCATCCAAGCTATCCAAGTTATCCAAGTTATCAGACAACATCCAAGCTATCCAAGTTATCCAAGTTATCAGACAGCATCCAAGCTATCCAAGCTATCCAAGTTATCCAAGTTATCAGACAGCATCAAAGCTATCCAAATGATCCAAGTTATCCAAGTTATCAGACAGCATCCACGTTACCCAAGTTATCAGACAGTATCCAAGTTATCAGACAGCATCCAAGCTATCCAAGTTATCAGACAGCATCCAAGCTATCCAAGTTATCCAAGTTATCAGACAGCATCCACGTTACCCAAGTTATCAGACAGCATCCAAGCTATCCAAGCTATCCGAGCTATCCAAGTTATCAGAGAGCATCCAAATTATCAGACAGCATCCAGGCTATCCAAGCTATCCGAGCTATCAGACAGCATCCACGTTATCCAAGTTATCAGGCAGCATCCAGGCTATCTAAGCTATCCGAGCTATCAGAGAGCATCCAAATTATCAGACAGCATTCAAGCTATCCAAGTTATCAGACAGCATCCAAGCTATCCAAGTTATCCAAGTTATCAGACAGCATCCACGTTACCCAAGTTATCAGACAGCATCCAAGCTATCCAAGTTATCAGGCAGCATCCAGGCTATCCAAGCTATCCGAGCTATCAGACAGCATCCACGTTATCCAAGTTATCAGGCAGCATCCAGGATATCTAAGCTATCCGAGCTATCAGAGAGCATCCACGTTATCCAAATTATCAGACAGCATTCAAGCTATCCAAGCTATCAGACAGCATCCAAGCTATCCAAGCTATCCGAGCTATCAGACAGCATCCACGTTATCCAAGTTATCAGGCAGCATCCAGGCTATCTAAGCTATCCGAGCTATCAGAGAGCATCCAAATTATCAGACAGCATTCAAGCTATCCGAGCTATCAGACAGCATCCACGTTATCCAAGTTATCAGGCAGCATCCAAGCTATCCAAGTTATCAGGCAGCATCCAGGCTATCCAAGCTATCCGAGCTATCAGAGAGCATCCAAGTTATCAGGCAGCATCCACGTTATCCAAGTTATCAGGCAGCATCCAAGCTATCCAAGTTATCAGGCAGCATCCAAGCTATCCAAGCTATCCGAGCTATCAGACAGCATCCAAGCTATCCAAGTTATCAGGCAGCATTCAAGCTATCCAAGCTATCAGGCAGCATCCAGGCTATCCAAGCTATCCGAGCTATCAGAGAGCATCCAAGTTATCAGGCAGCATCCACGTTATCCAAGTTATCAGGCAGCATCCAAGCTATCCAAGTTATCAGGCAGCATCCAAGCTATCCAAGCTATCCGAGCTATCAGACAGCATCCAAGCTATCCAAGTTATCAGGCAGCATCCAGGCTATCTAAGCTATCCGAGCTATCAGAGAGCATCCAAATTATCAGACAGCATTCAAGCTATCCAAGCTATCAGACAGCATCCAGGCTATCCAAGTTATCAGACAGCATCCAGGCTATCCAAGCTATCAGGCAGCATCCAGGCTATCCAAGTTATCAGGCAGCATCCAGGCTATCTAAGCTATCCGAGCTATCAGAGAGCATCCAAATTATCAGACAGCATTCAAGCTATCTAAGCTATCCGAGCTATCAGAGAGCATCCAAATTATCAGACAGCATTCAAGCTATCCAAGTTATCAGGCAGCATCCAGGCTATCTAAGCTATCCGAGCTATCAGAGAGCATCCAAATTATCAGACAGCATTCAAGCTATCCAAGCTATCAGACAGCATCCAGGCTATCCAAGTTATCAGGCAGCATTCAAGCTATCTAAGCTATCCGAGCTATCAGAGAGCATCCAAATTATCAGACAGCATTCAAGCTATCCAAGCTATCAGACAGCATCCAGGCTATCCAAGTTATCAGGCAGCATCCAGGCTATCCAAGTTATCAGACAGCATCCAGGCTATCCAAGCTATCAGGCAGCATCCAGGCTATCCAAGTTATCAGGCAGCATCCAGGCTATCTAAGCTATCCGAGCTATCAGAGAGCATCCAAATTATCAGACAGCATTCAAGCTATCTAAGCTATCCGAGCTATCAGAGAGCATCCAAGCTATCAGACAGCATCCAAGCTATCCAAGCTATCCGAGCTATCAGACAGCATCCACGTTATCCAAGTTATCAGGCAGCATTCAAGCTATCCAAGCTATCAGACAGCATCCAAGCTATCCAAGCTATCCGAGCTATCAGACAGCATCCACGTTATCCAAGTTATCAGGCAGCATTCAAGCTATCTAAGCTATCCGAGCTATCAGAGAGCATCCAAGTTATCAGGCAGCATCCAGGCTATCTAAGCTATCCGAGCTATCAGACAGCATCCAAATTATCAGACAGCATTCAAGCTATCCAAGTTATCAGACAGCATCCAAGCTATCCAAGTTATCCAAGTTATCAGACAGCATCCACGTTACCCAAGTTATCAGACAGCATCCAAGCTATCCAAGTTATCAGGCAGCATCCAGGCTATCCAAGCTATCCAAGTTATCAGGCAGCATCCAGGCTATCCAAGTTATCAGGCAGCATCCAGGCTATCTAAGCTATCCGAGCTATCAGAGAGCATCCAAATTATCAGACAGCATCCAAGCTATCCACGCTATCCGAGCTATCAGACAGCATCCACGTTATCCAAGTTATCAGGCAGCATCCAGGCTATCTAAGCTATCCAAGCTATCAGACAGCATCCACGCTATCCAAGCTATCCGAGCTATCAGACAGCATCAACGTTATCCAAGTTATCAGGCAGCATCCAGGCTATCTAAGCTATCCGAGCTATCAGACAGAATCCACGTTATCCAAGTTATCAGGCAGCATCCAGGCTATCCAAGCTATCAGACAGAATCCACGTTATCCAAATTATCAGACAGCATTCAAGCTATCCAAGCTATCAGACAGCATCCAAGCTATCCAAGCTATCCGAGCTATCAGATAGCATCCACGTTATCCAAGTTATCAGGCAGCATCCAGGCTATCTAAGCTATCCAAGCTATCAGACAGCATCCAGGCTATCCGAGCTATCAGACAGCATCCACGTTATCCAAGTTATCAGGCAGCATCCAGGCTATCTAAGCTATCCGAGCTATCAGACAGAATCCACGTTATCCAAGTTATCAGGCAGCATCCAGGCTATCCAAGCTATCCGAGCTATCAGACAGCATCCAAGCTATCCAAGTTATCAGGCAGCATCCAGGCTATCTAAGCTATCCGAGCTATCAGACAGCATCCACGTTATCCAAGTTATCAGGCAGCATCCAGACTATCCAAGCTATCCGAGCTATCAGACAGCATCCAAGCTATCCAAGTTATCAGGCAGCATCCAGGCTATCTAAGCTATCCGAGCTATCAGAGAGCATCCAAATTATCAGACAGCATTCAAGCTATCTAAGCTATCCGAGCTATCAGAGAGCATCCAAGTTATCAGGCAGCATCCAGGCTATCTAAGCTATCCGAGCTATCAGAGAGCATCCAAATTATCAGGCAGCATTCAAGCTATCTAAGCTATCCGAGCTATCAGAGAGCATCCAAGTTATCAGGCAGCATCCAGGCTATCTAAGCTATCCGAGCTATCAGAGAGCATCCAAATTATCAGGCAGCATTCAAGCTATCTAAGCTATCCGAGCTATCAGAGAGCATCCAAGTTATCAGGCAGCATCCAGGCTATCTAAGCTATCCGAGCTATCAGAGAGCATCCAAATTATCAGGCAGCATTCAAGCTATCTAAGCTATCCGAGCTATCAGAGAGCATCCAAGTTATCAGGCAGCACCCAGGCTATCTAAGCTATCCGAGCTATCAGAGAGCATCCAAATTATCAGGCAGCATTCAAGCTATCTAAGCTATCCGAGCTATCAGAGAGCATCCAAGGTATCAGGCAGCATCCAGGCTATCTAAGCTATCCGAGCTATCAGAGAGCATCCAAATTATCAGGCAGCATTCAAGCTATCTAAGCTATCCGAGCTATCAGAGAGCATCCAAGTTATCAGGCAGCATCCAGGCTATCTAAGCTATCCGAGCTATCAGAGAGCATCCAAATTATCAGACAGCATCCAGGCTATCCAAGCTATCCGAGCTATCAGACAACATCCAAGCTATCCAAGTTATCAGGCAGCATCCAGGCTATCCAAGCTATCCGAGCTATCAGACAGCATCCAAGCTATCCAAGTTATCAGGCAGCATCCAAGCTATCTAAGCTATCCGAGCTATCCAAGTTATTCAAGTTATCAGACAGCATCCAAGCTATCCAAGTTATCAGACAGCATCCAAGCTATCCAAGTTATCAGGCAGCATCCAGACTATCCAAGCTATCCGAGCTATCAGACAGCATCCAAGTTATTCAAGTTATCAGGCAGCATCCAGGCTATCTAAGCTATCCGAGCTATCAGAGAGCATCCAAATTATCAGACAGCATTCAAGCTATCTAAGCTATCAGACAGCATCCAGGCTATCCAAGTTATCAGGCAGCATCCAGGCTATCTAAGCTATCCGAGCTATCAGAGAGCATCCAAATTATCAGACAGCATTCAAGCTATCCAAGCTATCAGACAGCATCCAGGCTATCCAAGTTATCAGGCAGCATCCAGGCTATCTAAGCTATCCGAGCTATCAGAGAGCATCCAAATTATCAGACAGCATTCAAGCTATCCAAGCTATCAGACAGCATCCAAGCTATCCACGCTATCCGAGCTATCAGACAGCATCCACGTTATCCAAGTTATCAGGCAGCATCCAGGCTATCCACGCTATCCGAGCTATCAGACAGCATCCACGTTATCCAAGCTATCAGACAGCATCCAAGCTATCCACGCTATCCGAGCTATCAGACAGCATCCAGGCTATCCAAGTTATCAGGCAGCATCCAGGCTATCTAAGCTATCCGAGCTATCAGAGAGCATCCAAATTATCCAAGCTATCAGACAGCATCCAAGCTATCCACGCTATCCGAGCTATCAGACAGCATCCAGGCTATCCAAGTTATCAGGCAGCATCCAGGCTATCTAAGCTATCCGAGCTATCAGAGAGCATCCAAATTATCAGACAGCATTCAAGCTATCCAAGCTATCAGACAGCATCCAAGCTATCCACGCTATCCGAGCTATCAGACAGCATCCACGTTATCCAAGTTATCAGGCAGCATCCAGGCTATCTAAGCTATCCGAGCTATCAGACAGAATCCACGTTATCCAAGTTATCAGGCAGCATCCAGGCTATCCAAGCTATCAGACAGAATCCACGTTATCCAAATTATCAGACAGCATTCAAGCTATCCAAGCTATCAGACAGCATCCAAGCTATCCAAGCTATCCGAGCTATCAGACAGCATCCACGTTATCCAAGTTATCAGGCAGCATCCAGGCTATCTAAGCTATCCAAGCTATCAGACAGCATCCAGGCTATCCAAGCTATCCGAGCTATCAGACAGCATCCACGTTATCCAAGTTATCAGGCAGCATCCAGGCTATCTAAGCTATCCGAGCTATCAGACAGAATCCACGTTATCCAAGTTATCAGGCAGCATCCAGGCTATCCAAGCTATCCGAGCTATCAGACAGCATCCAAGCTATCCAAGTTATCAGGCAGCATCCAGGCTATCTAAGCTATCCGAGCTATCAGACAGCATCCACGTTATCCAAGTTATCAGGCAGCATCCAGACTATCCAAGCTATCCGAGCTATCAGACAGCATCCAAGCTATCCAAGTTATCAGGCAGCATCCAGGCTATCTAAGCTATCCGAGCTATCAGAGAGCATCCAAATTATCAGACAGCATTCAAGCTATCTAAGCTATCCGAGCTATCAGAGAGCATCCAAGTTATCAGGCAGCATACAGGCTATCTAAGCTATCCGAGCTATCAGAGAGCATCCAAATTATCAGGCAGCATTCAAGCTATCTAAGCTATCCGAGCTATCAGAGAGCATCCAAGTTATCAGGCAGCATCCAGGCTATCTAAGCTATCCGAGCTATCAGAGAGCATCCAAATTATCAGGCAGCATTCAAGCTATCTAAGCTATCCGAGCTATCAGAGAGCATCCAAGTTATCAGGCAGCATCCAGGCTATCTAAGCTATCCGAGCTATCAGAGAGCATCCAAATTATCAGGCAGCATTCAAGCTATCTAAGCTATCCGAGCTACCAGAGAGCATCCAAGTTATCAGGCAGCATCCAGGCTATCTAAGCTATCCGAGCTATCAGAGAGCATCCAAATTATCAGGCAGCATTCAAGCTATCTAAGCTATCCGAGCTATCAGAGAGCATCCAAGTTATCAGGCAGCATCCAGGCTATCTAAGCTATCCGAGCTATCAGAGAGCATCCAAATTATCAGACAGCATCCAGGCTATCCAAGCTATCCGAGCTATCAGACAACATCCAAGCTATCCAAGTTATCAGGCAGCATCCAGGCTATCCAAGCTATCCGAGCTATCAGACAGCATCCAAGCTATCCAAGTTATCAGGCAGCATCCAAGCTATCTAAGCTATCCGAGCTATCCAAGTTATTCAAGTTATCAGACAGCATCCAAGCTATCCAAGTTATCAGACAGCATCCAAGCTATCCAAGTTATCAGGCAGCATCCAGACTATCCAAGCTATCCGAGCTATCAGACAGCATCCAAGTTATTCAAGTTATCAGGCAGCATCCAGGCTATCTAAGCTATCCGAGCTATCAGAGAGCATCCAAATTATCAGACAGCATTCAAGCTATCTAAGCTATCCGAGCTATCAGAGAGCATCCAAGTTATCAGGCAGCATCCAGGCTATCTAAGCTATCCGAGCTATCAGAGAGCATCCAAGTTATCAGGCAGCATCCAGACTATCCAAGCTATCCGAGCTATCAGACAGCATCCAAGTTATTCAAGTTATCAGGCAGGATCCAGGCTATCTAAGCTATCCGAGCTATCAGAGAGCATCCAAATTATCAGACAGCATCCAGGCTATCCAAGCTATCCGAGCTATCAGACAGCATCCAAGCTATCCAAGTTATCAGGCAGCATCCAAGCTATCTAAGCTATCCGAGCTATCCAAGTTATTCAAGTTATCAGACAGCATCCAAGCTATCCAAGCTATCCAAGCTATCCAAGTTATCAGACAACATCCAAGCTATCCAAGTTATCAGACAGCATCCAAGCTATCCAAGTTATCCAAGTTATCAGACAGCATCCAAGTTATCAGACAGCATCCAAGTTATCCAAGTTATCAGACAGCATCCAAGCTATCCAAGCTATCCAAGCTATCCAAGTTATCCAAGTTATCAGACAGCATCAAAGCTATCCAAATGATCCAAGCTATCCAAGTTATCAGACAGCATCCACGTTACCCAAGTTATCAGACAGCATCCAAGTTATCAGACAGCATCCAAGTTCCAAGCTATCCAAGTTATCCAAGTTATCAGACAGCATCCACGTTACCCAAGTTATCAGACAGCATCCAAGCTATCCAAGCTATCCGAGCTATCCAAGTTATCAGAGAGCATCCAAATTATCAGACAGCATCCACGTTATCCAAGTTATCAGGCAGCATCCAGGCTATCTAAGCTATCCGAGCTATCAGAGAGCATCCAAATTATCAGACAGCATTCAAGCTATCCAAGTTATCCAAGTTATCAGACAGCATCCAAGTTATCCAAGTTATCAGACAGCATCCAAGTTATCCAAGTTATCAGACAGCATCCAAGTTATCAGACAGCATCCAAGTTACCCAAGTTATCAGACAGCATTCAAGCTATCCAAGTTATCCAAGTTATCAGACAGCATCCAAGTTATCCAAGTTATCAGACAGCATCTAAGTTATCGAAGCTATCCAAGTTATCAGACAGCATCCAAGTTATCCAAGCTATCCAAGTTATCAGACAGCATCCAAGTTATCCAAGTTATCAGACAGCATCGAAGTTATCCAAGTTATCCAAGCTATCAGACAGCATCCACGTTATCCAAGCTATCCAAGTTATCAGACAGCATCTAAGTTATCCAAGTTATCAGAAAGCATCCAAGCTATCTAAGCTATCCGAGCTATCAGAGAGCATCCAAATTATCCAAGTTATCAGACAGCATCCACGTTATCCAAGCTATCCAAGTTATCAGAAAGCATCCAAGCTATCCAAGTTATCAGACAGCATCCAAGTTATCCGAGTTATCAGACAGCATCCAAGTTATCCAAGCTATCAGACAGCATCCACGTTATCCAAGCTATCCAAGTTATCAGAAAGCATCCAAGCTATCCAAGTTATCAGACAGCATCCAAGTTATCCGAGTTATCAGACAGCATCCAAGTTATCCAAGTTATCAGACAGCATCCAAGTTATCCAAGTTAGCAGACAGCATCCAAGTTATCCAAGTTATCAGACAGCATCCAAGTTATCCAAGTTATCCAAGCTATCAGACAGCATCCAAGTTATCAGACAGCATCCAAGTTATCCAAGTTATAAAACCGCATCCAAGTTATCCAAGTTATCCAAGTTATCAGACAGCATCCAAGTTATCCAAGTTATGAGACAGCATCCAAGTTATCCAAGTTATCAGACAGCATCAAAGTTATCCAAGCTATCCAAGTTATCAGACAGCATCCAAGTTATCCAAGTTATCAGACAGCATCTAAGTTATCCAAGCTATCGAAGTTATCAGACAGCATCCAAGTTATCCAAGCTATCCAAGTTATCAGACAGCATCCAAGTTATCCAAGCTATCAGACAGCATCCAAGTTATCCAAGTTATCAGACAGCATCCAAGTTATCCAAGTTATCAGACAGCATCCAAGCTATCCAAGTTATCAGACAGCATCCAAGTTATCCAAGCTATCAGACAGCATCCACGTTACCCAAGTTATCAGACAGCATCCAAGCTATCCAAGCTATCCGAGCTATCCAAGTTATCAGAGAGCATCCAAATTATCAGACAGCATCCACGTTATCCAAGTTATCAGGCAGCATCCAGGCTATCTAAGCTATCCGAGCTATCAGAGAGCATCCAAATTATCAGACAGCATTCAAGCTATCCAAGTTATCCAAGTTATCAGACAGCATCCAAGTTATCCAAGTTATCAGACAGCATCCAAGTTATCCAAGTTATCAGACAGCATCCAAGTTATCAGACAGCATCCAAGTTACCCAAGTTATCAGACAGCATTCAAGCTATCCAAGTTATCCAAGTTATCAGACAGCATCCAAGTTATCCAAGTTATCAGACAGCATCTAAGTTATCGAAGCTATCCAAGTTATCAGACAGCATCCAAGTTATCCAAGCTATCCAAGTTATCAGACAGCATCCAAGTTATCCAAGTTATCAGACAGCATCCAAGTTATCCAAGTTATCCAAGCTATCAGACAGCATCCACGTTATCCAAGCTATCCAAGTTATCAGACAGCATCTAAGTTATCCAAGTTATCAGAAAGCATCCAAGCTATTCAATTTATCAGAAAGCATCCAAGCTATCCAAGTTATCAGACAGCATCCAAGTTATCCGAGTTATCAGACAGCATCCAAGTCATCCAAGTTATCAGACAGCATCCAAGTTATCCAAGTTAGCAGACAGCATCCAAGTTATCCAAGTTATCAGACAGCATCCAAGTTATCCAAGTTATCCAAGCTATCAGACAGCATCCAAGTTATCAGACAGCATCCAAGTTATCCAAGTTATCAAACCGCATCCAAGTTATCCAAGTTATCCAAGTTATCAGACAGCATCCAAGTTATCCAAGTTATGAGACAGCATCCAAGTTATCCAAGTTATCAGACAGCATCAAAGTTATCCAAGCTATCCAAGTTATCAGACAGCATCCAAGTTATCCAAGTTATCAGACAGCATCTAAGTTATCCAAGCTATCGAAGTTATCAGACAGCATCCAAGTTATCCAAGCTATCCAAGTTATCAGACAGCATCCAAGTTATCCAAGCTATCAGACAGCATCCAAGTTATCCAAGTTATCAGACAGCATCCAAGTTATCCAAGTTATCAGACAGCATCCAAGCTATCCAAGTTATCAGACAGCATCCAAGTTATCCAAGCTATCAGACAGCATCCAAGTTATCCAAGTTATCAGACAGCATCCAAGTTATCCAAGTTATGAGACAGCATCCAAGTTATCAGACAGCATCAAAGCTATCCAAGCTATCCAAGTTATCAGACAGCATCCAAGTTATCCAAGTTATCAGACAGCATCTAAGTTATCCAAGCTATCGAAGTTATCAGACAGCATCCAAGTTATCCAAGCTATCCAAGTTATCAGACAGCATCCAAGTTATCCAAGCTATCAGACAGCATCCAAGTTATCCAAGTTATCAGACAGCATCCAAGTTATCCAAGTTATCAGACAGCATCCAAGCTATCCAAGTTATCAGACAGCATCCAAGTTATCCAAGCTATCAGACAGCATCCAAGTTATCAGACAGCATCCAAGTTATCCAACTTATCCAAGTTATCAGACAGCATCCAAGTTATCCAAGTTATCAGACAGCATCCAAGTTATCCAAGTTATGAGACAGCATCCAAGTTATCCAAGTTATCAGACAGCATCCAAGTTATCCAAGCTATCCAAGTTATCAGACAGCATCTAAGTTATCCAAGCTATCCAAGTTATCAGACAGCATCCAAGTTATCCAAGTTATCAGACAGCATCTAAGTTATCCAAGCTATCGAAGTTATCAGACAGCATCCAAGTTATCCAAGCTATCCAAGTTATCAGACAGCATCCAGGTTATCCAAGCTATCAGACAGCATCCAAGTTATCCAAGTTATCAGACAGCATTCAAGTTATCCAAGTTATCAGACAGCATCCAAGCTATCCAAGTTATCAGACAGCATCCAAGTTATCCAAGTTATCAGACAGCATCTAAGTTATCCAAGCTATCGAAGTTATCAGACAGCATCCAAGTTATCCAAGCTATCCAAGTTATCAGACAGCATCCAAGTTATCCAAGCTATCAGACAGCATCCAAGTTATCCAAGTTATCAGACAGCATCCAAGTTATCCAAGTTATCAGACAGCATCCAAGTTATCCAAGTTATCAGACAGCATCCAAGTTATCCAAGTTATCAGACAGCATCCAAGTTATCCAAGCTATCCAAGTTATCAGACAGCATCTAAGTTATCCAAGGTATCGAAGTTATCAGACAGCATCCAAGTTATCCAAGCTATCCAAGTTATCAGACAGCATCCAAGTTATCCAAGTTATCCAAGCTATCAGACAGCATCCAAGTTATCCAAGTTATCAGACAGCATCCAAGTTATCCAAGTTATCAGACAGCATCCAAGTTATCCAAGCTATCCAAGTTATCAGACAGCATCCAAGTTATCAGACAGCATCCAAGTTATCCAAGTTATCAGACAGCATCCAAGTTATCCAAGTTATCCAAGTTATCAGACAGCATCCAAGTTATCCAAGTTATCAGACAGCATCCAAGTTATCCAAGTTATCAGACAGCATCCAAGTTATCCAAGCTATCCAAGTTATCAGACAGCATCGAAGTTATCAGACAGCATCTAAGTTATCCAAGCTATCGAAGTTATCAGACAGCATACAAGTTATCCAAGCTATCCAAGTTATCAGACAGCATCCAAGTTATCCAAGTTATCAGACAGCATACAAGTTATCCAAGTTATCGAAGTTATCAGACAGCATCTAAGTTATCCATGCTATCCAAGTTATCAGACAGCATCCAAGTTATCCAAGTTATCCAAGCTATCAGACAGCATCCAAGTTATCCAAGTTATCAGACAGCATCCAAGTTATCCAAGTTATCCAAGTGATCAGACAGCATCCAAGTTATCCAAGCTATCCAAGTTATCAGACAGCATCCAAGTTATCAGACAGCATCCAAGTTATCCAAGTTATCAGACAGCATCCAAGTTATCCAAGTTATCCAAGTTATCAGACAGCATCCAAGTTATCCAAGCTATCCAAGTTATCAGACAGCATCTAAGTTATCCAAGCTATCCAAGTTATCAGACAGCATCCAAGTTATCCAAGTTATCAGACAGCATCCAAGTTATCAGACAGCATCTAAGTTATCCAAGCTATCGAAGTTATCAGACAGCATCCAAGTTATCCAAGCTATCCAAGTTATCAGACAGCATCCAAGTTATCAGACAGCATACAAGTTATCCAAGTTATCCAAGTTATCAGACAGCATCTAAGTTATCCATGCTATCCAAGTTATCAGACAGCATCCAAGTTATCCAAGTTAATCTTGTGTTTTGGGTGAAAGACAATATTCGTGTGTTTTTTTAATTTGTGTCATCTCTTCGCACCGTCTATCTGAGTGTCTATCTACGTGTTGTTGTCGACGGTCATACTTTTCTTGTACCAACTCCATATATATGTTTGTCTGTGTGTGCCGTATATCCAGTAGTTCACACATAAACCAATCAATCGTCCATCTTCTATTTACTTTGATGCCGGGTTGGGGCGTTCTCGCGTGATCTTGAGGACATCTTAACCTTTACAAACACTTACATTGTCGGTGTCACCTTGATGACAAAATGTTGATGTTGTGCGCGATACAATTTACAAAACGATCTGACGTTAATCTGGGGGGGGATGAGGGGGGTCAAACCCTACACAAACCACCTTAGACCTTGATTTTGTTTTACGTTATGAACAAACATTGGAACATCATGGGTGATGAAGTTTGTGGCCAAGTTTCATCAAAATTGTGTGTAGTTTCGGAGAGGAGGGCAAATGCGCATTTTGGGGGGTCAACCCCCCCCCCCCCATCCCCCCTGTAGACCACCTGAATGAGTGCAGATTTTGATGCGGTCAATAAACCTTCATGAAAGCTTGGTTCACTTGATAATGATTGAAGTGTTTAAAGACTCGTTCACTCACTGATTTACCTATTTACCTACGGACACTGGTCAATCTCATTCTGTCTTCTACCGACTCCTCTCCGGCCTTGCTCCCCCAGCTCTCTCTGGGCTCTGCCCCCAAATATTCCCACAGGTCGCACAAGATCTGCCTGCAACCGTCTTCTAGTGAAACTGCCAAAATCTTGGCTCTCTGCTCACCTTCGCTCCTTCATTCCTCTTTTCTCCCGCCTCTGGAACAAACTCCCTCACGCTCTTCAATCCCACTCCTCCCTCCAGGTCTTTAAAACAGCTGTTCACCACCATCTCCTATCTTCCCCCATCCAAAACCTTGATCTTTTCTACCCCCGCTAATTCACCCCAGATACACCTCCTTCAATCTCCAACTTCTTCCCTGAAATTTGTAGTACTGTTCATTTGCTTTATACCGTGTGGAGCCCCCCCCCCTTCCCCCACACCTCCCCCCAAGCCCTCTCCCTTCCACAGATCAACCGACGTCCCTGTTCTCTACTGTTGTTGTGCTTGTGTGTTCCCCTCTCCCTCCCCTTCTTGTCTCCCACTCCCTTCATTGCATGTTTTATGTGTCTGTGCATGTTTTCATGTTTAATGTGTTTGCTCTTACACGAGCCTCGATTCTGTGTACAAAAAAGGAAATATCGCATAAGTTCACATGAATAAAGTGCAGGTGAGCTAATAATTGAAACAGGTGAGGACTTGCGATTTAGCATCAATATCCATAATTAAAGTAAAGAGATGTCAATAAAGAGCATGAAGTTCCACTATTGAACAAAAGTTAATGATCAACAGTTGAAACAGGTCAAACATTTTGTGTACATCAGGCATCTTGTACTGATGATGGGACACGCTGTGCAGAAATCAAGGGGATGTTTGAGACGGGCAGAGAAGCCTTTAATATCATGGAGATCCGAGCCGCCATCTAAAGATGAGCACGACAACTCCAATCAGAACAAGTCCATCACATGAGACCCATATTTTGGCCTTCAGGATCTCGTCCCACAGGATTCTGTGTCCCTCACAATTTTGTGTCCGTAGGCAAAGGAAAGGGAAATTTGATGCTGAATTCGCTCGGATTAGCATTTAAACAACCGAAAAGAACAAACAGCATTTGGGAATATTAACTTGTATGGCCTAAGGAGGTTAAGTTCATACGTAAATAGTTTACGACTTTGTTTTTGCCTTTGGGCTTTATTGAAATTTGCATGTACACATTTCAAAAGCCAAACTTCAATTTTCTACAACATAGTGAGAGTTGGATTAATAAGAGACCTTTGTTTGTCAATTTTTCATAAACTTTTACATTCCTCAGGTATTTAGTTCTGTGTGTATTATTTTGTCATGCTGATGCTCTATTTATTTGTCATTTCGTAACTTATACTAAAATACGCCATTTGTTTCTGTCCGTCTGTCTGACGATTTTTTGACACCAATACATTCCGTCCTTACTGATCTAATCTCAACCAAACTTGACAGGATGACTGAGGATTACATAAGAAAGGTTGTAGCGCATTCATTTGCCTCCCTCCCCAAGGGGGTTTTCTCCCCCAAGTGGGTTTTCCCCGCCATTTCCGTCAATGGGTTATATGTTGAGGTGTATATCGATGTTAAATTAGCTTTATCGTGGCATTTTCCCAAAGAAGAAGATTTATCGTGGTGTTTTTCCAAAGACGATTTTAATAACAAAATTAATGATAATCGCATATTGTTGATGTTATTACAAAACAATATTAATAGCCGGCGAAGCCGGTGTTGTCAATAAACGAGTACGTATTATGTTGAAAACCTGATTATGCCTTGGCTCGAGAATCCGAAGCGCAGTGGGCGCAGCCATCTTGCGGAGGCGGAAGTATGCATAACAAATTTAAAACGTTCGTTAGGAGTTTCTTTCACCCGCCGTCGTTTGATTCACAATCTTATGCACCTCCGATGTATTAATAAAATAATTTAAGACCAACATCGGCCCGCACGGGCCTGGTTATCTTCAACAAAACGCGTCACCAAACACCGGACCCAATGAGAGTCGAGCATTTGCAAAAATATTTCTAAAATGAAAGCGCTCAATGGTGGGCGCCATCGACCGGATGCGGAAGTTTGCATAAAACAATTGCGAAAAAGTTCAATAGGAGTTTGTTTCACCCGTCGTTCTTTGATTCACAATCTAATGAAACGTCTCATTAGTAATTAAAATACGTTAAGACCAACCTCGTTATCTTCAACGAAAATCGTCATCAAACACCAGAACCAATGAGATTCGAGCATTTGGGAAAAAAAAATTTTTAAAGCTTATTACGCGTTTTGGACGGTGAAAACGGCGTCAAATATTCTAACATTGACGAAGAATTATTTTTTAGAAATCTCGCGGCCGTATGGGATAGTTTTTCACGGCCAGAAATATGGTATAAGCGGTTTACATATTTAGTTTAGAAATACGGATAGTTTTTCACGGCCGGAAATATCCGAAGTTGAGACGGAATTCAATGAATTAATCACTGCAAGCTAAAGCCTAAGTCACACATAGGCGGATATTTTGGCGACTACTGGCGATCAAGATTTTTCGGCGACTACTGGCGATTTCGGGCGGTCAAATATGGTCAGGCGGCAGTATGGCGACTGCAGGCGGCCACATTGCGCCTGCATTGCGACGACGCCCCGAGTGGGATGGCGACTGTTGAAGATCTACGACGAATGCATTGCGGATGCACGGCGGCAGCGTGGCGACAGTCTGGCGGCTAGATTACGACCGATGGCGGATCGCGGCGACTGCATTGGGGCCGGGTGGCGGTTTACTTCGACGTCCGCAAGACTGCAATAAGACCGCCGGCGATTGGAGACGATTCACACAACTTTTTAAATCTTTATCTCTCTATTTTACATTTCACTTTATTCATTTCAATGATGTATGACATGAAGCATAAAGATGTTTGATGTACAATAAGAAAGTTAATAAAGATGTATCATTGTAATGTAATAATCAAACTTTTCTGCAGGGAGAGAGAATGGAAATAAAGTCCAACAAATTATTTCCACTGGTCCCAAATCCAAAAAATAAAGTTCCCAAAAGTCCCAAGTCCAAACAATAAATCCATATCCTTGTCGGCACCACAGGACCTCACTCCACGGAGACCCTCACACCATCCTGTCTTGCCATGGAATCATGGTATGTCGTAATGCAGTCGCCAGGCAGTCGTATCTCTGTCGCCAATGACCGTAACTCGGCCGCCACTAGTCCTACTGCTGTCGTCGTCAGTCTCCCATAGCCGCAGGAGAGACGTGGCAGTTCTTCTGTAGTCGATATGCAGCCGCAACAGTGTCGGCCCGTAGTCGGGAAGATGCCGCAGGAAGGCCGTATGGCATTCGCATCTCTGCCGTGCTAGTTGGTGGGGCGATGCTGGGGCGATTGCGGAAGACTATGAGCGACTGGGTTGCGGCCGCTTTACGGTCTTATTACGGATACCGACGACAGCATGGCGGTTCCATCACGACAGCATGGCGGATCTTTTTTGAGGACGACTGAGCGCGCCGTTTTTAAACATTTTAAAAATTATTTGGCCCCTTTGCAGCTCTTGCCGACTGCAGCCGACCTGGGGAGGATAACCACGACTACAGAAGACCGTCCATTACGGTTTCATTACGATTGTCGGCGGGTGGTGGCGATTTTTCCAGTCGCCAGTAGTCGCCGACAAATCCGCCTATGTGTGACTTAGGCTTAACGTCTTCTGGTGGAGGAAGCTGCCGTGCCAGGAGAGTCAGAGAACCAGCCCTGGTGCCTGACAGCGACTGAAGTTAGAAGACTACACACTTACTGTGAAAACGTATGTTAAGCCCAGTTAAAAATAGGCCTTAAGCTAGCACATCGTATAGTTACTTCCTTAAGCTTCTTGTGACATTTATTGTATGCAGGTATTGCCATTGGGGAGGACTGTCTGCTCTTCTCTTTTACCAAGTCTTACCAGGTACGGTACCTACTACACCTACCTACTACCAACTACCTACCTACTACCAACTACCTACCTACCTACTACCAACTACCTAACCTACTGATGCCACAGTGATGGGTAAAATAGTGGCAAGAGGTTTTGGCTTCGCCGGCTCATTGCGGCTTTGCAGTCGGTACTAGTAGCCGGCGAAGCCGGTGTTGTCAATAAACGAGTACGTTTTATGTTGAAAACCTGATTATGCCTTGGCTCGAGAATCCGAAGCGCAGTGGACGCAGCCATCTTGCAGATGCGGAAGTATGCATAACAAATTAAAAACGTTCATTAGGAGTTTCTTTCACCCGTCGTCGTTTGATTCACAATCTTATGCACCTCCGATGTATTAATAAAATAATTTAAGACCAACATCGG
This sequence comes from Myxine glutinosa, assembly GCF_964187855.1. NCBI lineage: Eukaryota > Metazoa > Chordata > Myxini > Myxiniformes > Myxinidae > Myxine > Myxine glutinosa. The sequence goes on from NC_136267.1 coordinate 179,134,887, forward strand.
CCCACACGGGCCTGGTTATCTTCAACAAAACGCGTCACCAAACACCGGACCCAATGAGAGTCGAGCATTTGCAAAAATATTTCTAAAATGAAAGCGCTCAATGTTGGGCGCCATCGACCGGATGCGGAAGTTTGCATAAAACAATTGCGAAAAAGTTCAATAGGAATTTGTTTCACCCGTCGTTCTTTGATTCACAATCTAATGAAACCTCTCATTAGTAATTAAAATACGTTAAGACCAACCTCATTATCTTCAACGAAAATCGTCATCAAACACCAGAACCAATGAGTTTTGAGCATTTGAAAAAAAAAAAATTTTTAAGCTTTATTACGCGTTTCGGAGGGTGAAAACGGCATCAAATATTCTAACATTGACGAAGAATTATTTTTTAGAAATCTCGCAGCCGTATGGGATCGTTTTTCACGGCCAGAAATATGGTATAAGCGGTTTACATATTTAGTTTAGAAATACGGATAGTTTTTCACGGCCGGAAATATCCGAAGTTGAGACGGAATTCACCGAATTAATCACTGCAAGCTAACTTCTTCTGGTGGACGAAGCCGCCGTGCCCGGAGAGAACCAGTCCTGCCAGCGACTGAAGTTAGAAGACTACACACATACTGTGAAAACGTATGTTAAGCCCAGTTAAAATTTCTTAAAATAGGCCTTAAGCTAGCACATCGTATAGTTATTTCCTTAAGCTTCTTGTGACATTTATTGTATGCAGGTATTGGGGAGGACTGTCTGCTGTTCTCTTTTACCAAGTCTTACCAGGTACGGTACCTACTACACCTACCTACTACCAACTACCTACCTACCTACCTACTACCAACTACCTACCAAGTCTTACCAGGTACGGTACCTACTACACCTACCTACTACCAACTACCTAACCTACTGATGCCATAGTGATGGGTAAAATAGTGGCAAGAGGCTTTGGCTACGCCGGCTCATTGCGGCTTTGCAGTCGGTACTAGTACTAATAATGTCCCACTTCCCCCTTAGGCGTTTTTCCTGCCGCGATAATGTGTATAAATAGCTTAGTGGATCTTATCCCAACGCCTGCTCTGTGGATCTTATCCCAACGCCTCGTCTGTGGATCTTATCCCAACGCGTCTGTGGATCTTATCCCAAAGCCTCGTCTGTGGATCTTATCCCAACGCCTCGGTGCCGACACAAAATGGCGTGAGAGGTTTGGACGATTGGTCGTAATGCGTGCTGGTTTTCGCCTGTATCCCCGCGGCTTTAACATCACACTCGGCAGCAGCCATCTGCCACTCAGGTGCGAAAGTGCGTTGATGTCCAGGAACAGCAGTACGTGTTGGATGCCCGAAGAGAATTTGAGCTGGTGAACTTCCAGATGTGCGTGGCATGTTTCGCCATTCGAGCAAGCCGCGGCAAAATGTATCATCGTCGAGATTGCCGTTGTGTGTAGTCTTAGCGACCGGTGTCTTAATGGCTTTGACCGCTGCTTCTGCATGTCCATTCGAGCGAGGAAGGTGTGGTGTGGAGAAGCCATGGTTAACTCCCCAACGGTCCATGAATTTTCGGAATTCATAGGATGTAAATTGTGGTCCGCCATCGGTTCGAAGACGAACTGGGACACCCAGATCCACAAAGAATAACCGTAGAGCTTGGATGAGGTCACGTGACGTGGGGTCACGCCTGAAAAAACAGATGCATGGCCACCCAGAGTCGGTCGACGTAGACCAGATACGATTTTCCCACATGGGAAAACAAATCGGCAGATACCTCCTCGAACACACGCCGTGGTAATGTATCGCTCATTAATGGTTCCTTCTGAAGGCTGGCCATTCGCTCCTGACACACAGGACACGAGCGAGTCACGTTGGCAATATCGTTGTTGATATTTGGCCAATACACAGTCTGTCGAGCTCGGCGTTTTGTATGTTCCATGCCCTGATGCGAGTCGTGTAGTCGATTCAATACCTCCGTATGTGCTGCACGAGGTATGACAATGTATGACTGTAGAGTACGATGTCACCGTCAATTGATAGCTGATCACGTATCCCAAAGTAAGCCTTGAGGCGATGGTCCCACTCGCTACGGTTTGCTGAAAAGCCGGTATTTACTGCCTGAGCTGGTAAGCAGTATTCCTCATCGCGTCGTGCTTCCGCATGGAGTTTATCAAGTATAGGATCACGTAGATGATCTTGACTTCCATCATCGACGTTCGCTACTGCCGCCAAGATGACTTGGTGTACGTGATGTTGAACGTGCATCTTCGCCTCCTCATCATCTGGCAATGGGCTATCCACTGGGTGGCGTGATAGAGCGTCTGGGATGGCATGCTCGCATCCATTCCTCCACGTTGCAGTAAACGTGTAGAGAGACAATTTATCCACGAGTTGTTGAAGACGTGGGTTCTCGATAGCCTCCAAAGTGTAGGTGTTCAATATGGGTTCAAGCGGTTTGTGGTCGATGACAAGCTGAAATATGGGAAGGCCCAGTAGGTAATGACCGCATTTCTTCATGCCCCAAACTACAGCCAGAGCTTCGAGCTCAATCCTCGCATAACGAGACTCGACATCACTGAGATAACGAGACCTACACTGAACAAGTTTCCACAGATCGCCATGTTGCTGGAGCAATGCAAACCCTAGTCCATTGAGACGAGACGCATCGGTCTGTATCATCGTAGGTAACGAAGGGTCGGAGTGTGCAAGGACAGGTGGTGATTTCAGAACACGCTTGGTAGCAAGAAATGCGCTGTCATGATCTGTAGTCCAATCGATGACTGATCCCTTCTTCAGTAAACTCCGGAGAGGATCCAAAGCTATCGAAATCTCAGTGGAAAAGCTATCCAACTGATGAACCAAACCAAGGAACGACCGTAAGTCGGTGATGTTGGTAGGTGTAGGAAAGTTTGCAATAGCACTTAGTTTGCCCGGATCCGATGCGACGCCATCGCGATTAATGATGTAGCCGCAAAATTTGACACTGTCCTGAGCGAAGTGAAATTTCTGTGGGTTCAATGTGATGTCATGTTCCCGACATCAGAGAAGTACATTCCGCACCTGTTGAACATGCTCATTGAATGTCGGTCCATAGGTTAGCATATCATCGACGACCCTGACCGTATTTTGGATTCCCTCAAGGGCAATGTGTCACCTCTGTAATCTATCTATAATTCCAGTAATCTCTGTGTGTGTGTGTGTTTGTCTGTGTGTCTGTGACCGCTGTTTCTCGACAACCACGGGTCCGATATACTTTAAACTTGCCAGGTATATTGCTGGGGACCCGAGGATGTGCCTTTTCAAGGTTTCATATTAATCGGAGAAGTAGTTACCGAGCTATGGCGATTTCTTTACCAAACTCCGCAAGCCGTTCGCTTTGGACCAAACCATTTCATGTAAATAGAGGGGGGGGGGGGGATTGTCACCGTACTCGCAAGCCGTTCGCTTTGGACCAAACCATTTCATGTAAATAGAGGGGGGGGATTGTCACCGTACTCGCAAGCCGTTCGCTTTGGCTTTGCGAATGGACCAAACCATTTCATGTAAACAGAGGGGGGGGGGGGGGGGATTGCCACCGTACTCGCAAGCCGTTCGCTTTGGCTTTGCGAATGGACCAAACCATTTCATGTAAATAGAGGGGGGGGATATAATTTTAGATATATATATAGTACGGGCATGCCCTAGTAATATTAATCTCCACTCGCGTTGAGGCCCATTGGAGCTCGCAAGTATTTGAACCGACCCCACGGTGTCATGAATACGGTAAGGGATTGGCTGGCCTCGTCCAGAGGAATTTGCCAGTACCCCTTGGTCGCATCATATACAGTATAGAAGCAAGCGTTCTTCACACGCGAGACTGCCTCAGCAGGTGTGATGAGAGGGTAGACAGGGCGTTTGACGTGGCGGTTCAACATACGGAAATCCACGCACATGCGAATGGGACCATTAGGTTTCGGAGTAACCACAAGTGGATGACACCAATCCGAAGGCTCGCTTCCCCATCGGAGAAATTACGCCCTTGTTCACCATGTCGTCAAGTTCTGACTTAACCTGATCCCGCCAAGCCACTGGTAGTGGACGTGCCTTCCTCAGCTGGAAAGGTACAGCGTCATCCTTCAGGTTAATACGCATGGCCCCACCCTCCATAGGTCGAATGCTATTGTCTGTGGTGAAAACGTCTGCAAATTCGGCTGTCAGATGATCAGGAACCTGTGATCGTTCTTGCTGATTAGGTTCATCGCCGAAATCCCATGTGCTGGAGTTCGTTGAAGACACGGAATGTGAGTCATCATCGGATCGACTGACCATGTTATGTTGTACAGGCTGTGTTTTACTGTTCGACTGTTCGAATGGTCTGCCACAATTGCACCACGCCAAGTCGGTCAACAAATAAAATGCCAGACAAGGTGATCGGACCCATCGCAAACGTATACAGTCTCACAAACAGTTTTACCTCTATGACAGATACCAACGTGAAGAGTGCCCATGCACTTCATTGAAGCACCATCAGCGTTTACCACTCGGAGGTCGTCACCATCATCCAAGTTATCTGGATGCATGCCAAGTTGCTGCAGGTGTCCAGGACCGATGATAGTTGCCTCAGCTCCTGTGTCCGGGAGCGCCTCCAGGGTACCAATATAATCACCCTCGAAGTCGTCGACATCGACACGAATCCGCGGTGAATGTTGCTTCCTCTGCAATGTGCAAAACACAGCAGTGACCAAGACAATCCGCCGAACAGCTGGTGGTTGCTTGTTGTCATTGTGCTGTCTAGCTCTCCATACAGGCTTGTCCCCCTTTGATTTTCGACATACACCTGCAAAGTGGCCCATGGTGCCGCACTTCTGGCACTTCCTATCACGAGCTGGGCAGCTCTTTGAGTTATTGTGGGCACCGCCCCCGCAATTTCCACAATAGGTGGTCTCAAGTCGGGACTGACTGCGACGATAAAATGGTCGACGACAGTTTTTAGCAATGACAGCCCGGGACTGACGTCTGGCCATCATATCATCAGCCTTCCTGCTGGCTTCCTCGCTGCGGCACATGTCCAGAGTATGTTGTAGTGTGAGATCTCTCTCAGCTCTCAGTGTGAGATCTCAGAGAGTTTGTTTGTCCGCACAGAATAAATATGATTTTCTCTGCAACCGTTGGTCTGATTGACAGGGAATTTTCACCATACAGGAACTCCTGTATGGTGAAAGGAACTTTTGACAGGAACTCCACCCGTATTTTTTTTTAATGATAATTATGACGTCATAGGTCATGTGGTTCGGCCACCAACTTGGAAAAACCGAAAAACTTTGAACCTCCATATCTCCGAAAGCGCTGAATACAAAAATTGTAACACGGCTCATTGTAAAGAAATATCCATGGGGAATAAAAGATGTTAATGATGATGTCATAGGTGCCTCCATTATGACGTCATAATTCGACAAGTACAAAACTTCATCCGATCAAGATGAAATTTATTGAGCATAATCTAGGAATAAATTACTTCAGAAAACAAATAATGACGTCATCGGTCAACACAAAAGCTTTAAAACCACTGAAAACACATTCTGGCAAGGGTCTGCAATCTCTGATTGGTCTTTCGAGTTACTTTTGCAATATAGCCCATCCTCCTTCCGCTCCCTCAAGCCAAATCACGAATGTTAATTTTATATTTATTTAATTAGTTTGGGCCACCTGCTGTCCTGTATATCCGGGTTTAAGTGAAAAAAAAAAAACCACAGAACATACATGTTTTTCCAAGTATCCTGCCCACTAATGGAATTGTTCAGCACACATCAAGTTCAGCACAAGATGAGGCCTCATACAGGAAAAAAGAAAGCAAGGTAAGGCCCCACTGATTAAAGCTAACCACTGCAAGCACCACAATGCCACATTATCTTTTGAACAGAGATCATAAGCCTGTCGTGGGTTGGTACACGTTCACAGTAGGGCAATGTGTTGATGGTGTCCTACTGTTTTATTTCATCACAAGGGCCTGATTATTTTATTTCATGGTGAGTTTGAGAAGTATGTGAAGCAGATGTCTCATATCGTGTGCATTCTTTTCCTTCCAGTTACTGCTTTGTGAGATCTTGTGTATAGAAAAGTGCAATGCAAGGTTGTGACAGCACGTCCCACTATGATGTCCCAGAGTTCAAACCACGATGTCGTTCCAGAATTTCAGCTGTCATCACCGTTTCAAGTCATCCCACATCCAAAAATATGATCTTTTTACCCCCATTAATCACCAAACACCACCCCTACCTTCCAATCCCACTTGTTTCCTTCCGAAGAGTTTGCTTCTGTATCCATCTTGTCCACACTTTGTGTCCAGCCCAATTCCTCATCCACACCTTGTGTCCAGCCCGAGTCCTCATCCACACCTTGTGTCCTGCCCGAGTCCTCATCCACACCTTGTGTTCAGCCCGAGTCCTCATCCACACCTTGTGTCCTGCCCGAGCCCTCATCCACACCTTGTGTCCAGCCCAGGTCCTCATCCACACCTTGTGTCCTGCCCGAGTCCTCATCCACACCTTGTGTCCAGCCCGAGTCCTCATCCACACCTTGTGTCCTGCCCGAGTCCTCATCCACACCTTGTGTTCAGCCCGAGTCCTCATCCACACCTTGTGTCCAGCCCAAGTCGTCATCCACACCTTGTGTCCAGCCCAAGTCGTCATCCACACCTTGTGTCCTGCCCGAGTCGTCATCCACACCTTGTGTCCTGCCAGAGTCCTCATCCACACCTTGTGTCCAGCCCAAGTCCTCATCCACACCTTGTGTCCTGCCCGAGTCAAGTCCTCATCCACACTTCATGTCCTGCCCAAGTAATCATTCCTCGCAACATCCCTTATTTGTCTAAGTCTCCCTATATTGTGTCCCTCATCCCTGCTGTTGGTGGTTTCACCTCGTTATTTTTTCTAAAGTGAGAAAAAAACCCTTTTTTCCGGAGTAAGAGAAGCTGCTTTTGAAGAGGCTGGAGTGGTCCAAGTAGATAGCACGGTAATACTGTGTAAATGTAATGGTTAACACTGTGTTCTGAGGGCAGTGCGCTCTTCTCAAGGTGTGTTGAACACCATGAGCCTCATGTTTTGGATTCTGAGTCCAGACTTTTGACATAATAACCAGTACAAAATATATTCTGCTGTATATTATTATGATTATACTGCAATGTCTACTACTAATTTAATGGCCCCACCTTCTTACGGGGTCGACTGAAAATGGTTTCTGAACCAAGTCTTTCATAAACTGCCTAGCCAAGCCTGAAGGAGTCAGGAATTTGAAACTTGGCCAGGGTGCCTGCGGTAACTCACCTACATTTTGTGAAAGACAAATTGGGATCTTAAACCTTCACTATATGATGCGAACAGTGCAACACCCAGTTTAACGTCCATCCCAAGGATGGAGCACTTTATGATGTATCAATGACTGCGAGGCACCAATCCGAGTTCACATTTGGGCCGAGAGAATCAAACCGAGCCTAAATGGCTCAAAGATGGAGAAAGGGAATCTCTCAAGGTGGATCAATTACCGTTTAAGCCTTTAAGGTATTTACTTCTTTGTTTTGACTTCTCTCTCTTCCCAAACACCCATTTTTGTGCTGAAATCGATTTCCAAGTAGGATCAGGAGTCATACTACGTGACATCCTGCGTTATGATAATACAATCTTATAATGGGAAATCTATTCTGTTATGAATGTAATACACGTTGTTGTCCAAACAATAAAAGCATCTGTACGTGCCGACATGCATATGTCATGTAACATTACATATCTATATATTATATAAAGCTCAGTTGACTTTTTGCTCCACCAAATAACAGCGAAACGGATTTGAGTAAAAGGGTGAAAATTCTAGATGCTGTGATAAATGACGACCTCTGGCTCTGTCGGTTTGAATGTTTGAAAGAGAATAGACGTCTGGATCAATTTTTGAATTAAATTTAAATCCCGATTTAGTATATACAGACTTGGCATTTAATATGGAATATATTTTTTGGGGGGTGAACTTACTTTTCAAGATGACTTAGAACCAAAAGTTCATTGGAATTATGTTGAAATTATTCTAGATTTTGTTAATTTGACCTTTAAAAGAAACAAAAACCACATTTGACATTCCGAAGCAAATAAATTGATCCTTGAAAGTGATGTAAACTGATATCGAACTCAATTCACGGACAGTACTGTGTTAAACTTCTGTGCGTTTTCCAGAAGTAACTTTATTTTGCACATTAGCCAAAAAAAATTTCAACAAACACAAAAGCTAAATTTCGACTGGGATTACGGACAGTAAAATTACAGTTCAGTACTTCGTGTAACCACCACGAGCATTCAGGAGAGCACGTACATGTCGAGGCATGCTGTTCACGAGATTTGCCAAGGTTTGGACAGGAATCGCTTGCCATGCAGTGACAATAGCCTGCTGCAATTCACGCACAGAGGTCGGCTGCTGGTCCAAGTTGTCGATTTGACGCGTTAATTCTGCCAACAAGTTCTCTATCGGATTCATATCCGGGGACATGGCAGGCCACTCCATATGCTCTACACCACGATCAGCAAGAAAGTGTTGGATCATGCGAGCACGATGAGGCCGTGCATTGTCATCTTGGAAGACAAAGTTTCCTCGAAAGGCTGCACGAGCAAATGGAAGCAATGTTTCTTCCAGAATGACCCTGTACTTGAACTGGTTCAGGTTTCCATTCAGAACAACCAGGTCAGTTTTGCCCCCTGCATGAAAAGCTGCCCAAACGGTCACCCCACCACCTCCAGCTTGGACTCTTGGCACTATACAATCTTTGTTGTAGGCTTCATGCACTTGTCTGCGCACTCGGACGCGGCCATCTTGACGATAGACCAGAAATCTAGACTCGTCACTGAAGGTCACGTGATTACAGTGTCCTGGCTGCCATTGACGGTGCTCTCTGGCCTACTGCAATCGGCGCTGGCTGTGTTGTCTGGTCAGGTGTGGCTTTCTCAGGGGACGGCTGGCACGATAGCCTGCTTGAACCAGTCGTTGGTTGACTAGCCTTCTGGATACAGGCACATTTGTCAGTTGCTGCCACTCAGCCCTAAGCCGATTAGCTGACTGGGTACGGCCATTGCAGACTAACCGGTGCAGCTGGCGATCATCTCTCCTTGTGGTTCTGTGTGGACGTCCTGGCCTCGGTATTGGAGTAGGGACACCCCTCTGAGCATTTCGTTTCAGGATCTTTGACACCTGACCTTGAGTGATGCCATACTGCCGAGCAATAGCACGCTGTTTCATGCCAGAATTTCGTAAAGCCACCACTCCATGACAAACAGCATTGTCAAGTTGACGGACCATCTCCAGGGGAAGCGGCAATAACTTTTGTAGACGTGCAGCAGTTGTTTTCCACTAATACAGAACGCAACAACCCTTATATACCCGATTGTGAAGCCAATCGTCAAATGTACCTGTCCTTACATTTTGTCACGCCACCTGTGATATAATCCTGTTATTGACTTCTTGCTGCGAAAGACAATCAGTGACATGGTTCTTTCAACAAAGACATCACCGAAGGGTAAAATAAACTCACCAGATTGATATACTGAGTTCAGAAAGTAAACCAAGTCAAGAAAAAAAAAAATTCCATATTAAATGCCAAGTCTGTATATAAACGTGAGTTGTCTGTGTGTGTGTCCACGTTTTATTCAGAGATGGCTGAACGGATCCTCATCAAACTTTCAGAGGTTCATCAGTGAGTGCCTGGGGGTGTTTTAGGCAAAAAAAAAAAAACATTGAAAAAAAAAAAAGATTGTTTTGTTGGAGTTAAATAAATAAATAATACTTGCTCGATAGTGCCGAAGCTTTTAAAAATTAATGACAGTTATATACAAGTACACATTGGCATAAATAAATACAAAACAATTACCAGACATTGGAATACAAATAAATCAAACAATTCCGGAAGTGAACGAATTTGGTGGTACGGCTTCTTCTTCTTCCTAATCGGCAACACACAACTCAGAAACGTGAGCCACATTCACTCAGAAACGTGAGCCACATTCACTCAGAAACGTGAGCCACATTCACTCAGAAACGTGAGCCACAATCACTCAGAAACGTGAGCCACTCCCCTTCCTCTCCTGCATCCCCCCTCCCGTCCCCTCCCCTCCCCTCCCCATCCCGGACTCTCCTCTGCCTCTCCCCTACTCCTCTGCCCCTCCCCCACTCCTCTCCCCTCCCCCCCCTTACCCCCACCCCTCCCCCTTCCCCTCCCCGCCAGGCAACGCCGGGTACTTCTGCAAGTTATTACATATATGGAACCACACAGAATCATGAGTGGTTCATGCAGTACATTACATGCATGAAAGCAATATCATGAGTGTAGAAAACCAGGAAACGTTTCTGTGACGTGTTATGGTGACGTTTTGTCTCAGTAAAGGCAAGCTGAGATATGAGAAACCTTGTCTGTGACTTGGCATACCTGGTGCATTCAAAGAGTTCATCCTAAGTTATTAAAGTCATCCTAAGGTTGGCTCACGGTAAAGGATATTATTGATGGTCTCATGGGGTTTTGAGGGTCTGAAGTGTCTTAAGGTCCTGAGGGGTTAAAAGGCCTGAAGTATTAAGGGTCTTGAAGATCTAAAAGGGTCCAGTGAGGGCTTAAAGGTCTATGGTTAAAAAGGGCTTAGGGTATAAAGGGTCTAAAATGTCTGGGGTCTGAGGGTCTAAAGTGAAAGTCTATAAAGGTCTCAAGGGTCAGAATGTCTGAAGGGTCTAAAGCCAAAGGTTTGTAAAGGACCAAAGGGTTTAAAATTAAAGGTCTCAAAGGTATGCTCCAATAGTACTTAATTAACGCTACCCATGTGAACAGTTGGGTAACAACATGGCGCCTATTGGTAAGTTCGCCGAACTCTACTATTCGATGGCACTGGTTATAGGTGAAGCTGAAAGGTTAAACAGCAGCCGGGGATAAATTACACATTAAAAGAGGTAGTGTTTCTAGTCTACAGGAATTTTGTGAGGCCTCATCTGAAATATTGTCTGCAATTTGGTCGCCACATCAGAGGAAGGGCACAGCTTCCGTAGAGAAGGTTCAGCGTAGAACGACTACATCGATTCCGGGGCCAGCTACACTGAGTTATTAATAGCAATGGATGACATTAATATGACTGTGATCGAGGTGTGATAACCATCATGGGAAACATGGATAAGCTGACATTTCAGGTGGTAACTCTTTGTCAGAGAAAAAGAGCACATGCTGCTTCCTGTGCCACATGCTGCTTCCTGTGCCACATGCTGCTTCCTGTGCCACATGCTCTAAGACCGCCTCTTGCATTATATCGCATTTTTGGTCTGACAAAGGGTTAATGGCCAAAAATGGCAGCTTCTTGCTCTCTACGGCCGACGGCATACCCCATTACCCCCAATCAACGGCCGTTGATTTCATCCAATGTTTTATCTGTCCGTCGACGTGGAATCACAACAGCCTTCACCATTAGATCAACACTAGTTTTCAATTCTACGTTATAGTAAGAGCAGCTGAAGGAGCCAGGACTTTTTACATTTGAAAGGAGGCAGTTACGGGATCTGATCGAGGTATCTAAGATAATGAAGGCTGTAGGCAAAATAGGTGCAGTAGGCCTACTGGTGCTTCACAACTTCAGGCACCAGTATGTCAGGGGGTCAGTGGAGATTGTGGAAGCATCGAAGAAAGTAGGCAGTGAGAGATTAGACTGGTTTGAACATTTGACGTGAGAGAGAGAGGGAGAGAGGGGAAGAGATAGGGGGGAGGAGAGGGAGGGGTGGAGAGGGAGAGAGAGAAAGGGAGAGAGAGTGAAGAAGAGACAGGGGGGAGGAGAGGGAGGGGTGGAGAGGGAGAGAGAGAAAGGGAGAGAGAGTGAGGAAGAGAGAGGGGGAGGAGAGAAAAGGAGAGAGGGGGAGAGAGGGAGAGAGAGGGGGAGAGAGAGGGGGAGAGAGGGAGAGAGAGAGGGAGAGAGGGAAAGAGAGAGAGGGGGGAGAGATGGAGAGAGGGAGAGAGAGGGAGGGGAGGAGAGATGGAGAGAGGGAGAGAGAAAGGGAGAGAGGGAAAGAGAGAGAGGGGGGAGAGAGGGAGAGAGAGGGAGGGGGGAGAGATGGAGAGAGGGAGAGAGAGAGGGCGAGAGAAAGAGAGAGAGAGATGGAAAGAGGGGGGGAGGAGAGGGAGAGGGAGAAAGGGAGAGAGGGGGAGAGATGGAGAGAGCGAGAGAGATGGAGAGAGCGAGAGAGAGAGAGGGAGAGAGAGGAGGGGCGAGGAGAGAAAAGGAGAGAGGGGGAGAGATGGAGAGAGGGAGAGAGAAAGGGAGAGAGGGAGAGAGAGGAGGGGCGAGGAGAGAAAAGGAGAGCGGGGGAGAGATGGAGAGAGGGAGAGAGAAAGGGAGACAGGGAAAGAGAGGGGTGAGAGAAAAGGAGAGAGGGGGGGAAGAGAAGGGGACAGAGAGTGGGAGAGATGGAGAGAGGGAGAGAGAAAGGGAGACAGGGAAAGAGAGGGAGAGAGAGGAAGAAGAGAGGGAGAGAGAAAGGGAGAGAGAGCAAGGAAGAGAGAGAAAGGGAGAGAGAGCAAGGAAGAGAGAGGAGGAGAGAGGGGGGGAGAGAGAGAAGGAGAGAGAGAGAAGGAGAGAGAGAGAGGAGAGAGGAGGGGAGAGAAAGAAGGAGAGAGAGAAGGAGAGAGAGGGGGAGAGATGGAGAGAGAGAGCGTGGGAGAGAGAGAGAGGGAGAAAGAAAGATTATGTGGTGAGGCGAGTGACAGAGATGGGACTGCCAGGAAGAAGAAGATGATTGCCGAAAACCAGATGGAAGGATGCAGTGGTGAGAGATTTAGAACTTGTGGGATTGCAAGAAGAACGCATGACTGACAGGAAGAGATGGAGTTTAAGGGTGATCAGCAAGCTTTGTGGCGACCACAAGTAAAATGGGAGAAGCTGAAGAAAAAGAAGAAACCAGACAAGAATAAGTTATTATACATTGCCATGGTAACATTTAATTACATTGTCGTTGAGCATGAGAATAAAAACATGGAGACATGATGTGTTGGCTACAAATATAACAAACAGATCTAATTCCGAATAACAGGCGACACTCAAAATCCCATGTCAGTTTGAAGGTATGCAGGAGGTTTGATTCCTTTTGCACTTGCAAGATGAAAATCGCATTTTTGTGCAAAATAGAGAAGGCGCAAAGGACGAATAAAGAGCAATAATTGGCTTTACTGCAGTAATCGCACGATAAAGGTCGGATTGCTTCAACACGGCGTTGGCTTCTCATCACGAGTGATGCCAAAATCCTTTGTCCGTCCCAGTTCTCACCTCTGCAAAGCCAGGCTGTTTTCTTGTGCGATACCTGTATTATCTATCACTAAAGGGCCACCTTGCATACCTCCAGGGCCATCGTTTAGCCACTCGGTCTTTGCCATGCGGTTACATAGCCAATGGAAATGAATGCATGGCATGAACTTTATTGCTGTAGCCTCTGATCTGCCGCTTCGTGGTCGGGCGCCAGGGCAGCAGTTTCCTTCCTGTCTGAGGTGTGTCTGTCCAGCTGGTTTCACTTAGAACATGCACGCATAACAGAAAATGCTCAATGTAGAGCACTGCGTATAGCGGCATCGCACGAGGCACCGTGAATGGACACGTGTTGTATAAAGAGACTTGAGAATTATCGATGTAGTTTTGAAAAAGCAAAACATAATATAAATATGCCCATGTTATCCAAATGTGACTTGTTTTGTGAAAAGCGTCATGAACTTAAAAAAAGTAATCAACCAGTAACTTTTATATTATGGAGCCATTTAATTCAGAAATTATATATATATATATATGATGGAGATAATTTAAAAAATTAATGGAGCCAATAAAATCAATAAACAGTAAAAAGCAAGCAATTAATAAAAACAAATAAATAAACAAAACAAACAATCAATTATAATAGCAAAACGACATGCACAAAGTGGGCTTCCACAAATACTTCCAGCTCTGCAATAACAGGAACGTAAATCGAGCCCTGCAATAACATAACTACAAATAAAACAAGGCTATATAACCCGCAAAGATCAGAAGGAAAAATAAAGCATAAAATGGACAAGTAGAGGGGAAATCAACCATCATTGTGATGAAACTTATGATCGTCTGATGAGGGCCAGATTATATATATATATATATATATATATACATCAAGACAAAGGTCGTTGTGAGGAGGAGTATCGGGTAACATTGTAACCATTTGGTAACAGGATCCTGACGTTCGCTTTCCCGTCCCCCTCCCCAGTGAAAATGTCTTGGGCACCCTTGTTTGTCGTGTTTTATTTGTAGTAATCGTCATAAGGCATAGATTAAGCTAAGTTTCTGCCTCTTGTCCCTTTTTCTTTCCTATCGCTAAGTTGCACTGTACATACTTCTAAATAAATCAAATTGTTAAACGTTTCTTTTCCAGCTGTCCATGAATGTCCTTTCTTTCATTGGTCCGCCATTGCTCGCATCTAGAGACACGATCGGCCATAACTAAATTAGCATCAGCCCCGCGGGTACCAACGGTTGCTCGGCCGTTCAAATTTCCATCCGGAAACCAAATTGGTACACCGCCGGAGTACCCGCCGGAGTACCCCAAATCGTTCCCCAATTGGAACAGTCATGTGGTACAGGTAAACGGTGTCAGACGATTGGACCCTGCTATCGCGCGACGGACCAATTGGCGTTCGTAGTTGCTGGTTCGCAACCTGCCGAAGTATGAAGTTATTCGTGCGCGGCAGCCTCTGGTCCGGTAAGTTCAAGAGGGAACGAGGCTAACCCTCATAGTAGACCCGAACCCCGAGCCATACCAATAGCATTTGCAAATGAGCTCAGGTGTAACCAATCACTTTCAAAATCACACACCAAGTTGATTGTCCTCCACTGTGTTAAATTGTAGTGATCCTGATTATTTCAGAATAAAATCAGCTGTTCCTGTAGGCTTCTTCTGCTTGGTAGTGCATTTCACAGCAAAGACTCAACCATGAGCACCAATGAGCTTTCAAAATATCTCCGGGATAAAGTTGTGCAAAGGCACAGATCATGGGATGGGCATAAAAATATTGCAAAGACCTTGAATATCCCTTGGAGCACAGTCAAGACAATCATTAAGAAGTGGAAGACGTTTGGTACCACAAAGACCCTCCTAGGCTATGAGCCAGACCCCCCAAATTGACCGGTCAGTACCATACAGATGGAGTAAGGCTCATTGTGATTTTTAGCAAGATATATGTCCCTAGATATGAAAAAAAAGTGATAGCAGTGTATAACTCTCGGCCATCTCTGTGTAATCACCCGAAATATTATTATACGCCTGCTTCGCTTCGCCATAAAATGTGATATTTGCTAAAATTGGAATAAATATGTTTTTAAGGACCACAGAGTGCCGAGATCGAGATCGAGATCGTATTTGTTCGAGAGATCATGATAAACCTAGAGTGTGGAGCAAGTTTGCATGCATTGTGAAATATAATGTAGCTGATGTTACAAACCTACTTTAGGATACTAGCTAATACCAAAAATTACACTGAGATACCAAAAGTAGGAGACGAATAAACCTAAAATGTTCAAAAGCTATGTTTCGTTCCAAAATATCAAAATTAGGGGGTATGGTTGAACATATTTTGAACTTTGCCAAAATATGTGCTCCAAACAACCACCATATTACAAAGTAATGATATATTCCAATGCAGTGGTTCCTTGCGAAGATTTTGAGGGGTCAAATGTTACTCTGGGAGTTTTCATTTTTGAAATATTGACAAAAATGTACAATGTGAATTCTGAACTCGAAGCGATTTCGACCACTTTTTCACTAAATTTAACATATTTTTTGTCATTATATCAATATTTTGATAAATAACCCCCACAAATGTTCTATATTTCTATTACTATATTAGTTGGCATCCAGTATGCAAATTACTCTGTGGTCCTTAAAAACATATTTATTCCAATTTTAGCAAATATCACATTTTTTGGCGAACCGAAGCGGTCGTATAATAATATTTCGGGTGATAACACAGAGATGGCCGAGAGTTATACACTGCTATCACTTTTTTTCATATCTAGGGACATATATCTTGCTAAAAATCACAATGAGCCTTACTCCATCTGTATGGTACCGACCAACCCCCTTGGCTCATAGCCTATCCCTAGATCAGGCCATCCATCAAAACTGAATGACCAAGTAAGGAGGAGACTGATCAGAGAGACCACCAATAAGTCAATGGCAAATTTTAAGGAGCTCGAGGCCTTTATGGCAAAGACAGGTGACTGTGTGCATGTGACAACAATGTCCCAAGCACTCCACAAAAGTCTGGCCTGTGTGGTAGGGTGGTAAGAAGGAAGCCATTACTCAAAAAAGCCCACCTTGAGTCCAGTTTGAGGTATGCAAAAAAACACTTTGGAGATCCAGAAACCAAGTGGCAAAGAATTTTGTGGTCTCACAAAACGAAGATGGAACTTTATGGACTAAATGCAAAACGTTTCATTTGGTGCAAACCCAGCACAGCACATCGCCCAAAGAACACCATCGCTACTGTGATGCATGGTGGTGGCAGCATCATGTTATGGGGATGTTTCCCATCAGCAGGGACTGGGGCACTTGTCAGGATAGAAAGGATAATGGATGGAGCAAAATACAGAAAAATCCTAGAGGAAAACCTGCTGCCCTCTGCTAGAAAGCTGAAATTGGGATGGAAGTTCACCTTTCAGCTTGACTACCTGAAGCACAAAGCCAAAGCTACACTGGAGTGTCTGAGGAACAGAGTTGGTAGAAATCTATCCCAACAGACTCACAGCTGTAATTGCTGTCACAGGTGCTTTCACCAAGTATTAACTGAGGAGGGTGAACACTTATCCAAACAAGATATACTAGTTTTGTATTTTTAATTAATTTTCTGAAATTTGTAGAATTTGTTTTTCACTTGGAAGTTGTGGGTTATGATGTGTAAATAAAGGTGGGAAAGTCTGATTTAATGAAATTTAATTCCAGGCTATAAGGCAAAATATAGAGGAGGAATGTATATTCCTTTCAAATAGTTTGTTTATAAAAAGTACCATGAAATTTTTATACGTATATATTATTTATCAAAATGTATCGCAATGTGTACACTTAAAAAACAATTTTGGTCGTTATGGCTCCTTCTGACTTTGGGCCCGGTGCTGAGACGCCATTGCAGCCTTTATAAACCTGGCCCAGAGTACGATATATTGATAAGACTGTAAATCGTGATCAGTATATTGGCCACAACTCCCATTAAAAATAGTAAACATGAAGATCAAAGTAAAAGCTCTTTCATGAGCCATAAAAAAAAAAACACCTTTAGAGGCCATTTTTTCCCCGCAAGCGGGGGTTGGCCTTTTTCGGGGACCGTGGTTGTTGTTGTTTTTCGGTCCCCTTTTTGAAGCAATGTTTTACGGCCGGATGCCCTTCCTGCCGCCAACCCTTTTTGTCGCCTTTTACGACAAGCAGGGAATTACCAGTGAACTGGTACTCAATTAGCCGACCTCGGAAGGATGACAGGCTGAGTCAACCCCCCTGGCGTTAATTCAGCGATCGACCGGGATTCGAACCCAGGATCCTAAGCTGGCACCCTAGCCGCTAGCCCAACACCAGGGGTTTTTTTTTTGGTTTTTTTTTTTGTGAATCACTTTTGACCACAGTGACCACAGGTGACCACAGTCACTTTTTTCAACACACCCTAGCCGCTTCATGAGCCATAGATCACTGTATATAAAAGGACAGCTCAAATTGACAGCCAGCCTTTGCATGGCTATAAATGAATGAGGGGGAAAAATCAGATGGGTAAGAAGAAACAATTTCGAAAGAAAAGTGCCACAAAGTGCCAAAAAAAAACAAAACAAAAAAAAACCCCATGACCCATACTGTGCTGGATCTCACAAATATGTCCATTTAAAAGAATCCAGCACAAAGTGGTAACGCGATGTCCTGTAAGCCACATATGCCTCCGGTGGTTCGAGCCACACGGAGCAATAGCTACCCAGGAGGTGAAATGATGCTTATCCTGTCGCTGAGTTAGAGATGTTACAATATAGAGGAGGAAGAACTAGCGAAACACAATGTCTTTGGTGTTCGTAACACTCAAAGCAGGTTCACATCAGAAGTATCACTCATGTACAGCATAATACACCAAAAACCTACAACACTCTTATGATTGAAGCCATGTTGGTGTCCCTCAGTCAGGTTAGCCTTCCATAGACTTATTCTGGCCAGAACTACCAGATGGGACCAATTCTGTTTCCCCAGAACTTCGATTCCAATCTTGCATGTGACAAATTAGAGCTCACAGATCTAAGTCTAAGTTGGACAGCCAAGTCACAGACAACACTGTCTGTCGTTCGGTGGATTGCTCTAAATGCTTCATCAAATCTCTGCAGGCAACACCCATTCACAATGTGATCTTGGTGACCACAGTCACATGCTCGGCTGTGTTTGAAATTTCATTTGTGGAGGTGGTGCCATGTCCTTGCATGGAGAGTACGGGTCCTCTTGAGTGCAGAACTACTGATATGAACAAACATTGGTAACGAGTATAATTTTAATGTGGAACACCGTGAATATTAGCAAAAGCGTTGCTACCAACAGTAGCAGCAAAGCGGGTGATGGGTAGGTAAAGGGATTTGACCAACGAGGTAAGTCAACGCCAAGTGCTTCGGTAGTCGCACCGTAGGGACCGACTCGTACAGCGAACACTCTGGAAGTCGATTGTGAACTTTGTTTATTCAACACTTTCCATTTTCAGATTAAGATGATATGTCGTCTCACATTGCTAGAATTAAGCATAAATTACTTTCAGGCATGAAAGTCGCTCGCCTAAACTTGCACCGTATTGTCTAAATCCGCAATTTGGAAGCAAAACCTGCCGACCTCTAAACACCCCGACCACCTTTACCCCACCAACCCCCATCCTGTGGTCTATTTGTTTCCACAATTCCTTTGTTTATTTCCAACTGTTTCCTTGACCCCTGACCCTTCTGATTCTACTCCACAGCGAAGATAAGGGGGGGAGGGGGGAATCCGTCATACTCAGCCTGTGAATGACAAACATTCCAATCATATGAGACCTAGTTTTAAAATAAAATTCTCTTTCCCTTCTGTCAGGAACATCACTGGCTAACAGACTTCAGATGGTTATACGAAGGAAGTATATTTCATGAAGCAAATTATACAAAACATCCATGCGACGACAAAACAACATGCTGACGCTCGTTTCTTCATGTAAAACTTCCTTCTCAAAGCAACAAAAAAACAAGAAAGATCCATCACCAGGACTTGTTTTGAGTGGTGTGTTCTGTGTGGTGTGTTATGTGTGGTGTGTTTTGTGTTTTGTGTGGTGTGTTTTGTGTTTTGTGTGGTGTGTTCTGTGTGGTGTGTTATGTGTGGTGTGTTTTGTGTGGTGTGTTTTGTGTGATGTGTGGTGTGTTTTGTGTGGTGTGTTATGTGTGGTGTGTTATGTGTGGTGTGTTATGTGTGGTGTGTTATGTGTGGTGTGTTATGTGTGGTGTGTTTTGTGTGGTGTGCTATGTGTGGTGTGTTATGTGTGGTGTGTTATGTGTGGTGTGTATATATATACACACCACACATTAGTTTTGAGGA
Source organism: Myxine glutinosa (assembly GCF_964187855.1). Lineage (NCBI taxonomy): Eukaryota > Metazoa > Chordata > Myxini > Myxiniformes > Myxinidae > Myxine > Myxine glutinosa. The sequence continues at coordinate 179,154,473 of NC_136267.1, forward strand.
CATACACATACACATATATATATATATATATATATATATATATATATATATATTACACACATATATATATATATATACTTTACATTACACATATGTATATATATATATATATTCCATTACAAATTGATTAGACAACAACATTTAAAATAAAAAGTAAACTTGACCTCACTTTATTGCTCAATATGTGCTGTTGTTTATTTTTGCAGATGTTTCAGGAGAATTTAAGCAAAAAAGGGGAAAATTCAGGCGTCACCTACTTATTACATAATGACAAAAACTAGAAATTATTAACTAAACACGGATACATATAGAGATAGCTCATAGGGCAATGTGAATATGCACACATGTACAAACGAAAGATATGCATTTTTTTGCCAAAGCTGGGTAAATGACTGAAATGAGTATTTTCATATTGGTGCAACAGCACTCCTTATAAGGAGAAACATGTGAGTGGCCAATACTATCATCGAGTGTCAATTAGAATTGATACAGACAGACACTCACTGACACACACTGACCTAACACACTCTCTGACACAATCACTGACACACATGCGCACAAACACATGCACACGCATGAGCACACGCACAAACAAGCAAACACACACACACACACACACACACACCACACACACATGCGCACAAACACATGCACACGCATGAGCACACGCACAAACAAACAAACACACACACACACACACACACACACACCACACACACACGCGCATTAAAATCTACCATTTTCAGAATAAAAATCTCAGCAGACTACTAGTGCACAGTGGATCTGCATGGGCAAATGAACCAAAAATGGGTGGAATGTTGGGAGAAACCTCAATGCTTACCTTTATTATCAGCTGCGATAAAACCCAGGATGTTTTCATGGCGCAGCATTACAGTTTGGTAGATCTCAGCTTCACGAAACCAAGAACGTTCTTCGCGCGATGAGAATATCTTGACGGCAACATCCTCACCACGCCACTTTCCACGCCACACCTCTCCAAATCGGCCTTTTCCGATGCTCTCTTGCAGCACAATGGTGCGAGCAATAGTTCTTTGCACCAGAAGTGGTAGTCCTGCAGAGAGCCAAAGGCTTAGTCCGTGCCACAACAAAACATCTTCAAGGTGACGTGTGATTAGGTAATAGCAAAAATGGGAAATACATCAACTAGCAAGAGAAGGTAATTAGAGGGCAATATAGCCTGGTGTTGGCTTAGCGGTTAGGGTGCCGGCTTGGGATCCTGGGATCGAATCCAGGTGATCGCTGAATTAACGCCAGGGGGGTTGACTCAGCCTGTCATCCTTTTGTGGTCGGCAAATTGAGTACCAGTTCACTGGTAATCCCATGTTTGTCGCAAGAGGCGACTAACAGGGTTGACGGCAGGAAGGGCATCCGGCCATAAAACATTGCTTTAAAAAGGGGGCCACGGTGCCCAAAAAAGGCCAACCCCTGCTCTGCGGGGAAAAATGGCCTCTAAAGGTGGTCATAATGCAGCGTATTTGCACAGAACACAGATTTGCCATGCTGCAGACCAAAAACTAGAACAGCACTTGGTAGAGCGGATACCTCCGCCAGGCTGAACAGTTTACCTTTTGTATTCCACTTTTGGGCTGGATCCACATCCAAACCTGAACAAAAATCGACTTTGCTTGTTCTGGTCACCGAACCAACTCATCCACCTACTTTTGTCAGAACTCGTCCACAACTGTTTGAAACATCGTGCTATATATCATTTTGGCCCCATCTCTCAAGATTTCACAACTCTCAAGATAATTACTATACATTTCTCAATTGAGTACCAGCTTGCTGGGATGAATGATCACGGTGTGCACACCGTATCCCTGAGCATCGTAAGAGCGTGACCAAGGGTTGGCGTCAGGAAGGGCATCCGGCCATAAAAACATTGCCTCAAACAGGGAACCATGATTGTCATGGGGCCCGCAAGGCCAACCCCCGCTCTCGCGGGGAAAAATGGCCTTAAAACGATCATTCATTCATTCATTCATTCTCAAGAGTAAAGAATGACTTAAAAATTAAAAAGTTCTCGTATCCAGATCCGAATTCTGAACCTCACCAAAATCGAATCGATTTGGCCTCGTCACAAACTGAACCTGTCCACCAGGTGTGCCTGAATCTGTCCATAACTTTTTGAGATATCGTGTTATAAATAGTTTTTGGCCTAATCACTCAATGGTGAAGAATCGATGACGAAATTTTTAAAATCCAGAATCAGGATCCGGATTCAAATCTTCACCAAAATCGAACCAATTCGTCCTTGTCCACACCCAACCTCTCTACCAAGTTTTGTCCGAATGCGTCCATAACTTTTGAGATATCCTGTTCACAGGCAGACAGACGGGTGAAAAGATAACCTCCGTCCACCTTCAATGGCAAAAGTAAGAAAAGATTTTTCTTTTCATTCAATTTACGATTATATATTTGTTTTTACAAATCATTTTCACTTTGACACTCCTATTTATCATGGTAGATCCAAGTAGAGATATGACTAATAATCACAACAAGGCGTGTTCATTTCAGAAAGCCTTATAATTGATAATTGCTATACAGTACTTGCCAAAAAATACTATACTTCTTGAAATGGGATTCTTTTTTCCAGCACAACTCTTTCCAAAAATCTGTTGATGGCAAAAACCTTTTCCATGTCAATTGCACTCCACACATGCCCCTATAAGGAAGTATACAAAGTTTCAGCCTTTTGTGGAATTTTACATGATAGAGATTGTTTATATTATATTATACGGTACGAGAAAAAGTACCAGTCCCAAGTGATGCGAAATGTTTAAGTTAATATATCAATTTAAATTATTTCATGGCCTTTAAAAAAAAAGGTTAATTGTGTTGCGCTCTTTGTTTCACTCAGAGCCAAAGCTCCACCGTGAAATAAATACCCCAAATGATACCGTCCATACCGTTCACCGTGAAATGCGGGTGCAACATCGGGCAGCGGTGGTTGGGTTTGTTTAAATATAGAGCAAAATATCCTGCTTGCAAAATAGAATTTGGCATTGACATTATTCATGCCTGTTCTCCAATCATTTTGAAATGAATGCTGAGCTTTTCAAACGCGGCGCGGGAAGCATCCGCAGTAAACGGGAGACGGAAGAACACACGGCCAGACACCACGGTTCGCAATATACAATAGATAACTTCCTTTCCAAGGAACTTCAACACAGAAAGAGACCATTCGGCCCATCAAGCATGCACAATGGTTACCAACCTATGGCAGTGGTTTCTTTTGTATGTACAAACTCAAGGCTTGTGGAAGAGCTACAATACTAAACAAATCAGGGCGCAACAGGACAAAAGGGACAGTATAGAGAAAGGGGGAGAGGGTTGGGAGGGACACCAACAGCGGAGTTTAAGGACAAAATAGAGGACAAACAATTGGGGTGGGGAGGAATGTGGTGGACAGGAATGTGGTGGACAGGATAGATACAGAAGGAACCCACCCCTCCTCCCTATCCTCCTCCTCCTATCCTCCTCCTCCCCTTTTATATATGGTTTGCCATTGCAAGTCAATAAAGTTATTCTGCGTTATATTGCAAGTTATATTGGGTGGTTTGCCATTGCCTTCCCAGCAGTAATTCAGGCAGGACTTTGGCCATGGTGCTGGCGATAGCTCGCGAGTGAAATACAGCATTTTGAGATGAGAGTGAATGGGGATGTAAAGAAGGAAAGGATGTGGTTTTTAGTTCGGCCTTTCAATTCATACCTAATTATGTAGTATGTCGAAGGATCCAAACGCAAAGAGTAAAGTGCTTTATTGACTTCAAAAATAAGCGTAATTCAAGTGTTAATGCCATTCAATTCACATAAAGTAAAGTTGTATTATCATAATTTCACTTTTGAGAAAATCCACAATCAACACACCCAACCCCATGACCTTCATTCCTACTTAAAATAGCACCAAAGAAGAAAACGTGTTTTCACTCGTCATCGAATGCCAGGAGCAGTTTATGAGGGGCGTTCAAAGGTTATCTGAATGACGTGCTGAAACATTCCAGCAGTTTATTTTTAAATTTCGACATTTAAGTATATAATTAGTAATTACTAACAAAATATTTTTCCTACTAATCTGTACATACAAGTGAGATGTGTGTGTGTGTGTGTGTCCTCATTTTTCTTTGGGATGGCCAAACGGGTCTTCAGCAAACTTTCCAAGGTCCATCAATGAGTGTCGCGGAGTGTTTTAGGGGAAAAAAAAGTTTTTGAAAATTCTGAGGAAAAAGTTGGATTAATTTATTTATTGTTCTATAGTGTCTAAGCTTTTGCAGCTATGTGAAAGGTAATATGAAATGATCCCCGACACCATTACTTTTAGTGGGTGTCGGGAAGTGTTTAAGCACCATTAAAAATAGGGAAAAAAAACAATTTGATTTCTTCAAAATTCCAACAGGATGAGAGGAGCAACACCAGGCATCCGTAATCTATAATTGTGAATTGAAGAAATACTTTCCATATTTTAGAGTACCGTGAGTATCTCATTCGTAATACCTGCTGTTGGCCTAATGGTAAGGGCGGCGGGCTTGGGATCCCAAGGTCCTGAGTTTGAATCCCGTTGAATTAACGCCAGGTGGGGTGACTCAGCCTGTCGTACCTTCCGAGGTCGACAAAATGAGTACCAGGTGACTGGTTATAGAGAGGCATTGCATCAGCGGCAGAGAAATGATGCAACCAGCAGCCAGGTGGCTGCACACGAACCACCCATCTCATTCGTACAACTTTATGAATGACCCACGGGGACACCGGAAGACTCACAACTTCTGCTGAGCTGCTAAACCCAATGCTCAGTCAGAGCATTCATTGCAAGTGTTAAGTGTTAAGTGTTAAGAGTTAAGACTATAAGTACATACAATTGATGGATATTATTAACAATAAATTAAATAACAAGAAATCTGTCACAATGTCAATACAGCAAATCAAAAACAAGTTGGTGGTGATGAAAAAAAGCACAAGCCTAAACAACAAGCACAATAAAATAGCCGGTGGCACCAAGGCTGATTACTACACGCTGATTGATGGTTGGGAATCTGCTTCAAAGAAAACAGAAAGGAATGGGAAAACAAAACCAGGTGAGGTTTACTGGGTGACATGTTGTCCATTCAGGATTATCATAATCATTATGATACAAAGTCACAGTGAATCAAGAAACGCAAGGTCATAATACCCATTTCACCATAAACCAAAACATTTGCTACTGTTTGCAGATGAAAGATTGTGTCCATCAATCATGTCCTGGTGTTGGGCTAGCGGCTAGGGTGCCGGCTTAGGATCCGAGGATCCTGGGTTCGAATCCCGGTCGATCGCTGAATTAACGCCAGGGGGGTTGACTCAGCCTGTCATCCTTCCGAGGTCGGCTAATTGAGTACCAGTTCACTGGTAATTCCCTGTTTGTCGTAAAAAGGCGACAAAAAAGGTTGGCGGCAGGAAGGGCATCCGGCCGTAAAACATTGCTTCAAAAAGGGGACCCAAAAAACAACAACAACCACGGTCCCCGAAAAAGGCCAACCCCCGCTTGCGGGGAAAAATGGCCTCTAAAGGTGTTTTTTTTATTTTTTAAATCATGTCCATCAAGGGACATGAAAAATACCGCACTAAAAACAACAACAACTCCTCACTCCAAAATAAAGCCTTTACACTTATGTAGAAAAATGTGTTTAGGTATTTGCCTGGCTCACCTTTGTTCGGTGTAAGAGATCAAGTGCTTGTGGTGCATTAGGTTCCTGTTATCTGTAATTATGTTATTTATGTTTTATTTATCACGTCTTTTTGTCCAGGATATCACATACATGTTTATCCTATGATGTAATGAACCCTTCTTATTTCTAAAGAACGTGTCCGCCTTATTCCCACTTTCCGCGCATGCAAACAGTCTCGACATTTTGGTACGGTAATCCGTGTGGTAATCTATAATACCACAAAAAACTTATTTGTTTTAATCGAAAAATTCAAAATTATTGTACATGCAAAGTAAAACCCATTAACTTGCAAGCAATTGATGGATTTTCTGAATGCCCTGCTCTGAATGCCCTGCTGGAATCTCCCGCGATGAAGCTAACTCCAAGGGCCTTTCACTCTCTCACCGCAGGAAGGTTGGTGGTCTTTCCGTCTTCTACCGACTCCTCTCTGGCCTTGCCCCCCCCAGCTCTCTCTGGGCTCTGTCCCCCAAATATTCCTACAGGTCGCACAAGATCTGCATGCAACCGTCTTATGGTTAAACTGCCAAAATCTAGGCTCTCTGCTCACCTTCACTCTTTCATTCCTCTTTTCTCCCGCCTCTGGAACAAACTCCCTCACTCTCTTCAATCCCACTCCACCCTCCAGGTCTTTAAAACAGCTGTTCACCACCATCTCTTATCTTCCCCCATCCAAAACCTTGATCTTTTCTACCCCCGCTAATTTCACCCCAAATCCACTTTTTTGAAATACCAACTTCTGTCCTGGAAGTCCTTGGTGTCCTTGTGTTTTATACTTCCCCCTCCCCCCCCCCCCTCTTCCCACGCCGCCTCCCCCCAAGCCCTCTCCCTCCCACACATCTCCCTGCTCTCAAATGTTGTGTTTGTGTGCTTCCCCTTCTCTCCCCATCTTGTCTTCCGCTCCCTCTTTCAAACTTATTATTCAAACTTTTTATTATCAATTCATTTATTATTATTTTTATTATCACTTATTATTCAAAAACAAACGTAAAAATTATTCAAACTTTTTACTTATAGCTTTTATCTTTAGTTCACCTTCCTTGCTAATGGGTTAATGTATTATCAAAGAGTATTTATAATGTTCATCGTACATTCCATTATATAACTAGAACGGCACTTGGTAGAGAGCATACCTCCACCAGGCTGAACATGTTACGTCTTGTATCCACTGATAGGCCGGATCTGGATTCGGACCTGAACTAAAATGTAATTGGCTTGTTATGGTCACCTAACCAACTCGTCCACCAGGTTTTTATCATAATCAACATAATCAACAACTATTTGAAATGTCGTGCGATATATCAGTTTGGCCCCATCTTTCAATGGTGAAGAATCGCTTGAAAAAAAAATCCAAACATTTCGTCCTCGTCACACACCCAACCTGTCTAACAAGTTTTGTTTTGTCCAAAGCCGTCCATAACCTTTTGAGATAACCTGCTCAGAAACAGACAAACAGACAGATAAACAGACAGAGAGGGATGAAAACATAACCTGCATCCATCTTCGGTGGCAGAAATAACTAGATGGTGTTCATATAATACTTACCCTGCGCAGTAAACTTGGTGCGAGTGAACTCTTTTGTTTTTGAAGGTTTTTTTTTTCTTTGATCCAATATGGCTGCCAGACCACGTGACATAAATTTATATTCTCCAATATAATTGTTGGGTAGATCACGCTCAATAAGTTTCAAAATGATCAGACTAAGCGTTGTCCCTGTCGAATTATGACGTCATAATGAAGGCACCAATGACGTCATCATTAACATATCTTATTCCCCATGGGGAGTACTTGACAATGAGCCATGTTTCAATTTTTTCCATTGAGCGGTTTGGCAGATATCGAGGTGTAACGTTTTTCCAAGATGACGTGACCTATGACGTCATAATCTATATATCCTCCCTCTGACGTCACTCCCCTGCCCCCTCCCCCTCCCCCCCCTCCCACCCCTCTCCTCTCCCATCCCTCCCCCTCCCCCACTCTCCTCCCCTCCCCCCCCTCCCCCTCCCCCCTCTTCTCCCTCACGTTTATACACGGAATGACGGGTACTTCCACCCCCTCTTCTCCCCACTCCCCCCCCTCTCCTCCCCTCCCCCCCCGTTCCCCTCCCCTCCTCTTCCCCCTCCCCTCCCCTCGCCCTCCCCCCTCCCCCTCCTCTCCTCTCCCATCCCTCCCCCTCCCCCCCCTCTCCTCTCCTCCCCTCCCCCCCCCCCCTCCCCCCTCTTCTCCCTCACGTTTATACACGGAATGCCGGGTACTTCCACCCACTCTTCTCCCCTCCCCCCCTCTCCTCCCCTCCCCCCCTCTCCTCCCCTCCCCCCCCCGTTCCCCTCCCCTCCTCTTCCCCCTCCCCTCCCCCGCCCGGCAATGCCGGGTACTTCTGCTAGTTATGAATAAAAAAATTATACAGGCGGAGGTGCTTCTATGGTAAAATTTCGTGTCAATTGGACCAACGGTTGCCGAGAAAATGAATTTTTAAAATGCAGACACGGCACACGTACGGCATACGGCACACGTACGCAACCGAATCCTAACCTCGCTTTTCACTCAGTAGAGCGCATACCTCCACCAGGGTGAACGCATACCTCCACCAGGGTGAACAGTTTATGTTTTGTATCCCACTGATCTGGAACGCCGGACAGCCAGATCTGTATCCAGACCTCCAAAATCGAATCAGCTTGTTCTTGTCACCTACCCAACTCATCCACCTAGTTTTGTCATAATCCGTTCACAACTTTTTGAGATATCATGCTATATATTGGTTTTCGCCACATCACTCAATGGTGAAGAATTTGGCCTATGTTGACCTTAAAAAATGGCTAAATTTGTAGACCTGATGTGCAAATCCTCATAAAATTTCAAGTCAATCAGATGAAAATTGATGATTTTAGAGACTAGACTAACTGAAAAAATTGTTGGACCTTTCAACCTCAAAATCGATAGACTTCTTGCTTATGACCAACTCTACCATTTTCTGAAGTTTTGTGAAGATCGATTTAAATTTGTGAACTTTTGGCAATTGAGATACAAAGAGACAGACAGACAAACAAACAGACAAAAAGACAGAACAAGAGGACGTCGTGCAGAGCACGATACTTAGAGAATCCAACCAACCTCACCCCTTCCCCCCCACTCCAAAAAAAAAGTTGTCATGGATACATTAAATTGTTCATTTCATTGAGATTTAAATTGAGGATCTTAACCAAAGGTCAGGTAAATCGGATGAAAATTGATTATTTTGGAAGCTTGACCTTGAGTTGACCTTTGGACCACAAAAATATGTGGCTTCCCAATTCAATGATGTACTATGCAATTGCTCTTTAATTTACAAGTTAATCGGATGAAAATTGATGATGTTAGAAGTTTGACCTTGAGTTGACTTTTGACCTCAAAATCATTGCTTTCCCAATTTAGTAATGCGCTCTGCAATTGCTGTTTAATTCTTAAGTTAATAGGATAAAAATTGACGATTTTTGCAGACTAAAATTGATGATTTTTGCAGTTTCACCTTGAGTTGACCTTTGACATCAAAAATAGTTTGTTTCCCAATTGAGTGACCCAATATGCAAATCCTGTAGAATTTTTTATGTCAATCGGATGAAAAATGACGATTTTAGAAATTTGACCTCAATATGACCTTTGACTTCAAAATCATTAGGCTTCTACTTTCTCAAACTTTTGTGAAATCGTACCAAACTTCTGGTATGCACATATCTCTCCCGTCGGTATGTCCGAAGGGTATTTTTTGAAAAAATTTCCAATTTTCTTTTATTTATTTTTTTGGGAATTTTTTCAGGAATTTTTTTTTTTCAACTTCAATTGTTTATAAAATGTGATATCACGTATATTACAACTACATTTGTGCAAAATAATTGTTTGAATTATGATTGGTTTAAACCATGACAAAACGGCAACTCGGGTGCAGTCATTTATCTATACTAGGGCATGCCCGTACTATATCTATATCTAAAATTATATCCCCCCCCCTCTATTTACATGCAATGGTTTGGTCCAAAGCGAACGGCTTCCGGAGTTTGGTAAAGAAATCGCCATCGCGTGCACAAACGTGCAGGAAAGCGAATGAATCGCAAATTCGTTTTTATTAGTTGTAAAACATAGTTTAACGCCAACATAGTTTGCAAACGTGAAATAAATGAATACGCTCTCAAATGTGCCATCCGAGGCAGAGTGTGCCCGCCACGTTCGGCACACGCGATCGTTCGCTGCTCTCTGATTGGTTGAATCGTTTTTTGGACATAGCTCGGTAAGTAATTGTCCGATTAATATGAAACCTTGAAAAGGCACATCCTCGGGTCCCCAGCAATATACCTGGCAAGTGAAAAGTATATCGGACCCGTGGTTGTCGAGAAACAGCGGTCACAGACAGACAAACGTACAAACGTACAGACAGAGATTACTGGAATTATAGATAGATACCTACACATCTGGGCAGTGTCTGTGTTGTCACTTAACGACTCCCTCAAACTTTTGTTTCCGTGGTTGTGAAGTGTTTTTAATAACGTTGTGGTGGTTTTGAATCACGTGGTGGTGAGGTATTTTGAATTATGTGGTGGTGAGGTGTTTTTAAATGACGTGGTTGTGAGGTGTTTTTAAATCACATGGTGGTGAGGTGTTTTGAATTACGTGGTGGTGAGGTGTTTTGAATTACGTGGTGGTGAGGTATTTTGAATTATGTGGTGGTGAGGTGTTTTTAAATGACGTGGTTGTGAGGTGTTTTTAAAATCACATGGTGGTGAGGTGTTTTGAATTACGTGGTGGTGAGGTGTTTTGAATTACGTGGTGGTGAGGTATTTATAATTATGTGGTGGTGAGGTGTTTTTAATTATGTGGTGGTGAGGTGTTTTGAATTAGTTGGTGATGAGGTGTTTTGAATTATGTGGTGGTGAGGTGTTTTTAAATGACGTGGTGGTTAGGTGTTTTTAAATCACATGGTGGTGAGGTGTTTTTAATTATGTGGTGGTGAGGTGTTTTGAATTAGTTGGTGATGAGGTGTTTGGAATTACGTGGTGGTACGGTGTTTTGAATTACTTGGTGGTGAGGTGTTTTTAAATGACGTGGTGGTTAGGTGTTTTAAATTTTGTGGCTGTGAGGTGTTTTTATTATGTTTTATGGCTGTGAGGTGTTTTTAATTTCGTGGTGGTGAGGTGTGTTTAATTTTGCGGTGGTGAGGTGTTTTTATTACGTGTTTTATGGCTGTGAGGTGTTTTTTATTTCGTGGTGGTGAGGTGTTTAATTTTGTGGTGGTGAGGTGTTTCTATTACATGTTTTATGGCTGTGAGTTGTTTTTAATTTCGTGGTGGTGAGGTGTTTTGAATTACTTGGTGGTGAGGTGTTTTGAATTACTTGGTGGTTAGGTGTTTTGAATTACGTGGTGGTGAGGTGTAATCGTCCCAAACTTCCAGTCTGCACCTACCCCTCCCCTATGTATGTGCTGAGGGGTTCTTTCTTGAAAAAAAAACATTCAACCTAAATCTTCAACCTAAATTGCCTATAAAAATGTAATATCACAAACACAACAAATACATTTGTGCAAAATAATTGTTTGTATTATGATTGGTGCAAATCATGACAACACAGAAACTCAGGTGCAGTCATTATCCTCAGCTAAAATAAACCTGTTCCTCAGTAACGACGCTTGGTGAGGCGAGCGCAGTGACCCGAGCCAAGCTAGTATCTACAGTCACGTGAAAAAGTAAGTACACCCCATGTAAAGTTTTGCCTTTTTCAACATATTTCAACATACAGATATTTGATCTTCATTTCAACAATATTGATAGATAAAGGTGATATAATATAACAAATATCATGAAACATTTACATTTTGTAGTCCATCGTATAATTTAAATAAACATAAATACAAATTTCGCATGTGGAAAAAGTAAGTACACCCCGACATTTATCACTACTTCGAATACCTAATATTAGAATCAGGTGCACCAGCTCAGGTGCAAATGATTAGAACATCGTTGGAGAGGATCTTGGAGGATCTTGGTGGGGGGATTTGAAACGAGCTGTGCATGCAAGAAACCCCTCAAACATCGCACTGCTGAAAGAATTCCGCATGGAGGAGTGGGCAAAAATTTCTTCCAGTCGATGTCAGAGACTGGTAGACAGTTATAAGAAACGCCTACTTGAGGTTGTTTCTGCCAAAGGGCGCAATACCACATATTACAGCCAAGGGTGTACTTACTTTTTCCACATGCGAAATTTGCATTTATGTTTATTTAAATTATACAATGGACCACAAAATGTAAATGTTTCATGATATTTGTTATATTATATCATCTTTATCTATCAATATCGTTGAAATGAAGATCAAATAGCTGTATGGTGAAATATGTTGAAAAAGTCAAAACTTTACATGGGGTGTACTTACTTTTTCACGTGACTGTAAGAGGTATATATATATATATATATATATATATATATGTCTTCTGTCAATAGGCTTCTTCTGAGTTTGACGATCTCTACAACTTGGTATGGTTTCATGATGATCGGTTTAGAATTGTGACCTGCAGGCGATTGGCATAAACAAACAGACAATAACACATGCGACCAACCAACATACAGTACTGTACTTTTGATGATGTAGTATGATTATGGTGCTGTGTTCGACGGATGTATCTTAATCATCCACACAATGCAATAGGTGACACAACATCACAAGTGGATGTGAACCATTGGCGCCATATTATTTTCACCAGCACATCCGCTGTATATTATGCTTGGACGTCAACAATAAATATGATAGAATCTGGATATGAGATGGGGAGTGAATTGTAGATTTTTCCATTTGGCACCATGATCGGTTTAGTGGGGCCTGATGGTGTGGGCGAGCATTCAAGGTGACCAATTAACTGATGTTGTCATCATACGGAAGGGTCGGATTAGTGGGGCCTGATGGTGTGGGCGAGCATTCAAGTTGACCAATTAACTGATGTTGTCATCATACGGAAGGGTCGGATTAGTGGGGTCTGATGGTGTGGGCGAGCATTCAAGGTGACCAATTAACTGATGTTGTCATCATACGGAAGGGTCGGTTTAGTGGGGCCTGATGGTGTGGGCGAGCATTCAAGTTGACCAATTAACTGATGTTGTCATCATACGGAAGGGTCGGTTTAGTGGGGCCTGATGGTGTGGGCGAGCATTCAAGTTGACCAATTAACTGATGTTGTCATCATACGGAAGGGTCGGTTTAGTGGGGCCTGATGGTGTGGGCGAGCATTCAAGGTGACCAATTAACTGATGTTGTCATCATACGGAAGGGTCGGTTTAGTGGGGCCTGATGGTGTGGGCGAGCATTCAAGGTGACCAATTAACTGATGTTGTCATCATACGGAAGGGTCGGTTTAGTGGGGCCTGATGGTGTGGGCGAGCATTCAAGGTGACCAATTAACTGATGTTGTCATCATACGGAAGGGTCCGTTTAGTGGGGCCTGATGGTGTGGGCGAGCATTCAAGTTGACCAATTAACTGATGTTGTCATCATACGGAAGGGTCGGTTTAGTGGGGCCTGATGGTGTGGGCTAGCATTCAAGGTGACCAATTAACTGATGTTGTCATCATACGGAAGGGTCGGTTTAGTGGGGCCTGATGGTGTGGGCGAGCATTCAAGTTGACCAATTAACTGATGTTGTCATCATACGGAAGGGTCGGTTTAGTGGGGCCTGATGGTGTGGGCGAGCATTCAAGTTGACCAATTAACTGATGTTGTCATCATACGGAAGGGTCGGTTTAGTGGGGCCTGATGGTGTGGGCGAGCATTCAAGGTGACCAATTAACTGATGTTGTCATCATACGGAAGGGTGCTATGATTAGTGTCAGTGACAGGAGTTAGATCATCATTCCTGTCATCACCCCGCTAGCTCAACAGCAATAACCCAACTTCATCTATACGGATGACAATAACCCATCTATGCAGTGCTTGTTGTCATTACTGGCCATCAGGACCACAATCATCACTTCAATGTCCTGGCTTGCACAATCTCTCTGGATGTAAGTACAGTACGGTACTTATAAACGTGCTCACGACACCCTAGTAAGTCAAGTTTGTGGTCACCAACCCCACCCACGTCCCCCACACCACCCTTCCCTACCCTCTTCTCTTGACAAACTGTGAAGTTTCCGAAGAATAGTGCAACATCACACAGTGAGAGTTGAATCGTCCGGCCTAGTCGATGACAGCACGAGTATACTTGTACAAGCTTGTATGAGGGAAAATGGTGGTCAACCCATTATTAAAACCATTCCTGCCAATGAAACCTTGCTTGTAATAGGTTGTAGACCAATATCATATCCAATTCACAACCATTTCAGACAGCAGAGCTGTTTTTGCACAGAAACTTAACTCTGGCGTACACTGATTATTGAGTCTGCAAATCAACCGGTCCTTTTCAAAAGACATACCGGCCTCAAAACTTTAGATGCTGAAGTTTTTTGTGAGGGGTATTTTATATTATGCACCTCTCACAAGGTATGCACAAGAGCCAATCAAGCATGAGCATGTAAAATTCACAAAGGTATGGGGATTTATGGTTATAATTGTAATAAATTTCCTTTCAAAAAAAAGGGTCATGATGGTACTTACCAGATCCAGAACCAGATGTAGTGAGATCATATAGGTCTTTCAGTGTGGTTCCTTCGGCAATGTAGTGATGATGATGGTGGTGATGGTGATGGTGGTGATGTCGACCAATGGTCTGCTCCTCATCAGAGTCTGGCACAGGTAAGTGCCGCTGGCCCGTTCGATGATGGTAGAGACACAGGGCGATAGTGAAAGTGATGCAGAGGAAGCACACAGGTGCTGCAATGGCGACTGCAAGCTCCACTGAGCCCCACACGGGCAAATGGGACCGAACAGGATTATATGATGATTCTGTACCAGACACACAATTCATAGTAGTGTGAAGACCGACTTTGAATTAACAATCCCAACCATCCCTCACCCTCCCACCGACCCCACCCAAACCCAAATAAAAAATGGAATGGCCTTCCTTGATCACCCCTCCCCTTTATGAGGGAGAAAGAGCCGAGTAGAAACAGCTTTATGACTAAATTAACTGTTTTTGTGAGCATAGATTTGCCCAAGTACAAACTCGTGTTCAAAAATTTTGTACACATAGTCGAGGCTCGTGGAAGAGCTAGTACAATGAACGAATCAGGATGCAACGGACAAAAAACAGGACACAAAACATGCGTGAATGGGGTGGATCCAAAATGGATACAGAAGGAAACTTATTTAAAGAGGGAAAACTGCAAAATTGGAAGGAGGAAGAATTTGGGTGGGATAAATGAGGGTAGAAAAGATGATGGTTTAGAATTGGGGATGATCTGAGATGGTGGTGAACAGCTGTCTTGAGGATCTGGAGGGAAGAATGAGATTGAAGATCTGGAGGGAAGAATGAGATTGAGGATCTGGAGGGAAGAATGAGATTGAAGATCTGGAGGGAAGAATGAGATTGAGGATCTGGAGGGAAGAATGAGATTGAAGATCTGGAGGGAAGAATGAGATTGAAGAGGATGTGGAAGTTGGTTCCACGGGTGGGAAAAAAAGAGGAACTAAGTAGTGGAGCTGAGCAGTGATTCTGGATTTAGGTCGTTTCACCAGAAGGGGTTGATGGTTGACCGTGAGAGCCCTGCAGATACCTGGAGGGGACAAAGCACAGAAAGAGCAGAGGGTGCAAGACCAGAAAGTATGTGGTAGAAGACAGAAAGACCACCGACCTGTCTACGATGGCAAAGTGATCGAGACCTATAGACTCAGCTTCAGTGCAGGAGATTGCAACGATCTTGAAGGCCTTGGTTTCCACGCCGTCAAGCTGAGCAAGATGTGAGGCAGTGCAGCGAGCTCAGAGGGGAGAGCAGTACTCCATGAAGTAGCAGATTAAGGCCTTGGAGGTGGATAGGAGTTCAGATGCCCAGTCAGCAGCTGGCTTTGGAGGCCAAAGTTCAAATGTGGTTAGCACAAGAGAGATCATGGTTGATAGTAACACCCAGGAGTTTGAATGACTGAAATTCCTCGAGGATTGTTAAGAAAGTAGATGGGAGTATTTGTCAGACAGTCTTTTCAGAGAGAGAGAGAGAGAGAGTGAGAGTGAGATGTGTCAGGATTGAAAGGCATATTCCAAGCGTTTCACCAACTTGTAATTTTTTAAGGTCTGAAGAGAGGAAAGCGGATGCAGCCTACCTGTCTTAAGAATTATGGATGTCACGGCAAGGCGTGGAGTCATCAGCAAATAGGTAAAGAGGATTTTCCTGAGAGTCGGAGATCATTGATGAAGACCAGGAATAGGACCGGGCCCAGAACACTGCCTTGGGGCACTCCAGCGCTGACAGTGAGAGGAGAGGAAAGGATTCCATTGAGAGTCACACGTTGATTTCGAGAGTAGAAGGAGTCACTTAGCCATGTGTGGAGTTGGCTTTGGGTACCATAGGTAGAGAGTTTGGAGAGTGAGGCAGGATGCCAGACTGTAACAAAAGCACAAGATATGTCCAGAGAGCCAGCCCTGATCTCATGTCTGACATTGAGGGCCTCCATCCATTATTTGGTGAGTAGAAGCAGCATGTCCAAGGTGGAGTGACCATTGGGTGAGTAGAAGCATCATGTCCAAGACGGAGTGACCATTGGGTGAGTAGAAGCATCATGTCCAAGGTGGAGTGACCATTGGGTGAGTAGAAGCATCATGTCCAAGGTGGAGTGACCATTGGGTGAGTAGAAGCATCATGTCCAAGGTGGAGTGACCATTGGGTGAGTAGAAGCATCATGTCCAAGGTGCAGTGACCTGGTCTGAAACTAAATTGGTGATCTGAGGTGTTGTTGTCGAAAAGGAAGGAATTCATATCGACTGTGATGATGGATTCCATGACGTTGCTGATGATTGGAAGTAATCTGATAGGGTAAGTAGATCAGTTTTAGCTCCTTCTTTATGTAGTGCAGTGATGTTGGAGGATTTCAAGCTGATATAAGATGGTCTAGTGTAAATGACAGTGTGAAAAGGGCAGAGAGAGGATGTGCAAGAGCAGCAGCGCAGGTTTTTAGGACAGGTGAACTGATGCCGTCCAGTCCAATAGCAGAGTGAGTCAGAGTCGAGATTTGAAAGAACCTTCTCTACCTCATCAGATGCAAGTTGGGTACAAGTGAGAGTGAGGGTTTGGGGACACAAGATTTGGAAGCAAACAAAATTTACATTTTGTTATGAAAAGTTTCAAATTGTTATGTAAATGTTTTCGCTCTAATCTTATTTATTTCGCTAATGGGTGGATGTTCTGCTCCCATGGATTTACTTTTCTGTCATGATATTCCTCTTGCTGGCATTATATACTCATGTGGATTTCATTTCAATAGTGAGGAATTTGATATAAAATATGTATCCTGCCTTTTTTATTCCCATTATTTTGCTAGATTGGAAAGATGAAATAATTGAAAGGAAAAGTTCTATAATTTCCATTGAGAGGAGAACTACAATGAGCGAACACAATGCGATGTGTAACCACAAAGAGATCTTGCATTGAAACAAATATATAAACGAGAGCAAAGTCGATGGCGTGCCATCGCAAATTCCCATGCTTCCCACCATAAGCAAATTTGAAAGATGGCAAAAGGTTATTTCCTGTTTTAACCCCTGTGATCCTAAACCTTGGTTCAAATACAAAAAAAAACAAAAAAAAACCACCTTTAGAGGCCATTTTTCCCCGCAAGTGGGGGTTGGCCTTTTTCGGGAACCGTGGTTGTTGTTGTTTTTCGGTCCCCTTTTTGAAGCAATGTTTTACGGCCGGATGCCCTTCCTGACGCCAACCCTTTTTGCCGCCTTTAACGACAAACAGGGAATTACCAGTGAACTGGTCCTCAATTAGCCGACCTCGGAAGGATGACAGGCTGAGTCAACCCCCCTGGCGTTAATTCAGTGATCGACCGGGATTCGAACCCAGGATCCTAGGATCCTAAGCCGGCACCCTAGCCGCTAGCCCAACACCAGGGTTCAAATACAAAGACATTGCATATTTCATGCATCCCCTAATGTTGATTGCATAATCCAAAGTTTCATTGAAAAATGTTTTAAAATGCACCTGTAATTGCATTTTTTGGTATTTGACCCCTCTCCCAGAGGGCGCGATCAAAATAATACAGTTGCTGCACATCCTTGCCATGTGGTGATCATAACTACCGAGTTTGATGAATTTCTGCCAAATCGTTTCGGTGGAGATACCGTGACGGACAGACAGACAGACAGACACAAGCGATTACAATATCACCGGTTTTTTTTTTGGTTTTTTTTTCAAAAAGTGTAGGGACAGCAAAGGATGTAAAGAGTGAATGAATCCTATTTACTGCACTTACACAGCAAATCAGATACTTCATAATGTAAGCATAATGCATAACAAACAAACAAAGGTAATGTGAAAAGTTCTACATTTCAAGAAAATATTTGTAATCTTGGTCGAAAAATATTTTGATAAACGTTTGTCTACATAACATATTCGAAGGTTAATCTTTTTCCACTATTGTACACACCAGTAATCAAAAGTGCCTAATGTGAACAGAGCTTATTTGCATTTAGAGTGTTAAAGTAGAGCGACAATAAATGATTTTAGCGCTTTTAAACACAAAGCCTGTGCTGTCAATAGGCTGATATTAGCAAAGCTTATTTGTGTTGGTAAATGAAGAAGGGCCGGGCAAGCCTTATAATTATAACTCGAGTTGTTTTCAACTATCAAGGATTCCAAGGGAGTAACGTCTGGAGCTAAAGAACGGACTATGAGAACAAATTCAAATTTTCATTGTTAAAACCAACTCAATGATAATGTTGGTCAATGCCTTAAGGTAGGAGTTATGATGAAAAATGACGTGATGGACTTTCATACAGGTAACTCTGAAGAAGTTTGATGATTTTTTGTTTTTTCTTGTATCATAAATCCAAGGCATATAAAAAAACTGATTGGCCAATCAAAATAAGAATTAGCACTTTGGTTGCTATGTATGTCAGATAAATTGCTAAGGAAAGAATAATGTCAAACTTCTGAAATTTGCATTTCTAAATCCAGGATATATATATATATATATATATATATATATATATATATATATATATATATATATATATATATATATATATATATATATATATATACAGTATAATTGTAAGGAATAAAATAAGTTACGGATGTAGCTTCAGGACGATCTTCTATTTTCGACAATCTTTCGGCAAAATAGGCCTTCTTCTCAATCTTCCTCAATGAGAGAAACAAAAGAGAAACTCACTCTCGTTGAGGAAGTCTGAGAAGAAGGCCTATTTGGCTGAAAGCTTGTGGAAAACTAGATGGTATTCATAGAATACTTACCATGCGCAGTGAACTTATTGCAAGCCAACTCTTCTGTTTTTGATAATAATAATAAAAAATTGATCCAACATGGCTGCCAGACCACGTGAGCAATGACATCATAAATTTATATTCTCTAATATAATTGTTACATGGATCATGCTCAATACATTTCAAACTGATCAGACTAAGCGTTGTCCCTGTCGAATTATGACGTCATAATTGTGGCACCAATGACGTCATCGTTAACAACACATATTCCCCATATGGAGTTCTTTACAATGAGCCATGTTTCAATTTTTTCCATGCAGCGGTTTTGCAGATTTGGAGGTGCAACATTTTTCGGTTTTTCCAAGATGGCGCCTGTACCACATAACCTATGACATCATGATTATCATTAAAATATTCGAAAGGAGGAGGCGCTCCTATGGTGAAAATTTAGTGTCCATCAGACCAACAGTGACTGAAAAAAAAAAAATAATGATCGGATAAGTGTTGTACTTGCCGAATTATGACGTCATAACGAAGGCACCGATGACATCATCATTAACATATCTTATTCCCCATGGGGAGTACTTGACAATGAGCCATGTCTCAATTTTTTCCATGGAGTGGTTTCAGAGATATAGAGGTGCAAAGTTTTTCCAAGATGGCACCTGCACCACATGACCTATGATGTCATAATAATCATTAAATATTCGAATACAAATAAATACAAATATTCTACAGGAGGAGGCCCTCCTAAGGTGAAAATTTAATGTCCATCGGACCAACAGTTGCAGAGAAAATCATATTTACTAGCCGAAACCCGTGGAACATCCACGGAAGGGAGGATGTGGTGTATGGATAGAGTGTACCATTATGGATGGCATAGGGGATTTGCTTGTCCGAGTAAGAGTTAGGAAGAAAGATGAGAATGAAGAGTGCGTATATGAACAACGATCGCCGACACCGGCACAAATGCATGCTCTGGATTAGTGGATTGTCCACTCAGTGGACGGCTTGCTTTCGCCTTCGACTGTCCAATCAGATGAGACAGCTGGCTTAACGTCCTCTGATGCGACGTCACACCTGCGAGGTATCAGGAGGCGGGAACCGAATCCAAAACAGAAGCTAAAGTAAAGACCATCGGAGATCTCCTGCGGCAGCGTTTCTAACCGATGTGGTAAAGTACAGTACGTACAGTAAAGGACATTCTCATTGATCCGTTGATTAACTATAACTGACCTGCGCCGCCCTGCTGTAGCTTGACATGTTAGCAGGTACTCTGACCTTTTTCACAACTTCAAATGGCGTTTCATAAAATCCTGCTGTGACTCGACATCTAACACATCTGCCAAACAAACATATGCGCCAAACTAAGACATCCGCCAAACTAACACATCCGCCAAAGAAACACATGCGTCAAACTAAGACATCCGCCAAACAAACACATGCGCCAAACTAAGACATCCGCCAAACTAACACATCCGCAAAACTAACACATCCACCAAACTAACACATCTGCCAAACAAACACATGCGCCAAACTAAGACATCCGCCAAACAAACACATGCGCCAAACGAAGACATCCGCCAAACAAACACATGCGCCAAACGAAGACATCCGCCAAACAAACACATGCGCCAAACGAAGACATCCGCCAAACTAAGACATCCGCCAAACTAACACATCCGCCAAACAAACACATGCGCCAAACTTAGACATCCGCCAAACTAACACATCCGCCAAACAAACACATGCGCCAAACTAAGACATCCGCCAAACTAACACATCCGCCAAACAAACACATGCGCCAAACTAAGACATCTGCCAAACTAAGACATCCGCCAAACAAACACATCCGCCAAACTAACACATCCGCCAAACAAACACATGCGCCAAACTAAGACATCCGCCAAACAAACACATGCGCCAAACTTAGACATCCGCCAAACTAACACATCCGCCAAACAAACACATGCGCCAAACTAAGACATCCGCCAAACTAACACATCCGCCAAACAAACACATGCGCCAAACTAAGACATCCGCCAAACTAAGACATCCGCCAAACAAACACATCCGCCAAACTAACACATCCACCAAACAAACACATGCGCCAAACTAAGACATCCTGGTGTTGGTGTTGTTGGGCTAGCGGCTAGGGTGCCAGCTTAGGATCCCAGGATCCTGGGTTCGAATCCCGGTCGATCGCTGAATTAACGCCAGGGGGTTGACTCAGCCTGTCATCCTTCCGAGGTCGGCTAATTGAGTACCAGTTCACTGGTAATTCCCCGCTTGTCGTAAAAGGCGACAAAAAGGGTTGGCGGCAGGAAGAGCATCCGGCCGTAAAACATTGCTTCAAAAAGGGGACCGAAAAACAACAACAACCACGGTCCCCGAAAAAGGCCAACCCCCGCTTTGCGGGGAAAAATGGCCTCTAAATGTGTTTTTTTTTTTTTGTTTGTTTTTATTCGACATGCGCCGCACCATAATCATTGGCTCATAAAACCCTACACTGCTACAGAGGATTATACTACCACCGGAAGCCGGCACTTGGTTGTCCACAGAGGGAGGGAAGAAACACACCATGTGGAATGAAAAACAAAATGCTTTAAAATATTCAAGAAAGAAACATTTTTTTTCATTTCATATTCCGTAAGTATTTATTGTACGACTAACGATTGTCAAAATAAGAACCTGCTTTGGGCAATCGCACACTATACCGTCGAGGCCGCTTTTACAGAATAAGAAGGAAATAATTAAATTAATGCTTTCCTATTTACATCGTTGAGTCAATACGTCAAAAAATCTTTTTTTAAACCTGTAATCACTGGTTGTAGGGAATGCAGATTTGACGATCAGCTGATTTATGTGTGTGTGTGGGTGTGTATTTTAGACTTGGACAATATAAGAAGGAAAATTGCTTTGCAATACATGCCCATTTGCAAGTTTCAGATCAATATCAGTAAGCAGTAAGCACGGCCCATTATTTAATGACACCACTCGACTGTCCAATCAGCGGACGGCTCGCATCGCCTTCGCCCAGCAGACGCCAATACGATGGCGTCGAAAGATGGCATCGTATCGGCCGTTAATCGGATGCTTTTGGGCCCCAAAGTCGACTAATTCAGATTTTTCGAGTCTGGCTGTACGTGATAAACGAAGAGCGCGGTTCGTAGATGGTAAATCCATTAGTGCCGTGGGCATCGGGTCACTGGGTGCGGCGTAAAAGGGATAACAAAGTCGAGTCCTTACGGTATTATTATATAGATTCTGTGCAGACAAACAGACAGGAAATATGTCGTGCATAGCACGATACTTGCGAAATCCCTAAAATAAGTTGTTGGCCTACGATGACCTCAAAAATAATTGGTGCTTGAATTCAGTTCACTGAAATAAAAATTATATTCAAATTTCAAGTTAATCGGATGAAAATTGAGGATTTTAGAAATTCGAAAAAAAAGTGGTTTACCATTGGCCTATGTTGACCTTGTGACCTATGTTGACCTCAAAAATAGTTGGTGGTTGAATTCAGTTAACTGATATGAAAATCCTATTCAAATTTCAAGTCAATCAGATAAAAATCGAGGATTTTAGAAATTTGAAGGAAAGTGGTTGACCTTTGGCCTATGTTGACCTTGTTTGTGTCCTATGTTGATCTCAAAAATATACACAAATAATTAAGTTAAGCACCCCCCCCCCCCCCCCCCGTTATTTTACAACCTCGCACATTACAAGTTTGTTGTCGTCAAAACAGTGTAATATACCCATGATATTGCTATATTTTCTGGAGAAGTGATATTATGGTCACATAAAAACATAACAATCATGCCGTTTTCATTATTTTATTCTGAATAATTTAAGGTGAAATTTTTTGGGAATTTTAGGCATATTTTCACCTCAATTTAAGTATGGAGCTATAGGTCCATCACGGACAGTGTGGATGACGTATATGTTTTCTAACGTACAGTCATTGTTCTGAGAAGACCTCTAGCGATCTTTGCGTCAATAACGTGTGTAGGACCCACGTGATCGGATCACTACTCAACCCAACTCAACCCTACGAGTGCACTCATCTGCATTTCATCAATGGATAATTGCTAATGTCATACCAATCATTATTTGATCTCACATACCTTAGAATATATGCCAATGTATACATATACACAAAGAATATATATTAGGGGGTGCTTACCTTAATTCGTTGTGTAGGGGTGCTTAACTTAATTCTTTGTGTATAGTTGTTGGTTGAATTCAGTTAGAGCTGATATGTGAATCCGATTCAAAGTTATGCAGGTTGTAGCAACAAATGGACTTTCATACATACTGTCAAATGCACATGAGGCTACTAAATCATGGCTGTAAAATGTTAGTGTTGCACTAATGAAAAAGCTTTTGTTGCATCACACTCAGACACCGCCTTATCCACTCACTCGTCCTCCATTAAATTCTCTTGCACAACTTCTCAAAAGCACAACATCGTTGAATTTCACGATGCTGCCGAGTGGGAACAAGTGATAGCAGTAGGCCGAGGCAAAGAAATCTCAGGCAATGGGAATGTGCTGAAGCATTGCATAACTGGAAAGAAATGCATTGCTGATCAAACCTTGGGATAATCTGGAATCCAGGCAATGCGACCGCCATTATTGTTCTTGCCCAACAGTATAGCACAAACACAAAGGGCCTTATAAGTCGAGATTGCGAGTTCCCATGGTCTTTTATGCAGTGACCTATGACCCCTGCCAGTGTGCTGAGCCCCATGTGGGTGTAAATGAGTTTTGGAGACGTAGACGAGGCGAGCACACTGGAGGCAGCTGTGAAGCCTTTGAAATGGAGGTGTTATGTTGGGAAAAGGACGTGAGGGAGGGGAGGGGAGGGAAGACATTGAAGGGGTTCGAGGCAGGAACAAAGAATGATCCTGGGAGAGCGTAAAACAGACGAAATGTAATGATGGCGCAAAGGAAAAGTTGAATGAAAATTTTAATTCAAAATTTCAGGCACGTGCGTATTGCCATCGTCGATAAATCATAACAACTACACTGTAGTGGAAAAGTCTAGACATTTTGCATTTTTCTACTGTGATGAATTTAAAGAAACTAAAACTTGGTGTTCAAAGTAAATATATATATTGATGAAAATTAAGAAAACCTTATTCAAAAAACAAATTTAAACACAATCCGCCAGGATATCAACTAATAGCGAATATGTCCACCTCCACCCTTTTCCTTCAAAACCATTAAAAGTCCTCTCGAGACACTTTCAAACACCTTTGTTGTAAAATCCTGTAAAATGGTGCTCCCACGCTTCTTCCAAGATCTTCCAAAGAACAACCAAGTTGCAACCGGGATTTTCTTTTACCTTTTCTTTACCCAAATAGACATATCGTTTTGATGATATTGAGAGGGGGGTGGGCATTCCGTGCTTGTAGGACCCCAGCTTCCTCTTTCTTTTGCAAATCAGTTATAATTATTCCAGCTGAATGTGTTGGATCATTGAAGATGAAGTTTGAATAATGTCTTGTAACATTCAAGATCGGATGGTGGATGAAAAGTAGTTTGTACCTTGCTATCTATATATATATAAAACACAGTTTGTGTGTGTGTGTGTGTGTGTGTGTGTGTGTGTGTGTGTGTGTGTGTGTGTGTGTGTGTGTGTGTGTGTGTGTGTGTGTGTGTGTAATGTTACCGATAGACTCCGAAACGAAGAGGCTCACGTGCTTGATATTTGGCATAGACATGGCCATTGAGCGTGGGACGAACATGGCTGAGACCATATTTGACGAGATCCATATTTTTTATTCATATTTACCTCAGCGCATTTCAGCAAAGTACCCGCTAATCTCAGCCAGTGACAGAGCAGCTCGCTGATTCGCTCAGAGCGATCACGTGATGTTCCATCCCGTCACACGTCACACGTTTGCACGTAATTCAGGGCGAAAAGCCATTGCGTTTTTTCACCTTTATGCGATTGTGTTTTGTGTCGATTTTGTGCGATATGAATTAAATTTTAATTCATATTTCGTGTTTACGAATTCGAATACGAAGGATTTCCCCTTTCGATTTCGATTTCGAATACGAATCGAATACGAGCTTGAGTCGAGAGGGCGAATGTACGGGTTGGGAATGTGCGGGTCTCCCTTACCCCGCCCGGCAACGCCGGGTACTTCTGCTAGGATCACGTGATGTTCCAACTTTGCCACCATAATCTCACAGTTATGCGTTCGCACGTAATTCAGTTTTTTCACATTTCAGCATGGAACATTGCCATTCACGGCACATAGGTTTTTTTTCACTTTCATCTGATATTTGTGATTTATTTCAAACAAACTGTATTTCCCATCTACACGGCCATGTATTCCTATTAACGTTATGTAAAGTACATAAATTGTGTGGATTACATCATTTGTGGATGTGATCAACTGCCAGTAACCATCTATATCCCTCCCCTCCCCTTCCCTCCTCCCCCTCCCTCCCACTCCCCCTCCCTTTCCCCCCTCCCCCTACCCTTCACCCTCCCTTCCCCCTCCACCCTACCCTCTCCCCTTCCCCCCTCCCCTCCCCTCCCTTTCCCCCATGCACCTCCCTTTCCCCCCTACCCCTTCCTTTCTGCCCTACCCCTTCCCCCATCCCCCTCCTCCCTCCCCCCACCCTCCCATCCCTCCCCCTCCCCCTCTCCTCCCCTCCCCCCTCCTCCCCTCCCCTCCCCCCGTTCCCCTCCCCTCCCCACTCCCCCTCCCCCCTCCCCTTCCCTCCTCCCCCTCCCTCCCGCTCCCCCTCCCTTTCCCCCCTCCCCCTCCCCCTACCCTTCCCACTCCCTTCTCCCTCCACCCTACCCACTCCCCTTCCCCACTCCCCTCCTCTCCCCCTCCCCTCCCTTTCCCCCATGCCCCTCCCTTTCCCCCCTACCCCTTCCTTTCCGCCCTACCCCTTCCCCATCCCCCTCCCCTCCCCTCCCCCTCCCTTTCCCCCATGCTCCTCCCTTTCCCCCCTACCCATTCCTTTCTGCCCTCCCCTCCCCCTCCCCCCTGTTCCCCTCCCCTCCCCTTCCCCCTTCCCTTCCCTCCCCTCCCCCGCCCGGCAATGCCGGGTACTTCTGCTAGTAGTCAATATACGATCAATATTATCAGCGATCCTCGAACACCACTTGGGATATGCACCCCAAACCAGAATTGGGACCTCCTCCTCCATAAACCTCCTCCATGCTCAATTGGTGGCTTCAAGAAATGCTCTTTAAAAGTTTCAGATTTTCCTCGTCTCTCATGCTGTCTTCCATTAGATCCACATAACTGGAACTTTGGCTCGTCTGTCCAAACCACCTTTGACCATTGTTCCATCGACCAATTTCTGTTTTTGTGCATATTTTAGCCTTTTGGTCTCGTTCCCTCTTCAACATAGGTTTTCTTACTGAAACTCATCCTTTAATTCCTGATTTCTAAAAATAGGTTGATGGATGGATGACACCTGAGCCTTCTGCCAGTTCTGATATCAATTCAATGCCTGTCGTCCTTCTAATCCTTAAGGATATTTTCTTCAGATATTTCTCATCCTTAGACAGCTGTTTGGGGTCTTCATGTACTGGGTTTGTCAATGACAGATAATGTTTCTCTGTGCTTCTTGATCATGCTTCAGATACCACACCTTGAACATCGAGTGCTGCAGAGCTATGTTACTCAATGTTTTTCCTTATTTATGCAGAAACACAATTGTATGGTGATCTTCAACTGACATTTCAGCCATTTTGTTTCAAGCTTACAGTTAATCCTGATGAGTCTATATTCTGCAGAAAGAAAAGTGGGCGTTTAGCTTTATGGACGTGTACAGAGGAACACGTATTGTTCATAATGAGGAACACCAGAGAATGAGTCATCGATTCGATTTGATTGATAAATGTGATTGATTAGCTAACAGCTCGGCCTATCAGCAGCCTACAAAACTTAAACTGTTCAGCGTGGTAGAGGTATGTGCTCTACCGAGTGCCGTTCCAGTTACCAGGTCCCCCACGACGCATCAGGGAGACTGGCTTTGGCAATCACTTCTGTGTGTCTGTCTGTGTGCTTGTCTGTGTGTCTGTCTGTGTGTCTGTCTGTGTGCTTGTCTGTGTGCTTGTCTGAACCATAACTTTTTTTACCATTTGAGATTTTGTCATCAAATTTTCAATAAAGATTTATTATGAGAATATGACTAAAACAAACAAATAATTTGGTCAAAAGGTCGTTTAGTGTCACATAATATCATCAATTTTCATCCAATTGATCTGAAATTTTAAGAATTTGCATATTGGGTCACCAAATTTGTTCACCAATCAAAAGCTAGAAGATGAGTGTTTTGGTTTTTTTTAGATCAAAAGATTGCATAAAATCATTAATTTTAATCTGATCGACTTGAAATTTGAGCAGGGTTTGCATATTGTGTCAATGCAGCCTATTATTAGAGGTCAAAAGGTCAAGGTTACCTAAAATCGTCAACTTTGTATGCCTCCTACGACGAAGTCGCCGGAGGCATTATGTTTTCAGGTTGTCAATCCGTCCGTCCGTGTTAGGTTTTTGTTACTGCGATAACTTGAGAACGGCTAAAGGGATCTTAATCAAACTTGGCACAGGTACGTATAATTAGGTAAAGATGAACTGATTAGATATTGGGGTCATGAGGTCAAAGGGCACAGGTCGGAGGTCATGTTATGTAAAAAAAATACTGTTAATAATAATAATTATACATTTATTTTATATAGCGCTTTTCAAGAAGCCCAAAGGCGCTTTGACAGAGTACAAAAAAACAAGTGCAAAAAGACAAAAATCAATAGGTAAATAATCAAAGCAAAAGGAAGGAGAAGGAAAGAGATAGTCAGGGGTTAAATGCTGTGGGTTAAATGTTGAATGCAGTGTTGAACAGGTGGGTCTTGAGTGATGTTTTGAATGTGGTGAGTGAGGAGTCTCTGATGGAGTGAGGTAGTGAGTTCCAGAGGGTGGGAGCAGCGATGGAGAAGGCCCTGTCCCCCCAGGATCTGAATTTGGTCCGCATGGGGGGGGGGGGGGTCAGGAGGTTGGTACCAGCAGAGCGGAGGTTGCGGGTGGGAGTGTGTCTGGAGAGGAGGTCAGTCAGGTAGGATGGGGCCAGGTTATGGAGGGCTTTGTAGGTCAAGAGGAGGATTTTGTACTGGATTCTCCGGGGCATGGGGAGCCAGTGAAGCTTGTAAAGGACGGGGGTGATGTGGTCACGGGTCCAGGAATGGGTGAGTAGACGGGCAGCGGAGTTCTGAATGTATTGGAGTTTATTGGTGATTATTGAGGGCGAACCGAAGAGGAGGCTGTTGCAGTAGTCCAGACGGGAGGTGATGAAGGCGTGGATGAGGGTTTCTGCAGCCGTGGAAGAGAGGGATGGACGGAGACGGGCGATGTTTTTCAGGTGAAAGAAGGCTGACTTTGTGATCTGTTTAGTGTATTTGTCGAAGGAGAGGGTTTGGTCAAAGATGATGCCAAGATTCCGGATGTGAGGGGAGGTGGATACTGGGAAACCGTCGATGTTGAGGGCAAAGTTATGGGTGGATTTGGTGAGCGTTTTTGGGCCAATGATGATTATTTCAGATTTATCACAGTTAAGTTTGAGGAAGTTGATTTGAAGCCAGGATTTTAATTCAGTGATGCAGTTTGTCAGGATAGAGTGGGTGGCGGTGGAGATGGACTTGGTGGAGATGAAAAGCTGGATGTCATCGGCGAAGCAGTGGAATTGGAGACCATGCCGGCAGATTAAGTGACCAAGGGGGGACAGGTACAGGATGAAGAGGAGGGGGCCAAGAACTGAACCTTGGGGGACACCTTGAGGGAGGGGAGCAGTGGGGGATTTGCAGTTATTGATGGAGATGAACTGGTGTCTGTCAGAGAGGTATGATTTGATCCAAGAGAGGGGAGTGCCGGTAATGTTAAAGGTGGTTTCAAGTCGGGTGAGGAGGATGGTGTGATCGATGGTGTCAAAGGCGGCGCTGAGGTTGAGGAGGCTGAGAATGTTGAGGTTGCCAGCATCAGAGGAGAGGAGAAGGTCGTTGGTGATTTTGAGAACGATACTGTTACCGCGATAACTTGTGAACCAGTGATGGGATTCTGAACAAATTTGATAAAATTATGTAGAATGATGTAAAGATGAACTGATTCGATTTGGGGGCCAAGAGGTCAAAGGTCAAAGTCTGTAATAGGTCTATAACTCGAGAATTGCTGAAGTGATCTAATTCAAACTTGGTACAGGTATGTATAATATTGCAAAAATTACTTGATAAGATTTTGGGGTCAAAGGTTAAAGGTCAAATTCTGTAATAGGTCTATAACTTGAGAATGGCTAAAAGGATCTAATTCAAACTTGGTACGGGTATGTATAATGATGTAAATATTAACTGATTAGATGTTGGGGGTCCCAAGGTCAAAGGCCAAAGGCCAGAGTTCATGTCAGGTAAAAATGTGAGAACTTGTGAACAGCTGAAGGGATTTAAATTAAAACTTGATACAGATATGTATAATTATGTAAACATGAACTGATTAAATTTTGGGGTCAATAGGTCAAAGGTGAGAGGTCATGTCAGGTAAAAATGTGCTAACTTGGGCACAGCTGAATGGATTTAAATCAAACTTGATACAAGTATTGTAATAATGTGGGCAGAGGCATATCAGTCGACCTCGTGACATCAAAGTGCCATTCTAGTTTGTATTTCGTTGGTGTTTTCGTCATGCCTAAGTCACACATAGGCGGATATTTTGGCGACTACCGGCGACTGCCGGCGATCAAGATTTTTCGGCGACCACTGGCGATTTCGGGCGGTCAAATATGGTCAGGCGGCAGTATGGCGACTGCAGGCGGCCACATTGCGACTGCATTGCGACGACGCCCCGAGTGGGATGGCGACTGTTGAAGATCGACGACGACTGCATTGCGGATGCACGGCGGCAGCGTGGCGACAGTCTGGCGGCTAGATTACGACCGATGGCGGATCGCGGCGACTGCATTGGGGCCGGGTGGCGGTTTACTCCGACGTCCGCAAGACTGCAATAAGACCGCCGGCGATTGGAGACGATTCACACAACTTTTAAAATCTTTATTTCTCTATTTTACATTTCACTTTATTCATTTCAATGATGTATGACATGAAGCATAAAGATGTTTGATGTACAATAACAAAGTTAATAAAGATGTATCATTGTAATGTAATAATCAAACTTTTCTGCAGGGAGAGAGAATGGAAATAAAGTCCAACAAATTATTTCCACTGGTCCCAAGTCCCATAAATAAAGTTTCCAAAGGACCAAAGTCCCAAAAATAAAGTTCCCAAAAGTCCCAAGTCCAAACAATAAAGCCATATCCTTGTCGGCACCACAGGACCTCACTCCACGGAGACCCTCACACCATCCTGTCTTGCCATGGAATCGTGGTATGTCGTAATGCAGTCGCCAGGCAGTCGTATCTTTGTCGCCAATGGCCGTAACTCGGCCGCCACTAGTCCTACTGCTGTCGTCGTCAGTCTCCCATAGCTGCAGGGGAGACGTGGCAGTTCTTCTGTAGTCGATATGCAGCCGCAACAGTGTCGGCCCGTAGTCGGGAAGATGCCGCAGGAAGGCCGTGTGGCATTCGCATCTCTGCCGTGCTAGCTGGTGGGGCAATTGCGGAAGACTATGAGCGACTGGGTTGCGGCCGCTTTACGGTCTTATTACGGATACCGACGACAGCATGGCGGTTCCATCACGACAGCATGGCGGATTTTTTTCGAGTGTGACTGAGCGCGCCGTTTTTAAACATTTAAATATATATTTGGCCCCTTTGCGGCTCTTGCCGACTGCAGCCGACCTGGGGAGGATAACCACGACTACAGGCGACCGTCCATTACGGTTTCATTACGATTGTCGGCGGGTGGTGGCGATTTTTCCAGTCGCCAGTAGTCGCCGACAAATCCGCCTATGTGTGACTTAGGCATAATGTTTAGCATACGGAAGCAAAATTATAAGTCTGAATATAAAGCGGATGCGGACAAGCTTTGCATTTTCAGTTGCTTCCTAGTATACTTTCAGTTGTTGAAGATTCTGATCAATGTGAATTAAAGATTGCTAAATGAGAAGCTTGGTTTCTTCTCATCCAAAATAAGCTGCATTAATAACTGCCAATGTTGTTATAATAGTAGAATACACTAGTGGAAGCTTTGAGTAAATTGCTGATGTTCATAACATCCATATATTATAACTCTTGAATGTCTAAGACTTCTTTCTGCACATCAGTGTATGTTATCAATGATGTACTACAGCAAACAATTGCTAATATGGTTATGCCCTGGTGCCCACGATCCAATGATAGCCATATTTTGACCTTGACCGCCATATTTTTATATTGATCCATATTTTTATATTTATTATTTTGTTTATCTATTTTATTATTATTTATATATATATATATATTTTTTGTTTGTTTGTTTGTTTATCTATTTTATTATTTATATTTTAAAACTTTTTATATTTATTTATTATCCATATTATATTTTGATCCATATTTTTTTCCATATTTTGTTTGGACCGCCATTTGACCTTGACCTTTAACCCGGAGGGGTATGATGTAAATTAAGTGTACATGCGCCTAGCTCTATGCCATCTTGGGAGGGAAATTTCGTTCTGAGGAAGTTGGCAGCAAAAGGGTGAATTAGTTGATAATTTCTCTTGTCAATTACACATATAAAGTTATCTGCTCAGTTATCTGGCAAGACCACCTCACAAATGAGGCAAATTTAATGAATCTTTCAATTTTCGTTTCATTTAAATTGATTGAATGTGTGTCATTCCATACCACCTAACTTTTCAAAGGTTCTCCAAGTGACCAGCTCAGATATATAAAGGAATTCTAGGAAGAAATCCAAGTGGGATTGTGGGATTGCATTGGGAGTGGATTGTTGGGATCGGATTGTTCTCTGTGCAGCATGAAATATAGATGCTAACACTGATGGAGTGATATAAAATGATGACTGAGACAATACAATGAGGCATAAAGCAACAGAATTAATATCCTGTCTTGCACAACAGGATTCCACGTGACTCACGTTGTGGTACAACAAGGAGGAAAAGACATGAAATGGCACATTTCGAGATGTGCAGACAACTCCGCTCCAGCCAATCGGAGCCCGGGACAGTGGTGACCGAGTCAACCAATAGGCTTTCAGAACACCAATGACGTCATGACTGAAGAACTAATCGGTGTCATGGTTACTTAGACATGCTTATAAATGTACTAGTTCTCACCTGTCTGGTCTCTTTGCTGTGAATTACCTTGAAGAGTACAGCACAAAAAGCTTCGGTGGTATTGTCATTATGTCGTGTTTGTTTTCCTGTGTGTATGTATGTATATATATATATATATATATATATATATATATATATATATATATATATATATATATATATATATAATTATATATATATATATATATATATATATATATATATCTATATCTATATAATTATAAAATTGAAATCTTGCGTGTTTGTGTGTAACATTCGATCGGTCCGGGGGCGTGGCTTACCCCTTTAAGAGAGTAGTAATATCCACCATTTTATTAACTCGCATAGCTTTGAGGCCTGTTTTGTAGGCCCGTGGTGTCTTGCTCTCTCTCCCAGCTTTATTTCAAATCAAATTCGATATATCGTTTCATTTTTCACAGTCGCTAACATAGTTTTAGACTCGGTTGAAAAAAAACGGGAAGAAAATCGCGCCACGTTGATATACGAAAATACACCGCCTAAAATAACAGGCATACAGTATATATCTTCGTTATTTCATTCAACATTATTACCCGGAAGTAAAATATATTTCAGGAAATTACCGAGAGATATTTCTTCGATTTTTTTTATTATTTATATGCGCATACACTTTAAATAGGTTTATTTGAAATCTTTAATTTTCACAATGTAATTTATTTGTCATTTGATGATCGGCAAAAATATGTTTCAGGAAATTACCGAGAGATATTTCTTCGATTTTTTTTATTATTACCGCTTCCATCTGATTTGATTTTTATCGATGGTTTTAGACTCGGTAAAAGAAATAATTGAGAACATTCACGCACACACGGGAAATTGCAGAGATATATTTTTAAAATCGCGCCACGTTGATATACGAAAATACACCGCCTAAAATAACAGGCATACAGTATATATCTTCGTTATTTCATTCAACATTATTACCCGGAAGTAAAATGTTTCAGGAAATTACCGAGAGATATTTCTTCGATTTTTTTTATTATTTATATGCGCATACACTTTAAATAGGTTTATTTGAAATCTTTAATTGTCACAATGTAATTTATTTGTCATTTGATGATCGGCAAAACGATAGCACAAAAACAATACTATTTGCAGGAAGAATGTCGTATCAACCCTCCGACGGCGCTACGGACGCGGACAACGAATCACACCTCACGTCTATGGACGCGAATAGCAACATTCCTTCAAGTTCTCGTGCGGAAGCAGTATCTCCGAGGGGTGCTGAAACAGACGATGGGAGATCACGACGTCTTCAGCAGCAACGAGAAAGCCAAAGGAAGAGACGACATGCTGAAACGCCTGAGCAAAGGTCACAGCGCCTTCAGCTGCAAAGACAAAGGGCAAGGATGAGAAGGAGTGCTGAGACGGAGGAGGTGAGAGCGCAGCGTCTTCAGGAGGAACGAGAGAGAGTCAGCTTGCGAAGGGATGCGGAATCTGCAGAGGAGACGTCACAGCGCCATCAAGAGCAGCAAGAAAGAGATCGTATGAGGAGAGATGCGGAATCTGCAGAGGAGACGGCACAGCGTCTTCAGGAGCAGCGAGAAAGAGATAGGATAAGGGAAGTTCTTGAGACAAGGCAGAGAAACGTGCAGAATGCAAGAAATTTCACTTCTGCTGACGTCGGTGCGATGGACAAGATTTGTCCACATTGTAGAGCGCTTCTTTTCCAAGGTGAAACAGCTCATTTTTGCTGCACGAATGGAAAGGTGTCCTTGGGAAATCTGGGACCTTTACCCCATCAATTACACAATCTGTTTGCCGGCGATGGACCCACAGCGAAGGAATTCCGCAGGAACATCAGACAATACAACTGTCTATTTCAAATGACATCATTTGGAGGAAGCCAAGTTTCTCCTCGGCATGGTGCATGGAGCCCATCGGTCATAATTCAGGGTCAAATACATCATCGTATCGGTTCCTTCTTGCCAAATGCGGATAAACAACCGAAATTCCTCCAAATTTATTTCTTAGATCCACATGACAGCGTACAGTTGAGGATGCGGATACTCACCAATGCTGGTATTCACCGTGATGTAGTTGGAGCATTAGAGACCGTGCTGAGACAAGTGAATCCTTACGTTCACTCGTTCCGCATGGCACGCGAGGAAATAGGCAATTTGCCAGAGGCGTTCGTTCTTATTGATCCCAACAGGAGACCAGCTGGTGAACATGAGAGGAGGTTCAATGGTCAAATCGCTGATGAAGTGGGTGTCGTTGTGAAGAATACTGTCGATCCTCAAGCTACAGCGCGTCACATTGTATTGAAAGCAAGAGGAGGAGCGCTGCAAAGTATTTCTGAGTTGCACCGTTCTTACGACGCACTCCAGTATGTTCTCTTCTTCCCATTCGGAGATGACGGATGGCAGCCCGAAATGAACATGACCAATGGCAGGAGATTGACTGCCATGAAATACTACTCCTACCGAATAATGAACCACGAGGATGAGTTCAACTACCTCCTCAGAGGGGAGCGTCTGTTCCAGCAGTATCTTGTTGATATGGCAGCCAAAATGGAAGGCACAAGATTGGCGTTTATAAGACTGAACCAGGCATCGCTGAGGTCTGCTACATACAGTGGCTTCACTGATGCTCTCAATGACAATGACGATTTGTCCAACATCGGACGCCGCGTACTACTGTCATCGACATTTGTAGGGGGGCCGAGGTATATGATGGAGCGATGTCAAGATGCCATGATGTACGTAAGAAAATATGGTAACGCGACCTACTTCATCACTATGACGTGTAATCCAAAGTGGCCTGAAATCTCCAATAACCTGTTTCCTCACCAAAGTGAGAACGACAGACCGGATCTCATTGCGAGAGTGTTCGAGTTGAAGAAAACGGTGTTCATTAAAAACCTCACTGGATCAGAAGGCTTCTTCGGGAACTGTATCGCTCACGTTGTGTGTGTGGAGTACCAAAAGCGAGGTCTCCCTCACATACACTGTTTGCTGTGGCTCGATGAAGCTTCAAAGCCGAGACCACAAGACTATGATCGATTTGTACAAGCTGAAATACCAGATCCCGATGAAGATCCAGAGGGACACAGACTGGTGTTGAAGCACATGATCCATGGTCCATATTGTTCCACAGCAACTGGATGCTGGAAGAATGGAGCATGCAGACACAGATACCCGCGGTCATATGCTCCGTACACACGTACACACGGTGCGGAGACGATTCGTACCCCATATATCGAAGAAGATCCCCAGAAATGGGAAGATTTGAAGGGCACCAAGAAGGGAGGCAACGACGACCTGTTACAAATCAGTGGGTTGTTCCCCATAATCTCTATCTCCTGAAAACGTTTGATTGCCACATCAACGTTGAAATATGCTGCTCTATAAAGTCGATCAAGTATGTTATTAAGTATGCCATGAAAGGTAGCGATCAAGCTACGTATGCACTGCGCACAAACGACGAGATAACGGAGTACTTGACGGGTAGATACATTGGACCTTCAGAGGCTGTTGCCTCCATTCTTGGATTCTCAGTCCATGACAGGAAGCCGGCCGTTATCCGTTTAGGAGTACATCTGCCAAATGAACAACAGGTATTTTTTGCTGGGAACGTTCGTGAACAAAGAAATAATCCCAATATGGCCAAAACCACGTTGACAGAGTTTATGGATCTTTGCAGACGTGACCATTTCGCTAAGACACTGTTGTACGTGGATGTTCCGAGATTCTATACATGGACCAAGAAGAGATGGCAACGAAGAAAACAGGGCAGACCGGTGGAGGGCAACCCTGGAATGTTTGAGGATGACATATTGGGACGAGTTTACACTGTTTCGCCACGTACTGGTGACCTGTACTATTTCCGGCTACTCCTCCACCACGTGAGAGGGCCGACTTCGTTCAAAGTCCTGAGAACGTGTGATAATGTCATTCTACCCACATTCAAAGACGCTTGCAGAGAAATGGGTTTGCTGCAAGGAGACGCTGTCTGGCGCGAGACTCTGGAGGATGCTGAGAGGACACGCCTTCCCAGACCCATGAGGGATTTGTTCGTTGTGCTCCTCACACAAAGTGAAGTCGACAATCCATTGGATCTATGGGAACGTTTCAAGGACGCTATGGCTGAAGATTATCTTCTAGCTCATCGACGATCTGCAAATGATCCCAATATTGCCATCAACGAGCGCCATCATGACTTGGCTCTATCGTATTTGCAGCAGAAACTGCAATTGTTGAACAGAACTGTTGCACATTTTCACTTGCCGACTCCAACGACTGTTCTTCGTCATGAAGGGATTGCCAACATTCACCTACTGAGAGAACTCCAATACGACACGGAGGAACAACAGCGAATCGTAGACGAAAGGCAGCTTCTGCTCAATGATGAGCAGAGAGTTGTCTATGACTTTGCGTGCGGTTGCATCCGCACGAATCAGTCATCAATGATTTTCATTGACGCGCCTGGAGGCACAGGGAAGACGTTTCTTATTAACCTGATTCTCTCTAAAGTGAGAGCGAGTGGAGAAGTTGCCCTTGCGGTGGCCTCATCTGGCATAGCTGCTACCCTCATGCCTGGTGGAAGAACAGCGCACTCAAGGTTCCAAATCCCTCTGACACCGAGGGAAGATGGCGTATGCAACATCGATAAAAATTCCACTATCGCAGACCTCTTTCGAAGTACAAAACTCATCGTGTGGGATGAGTGTCCTATGATCAGGAGAGAGAGTTTCGAGGCTGTGGATCGCACGTTGCGTGATGTATGTGACAAAGACGAGCCTTTTGGAGGGATCTTGACGATATGCTGTGGTGATTTCCGTCAACTTCTGCCCGTGGTGAAAAGAGGGTGTGATGCTGACGTTGAGAATGCGTGCATAAAGAAGTCCTACTTATGGCAGAGCTTTGGAATGTTTCACTTGAGAACTAATATGCGACTGACCGACGGAAGTGGGCAGTTTTCAAGATTTTTGCTCGACATCGGCGAGGATAGAATCGAGAAAAATGCGGATGATGAGATAGATTTGCCAGAGGATATACTGCTGACAGCGAGTGGGCTCGATGAGTGCATCGATACCATATATCCATCATTCGCCAATCCGATGGAGGTTTTTTCAGCAAGGTCTATATTAGTGCCCCTCAACGATATGATGCGAAACATCAATTCAAGATGCATCACAAGGTTCCCTGGTGCTAGCAAGGAGTATGCTGCGTTCAACAGTGTGACTGAGGGTACTGATGCGACGCACTTCCCAACGGAATTCCTAGATTCCGTTGAAGTCTCGGGATTGCCGCCGCACAACCTCGAGCTCAAAAAAGGATCCCCTATCATTTTGATGCGGAACTTGGACCCTCCGAAACTTTGCAACGGGACGCGCATGATTGTTGAGGACATGCTTCGAAATATTATAGTTGCGAGGATCATAAGTTCAACGTTTGAAGGCGAAACTGTAATGCTCCCTCGGATCCGACTAAATCTGTCGGAAGCTGAGGATATCCCTTTGCAGCGCTGCCAGTTCCCCATACAATCCTGCTTCGCAATGACGATCCATAAGGCGCAAGGGCAAACTATGGAGAATGTGCTGGTCTACCTGGAGAAACCGGTCTTCCAGCATGGTCAGCTGTATGTGGCGCTCAGTCGAGGGAAGAGGAAAGAGAACGTGCGAGTTTATGTAAATGGAGGATCGTCGACAAAGAACATCGTCATCAGAAGTGTCCTCTGACAACAAAATCGTGGTAGTCCACGGGTCGCGTGTTTTTTCTAAAAAAAAAAAAACAAACAAAAAAAAACACTGATCGGAGATAAGGGCCGAAATCACGTGTCACAGATAAGTGATTTAGAACGCTGGAGAGGTGAGCCTTATGGCTTGCTGGCCCAAATAATCTCCCTGATGATGTCCAGCGTTCGCTTTAGTTCTATTCTCATATCTATTCAAAC
The DNA here is from genome assembly GCF_964187855.1 of Myxine glutinosa. Taxonomy (NCBI): domain Eukaryota; kingdom Metazoa; phylum Chordata; class Myxini; order Myxiniformes; family Myxinidae; genus Myxine; species Myxine glutinosa. The sequence continues at coordinate 179,192,678 of NC_136267.1, forward strand.
TGACTGACCCAACGGGTCATGGGGCGTCTAGTATATATATATATATATATATATATATATATATATATATATATATATATATATATATATATATATATATATATATGTATATATCTGTGTCCTCTGTCCACTAAACTTCCTCTTCCTTGATGTTGAAGGTATTATGCAATTCATCTCCGAGGGTCTTCAACTCTTCATGGTTTGGTTCAATATCAATAACATCAATGAATAAGAATGACATTAAGAATAGTTCAACCTGAATGAATAAGAGTGACTTGTGAATGTGACAGCTCTTCCATTAGCCTTGGAGACTGTATTGGGAGGATGGAGCAACATGGTTTGGACAGGTAACTAACTTGAAACGGCTTCTTTTTTTTTTTTTAACCTTTATTAAATAATGCTTTATTGATGAAAAGTTGTAAAGTTTGGATTTTATCATTCCTAGGTAAGACTGATTACATTTCTCACTAAGACTATATGAAGAATCAATATGCAAATGACTTCACCTTCAAAAAGTTTCATTTGTTTTTTCTGATATTGTATTGATCTTATATTGATTTTGCCTCCGTAATAGATTATTAAACCTCCCCCTTTTTTCCGATACTATGGGATAGTGTGAGGTCTACCGCTGTTGTCGGGTTTGTTTCTTCAGTTAATGCCCCCAAATTTAACAAAGTTCCGGGGAGCTTATGCTATGGCGCGTTGTCCGTCCGTCCGTAAACACTTGCAACTTCTTCTCCGAAACAGCTGATGGGATTGTGACCAAACTTGGCACAAATTATACTTGTTGGGTTGTGACTAAAGTTTGTTCACGGCATTTAAAAAAAGAAGGGGTTTAAGGGGTTTTACCAGGGGTCAAAACGGATTCAAGTTTGAATGAATGAATATGAATTTGCTTTTTTCTCAGAAACTACACACAATATTTCGATGAAACTTGACCACAACCTTCATCACCTGTGATGTACCGAAGTTTGTTCACGGCATTAAAAAAATCTGCCCCTTTAGGGGTTTCACAGGGGGGGGGGGGTTGCCCCCCAAAATAGGTATTTTCTTCTCTGTTTAAAGTCATGATTATGTTAGTATGGTTCTCCATGCTGCGCTGTCTTCTAGCAACCATTGAAATTGTTTTAAAATACCTTTAGTCAGTGCAGTAATACTGTTTATTCTACCAGGTGAGTGCCCAGGGGTATTGCCCCTATGTTTAATGGCACCCTAGACTTTCTTAAACCCCGAGGAGTCCTAAACCAACACTTAGGTTATTTTTTGGGGGGTTTATTTTCTTCCCTTTTTTCTGTCAATTTCCGAGCTGTATTTCAGAGCCGGCTTCCGGAATAAAATAAATAATGTGAATCCAAAGTATGCGAGGTTGATATAATTTGACCTTGACCTAATTTTAAGGTCATGACCCAATTATAGACATTTTTACATTTTCACTATAACTCGACTGAGTTTTGTCCAATCTCAACTCGTTCTTCTATGAAGTGTAGCGTGCCCTCTTGACCCCACCATCAACCCAACTCCCTCGTTTCCAACCAAATCCTTCATGTGCTTCCCCATAATCCCTAGGTTTTCTTAATTATTCGCGAACTATTTTCGTGAACATAGCTGATCAATTTTCACAAGCTCAGATCGAGCATGCAACCCACAGACCAACGGTGTTTATTTCACATCCGTGAACCATGACCCAGGGACACCCCTTTACTCCTTCCTCCAGAATAATAGCGAGACCTTTCCAAAGGGAAGTCTCATGCTGTTGGCTCAGATGTCTGTCTGTCCATCTACTATTGCTCAAATGCATAATAACATGAAGCTTAACTTTCGTACATTTTCTCATCTTTATAATTGAAAAATTGATTACATTTTGAGCAATGCCGAATTGAAATCACATCGATGAAGCAATATTCCAAAGTAGCCAAAGTAGTTGGAATGCAAAGTCATCAAAAGATGAAATTTCCCAAAACAATGGCATTCCTGTTAAACCTTTGGTGCTTTTTCACAACTAGCAACGGTACCCGCCCAACGGTACCAATTGGGAGGCCCAAATGAAAAGGCAAAATATCAGGAATTGAAGGCTTTTTTTATTTTAAACGATTTATATAAACATCCGTTAAATCATATCACACGCAAATCATCAAAATCTAAACAGTATTTGTAGAATTTCAATAAAAGCCACATCACTGTTCATATCGGTAAATATTATTCCATCGTGTTTGGAAAAACTGGAAAATTGGAAAAATTGGAAATTGGAAAAATTCGAAAATTGGGGAAAATTTTGAAAAACAATATAGCCTATTTTACTCCAGGGGGTCCCAGGTTTACCCACCCAAAATTTCGTTGCGATCGGTTCAGCCGATTTTGCGGTACCTGTGAACAGATGGACAGACAGTGGACAGTGAATTATAGTAAGATAGTATAATGGACGCCAAAGACCGAGGATTCGTCTTCTATCTTCCTAGTACTTAAAGGTTCATCCAAAACTTGCATGTGGTGGGGAAGGGATACTCAAGTGAAGAAAGTGATTTTTTTTAAATGGAGGAAAGGGTAATTGGAGATGAAAGAATAAAAAAGAAAGCATTTGGAAGTAGATAAATTAAAATTCAACCTACCAACCAATTTTCATATGTTTTATACGAATTATGCAGAGGATCCCAAATTGAACATCGAATTCGAGTTAGTTGGCGTTGGTTTACATTACCAGTTGGTGTTTCGTTGTGTTTGTTTACTGATTACATGAACTTCTGCATCTACACGTATTGGTCTGAACATGCGGCTGTAGTTTTACTACATGGTTTCCTCGAAGAAGAATAACAATGGTGTTTCACCAGGTGAAGTAGAAACTTGCAGATCATTATCCAAGGCATGCTTTTCTGAGTTTATGGTCTCTGTTTTGCAACTGCCTTGTGGTCTGAATATACATGCTGTTAGATACAGCTGAACTGTATCCAATGAAAGCCACAGCTGGTCTATTCTCAAAGGGCCGAAATAATATTAATTGACTTGAAAATGACAGATACTAAGATAGCATTGGTATCAACAAGTAACTTGATTATCGAGTGTCCCCTAGTACCTCTCAAATTTGTGTTTGCCGATTGTTATAAGCCGATTACATTATTTCTGATGTCATTTCAAACACGTGCCTTAGAAGGAAGGCATGGTGTGCGTGCCTCGGTGACTTATTGCATTACGAGTGTGGATCAGCTGGCAAATCGCCCGGTGTACTTATACGAGACCAATTGAGACTTATACGAGACTTATACGGTGTACTTATACGAGATTGGTGCACAACCAATGGGAGAGGAATGCTCTCTGGAGTCACTAAAAGATGCAACCTCTCTTGGGCAAGCCAAATCTCCAAGTTGGAGCTGAAGGCTAGTTGATGCCTTGGGATATTCCCAGAGCCAAGTTTCATTCTGAAGCATTCAAAGTTCAATGCAGTGTACAAGGCCTTCATCCAAAGCAATAGGAACTATGTATATCCACTCTTGACTGGTGCAGCTACTTCTCAATCCCAGGTTCTCCTGTGGTGCCCCAATCCCAGGTCATCGGAGTTTGTGCCTCCTGCTAAAACAGGCAATGTCTCAGAATCCGTTTCTCATTTTGCAAACCACTAGGCCTCGGTTTTTCCCTCTGCTCAGCCTCCGCCACTCCAGGTCGCACATGCACACACACTTCCAGAAATCCACACCATATCATTTACCACATGTCAGAGCTTTCAATCCTTCATTCCACCTTTCTCTCATCTGTGAAAACAACTCCCTGTGTCTGTTGTCTCATGCCCATTTCCTCCAATCCTTCAAGACTGCCACACATTACCACCTTGCGGTATCTCCCGTATCAACCACAGAGCTTTTCCACACTTGCTGATCTCTACATGTATTACTGCCTGCTACTCCCATTATAATACTATGGACATCTGTGTAGTGTATTCCTGAATGTCTTGCCCCCCTGCCCTCAGCCTTTTTGTCAGTCTGTTAACCCCGTCAACCTTGTCGTTTAGCTGTATGGCTGGGCCGTAATTTGTGTAGAAAAAAACAATTTAAAAAAAAACAAGCAAGTAAGCAGCACGTACCAACTTATGGCTCTGCTCAAAAAAAAGTTGCGCTCCGCTCAAAAAACAACTTATGGTTGTTCGTCTGGGCTCTATCCTAAGGACCATAGGCCTCTCTCCTTTTACGTTTTTGGTACGACTCGGCCGCGGTTCAAGCCGCCAATCTCCTGGAATCACAGCAGATGCTCTAACCGGTTACCTGTGCTGGTGCTGCGGCCTATCACCTATCTCTTCTTGACAGAATCCAGCGACGTGTTGCCATTCTGGTGGAACAGGAGTTGCCATCATTCCTGGAAACTCTCTCAATCCACAGCTCTGTTGTTTCCTTGAGCCTTTTCTCCAGATATTACCATGGAATGTGCTCTGAGGGTCTATCACAGGTTGTTCCACCTAAACATACTTTCAGTCACTGTACACAATTCACAGCTTCTTCCCATCCATACAATGTATGTGTCACAAGGAGTAAGACTACGAGGTATTCTTCTCGTTTTTTTCCCCGCACGGCATCACTGCCAGACGGCACCTGGACCAGACGGCATCAGCCCACGGGTCCTAAAATCCTGCTCTGCCGCTCTATCTCACCCTCTCTCTGTTCTTTTCACGCTCTCTTTTGCTCAAGGTCACCTGCCAGCATCTTGGAAATCAGCAAACATTACCGCTTTACACAAAAAATGTGCAAAAACAGATCCTTGCAACTACAGACCAATCAGCCTGCTTCCAATTATCAGCAAAGTCATGGAATCCATCATTGCTTCGGATATCAAATCCTTCCTCTTCTCCAATGGCTTTATCTCTGATCATCAATTTGGATTCAGACCAGGTCATTCTACTCTGGACATGTTGCTTCTGCTGTCTCAACAATGGATGGAGGTCCTCAATGCCAAACAGGAAATCAGAGCTGTCTCACTTGACATATCACGTGCCTTCGATACGGTCTGGCACCCAGCTCTGCTCACCAAACTCTCCTCCTATGGTATCCATGGAAATCTCCACTCATGGCTTGCGGCCTTCCTCTCTGGTCGTAGGCAACGTGTGGCCCTGAATGGATTTCTCTCATCTCCCCTTCCCGTTCAGGCTGGAGTTCCCCAAGGTAGTGTTCTAGGCCCTGTGGTATTTCTGGTCTTCATCAATGATCTCTCTGACTCTCTGGAAAATCCTCTCTATCTCTTTGCTGATGACTCCACTATCTGCCGCTCCATTCCTCATCCCTCAGATCGGCAGTCTGCAGCCTCCTCACTCTCTGCAGACCTGGATAAAATCACAAACTGGTCAAACAAGTGGAACATGTCTTTCAATCCTGACAAATCTCACACTCTTACAATGTCTCTCCGAAAGACCGACTAGAAAACCCTCCCATCTACTTTCTCAACAATCCTCTCCAAGAAGTTCTGTCGCTCAAGCTTTTGGGTCTCACTATCTGCCATGATCTTTCTTGGGAAAACCACATTTCCAAGCTGGCCTCCAAAGCCAGTCGCCGACTGGACATCCTCCGTCATGCGAAGTCCTTCCTTGGCACACCTGAGCTCCTCACCACATACAAGGCTTTCATCCACAGCTGAATGCTCCCCCCTCTGGGCTGGTGCTCCTGCCTCACACCGAGCTCGGCTTCACGCTGTTGAAACCAAAGCTTTCAGAATCATTGGAATCTCCTGCGATGAAGTTAACTCCGGGGGCCTTTCACTCACTCACCGCAGGCAGGTTGGTGGTCTTTCTGTCTTCTACCGACTCCTCTCCGGCCTTGCCCCCCCCCCAGCTCTCTCTGTGCTCTGTCCCCCAATATTCCTTCAGGTCGCACAAGATCTGCCTGCAACCCTCTTATGGTTAAACTGCCAAAATCTAGGCTCTCTGCTCACCTTCACTCTTTCATTCCCCTTTTCTCCCGCCTCTGGAACAAACTCCCCCACTCCCTTCAATCCCACTCCTCCCTCCAGGTCTTTAAAGCAGCTGTTCACCACCATCTCTTATGGTGATCCCCCATCCAAAACCTTGATCTTTTCTACCCCCGCTAATTCACCCGAGATACACTTTTATTTTGTTTTTTTTTGAAATTCCAACTTCTTTCCTGGAAGTCCTTGCAGTGTTCATATGTGTTATACCTCTCCCACCTCCCCCAAAGCCCTCCCCCTCCCACATTTCTCCTGATGTCCCTGCTCTCAAATGTTGTGTTTGTGTCCTTCCCCCTCTCTCCCCATCTTGTCTACCGCTCCACTTGTTTTTGTGTTTTATGTGTCGGTTTGACTTTTTGTGTGATTAATGTTAGCTCTTTCACGAGCCTCGATCTTGTATACAACACAAAAAAAAAAAAAAAAAAAAAAACTGGAACAGTTTACCAGCATCCTACCTCCCTCCCTCAATCATTCAAGAGGATTCCTCCTTTCTGTTTAAAATACATACTTTCACTTGCGTAGCCCCCACCTCAAGTGGCCTTAAAGGAATTGTGGCAGGTGATATCTCGTAAAAAATGTAAATAAAATAAATAAATTTAATTTCAAGTAAAATTAAGGCATCTTTTGTGTGGAAAGAATACCACTAAATATACCATTTCCTCTTATAGTCGTACCTGTGATGGGTGGTAACGTGGGCTCAACCATATTGCAGAAGTCTGTGTGGCAGCAGAGGACATTCGTAACCTGCACGTCATGGTCGAAAGAGCTGACGCACATGAAGGGTCGATCCGCCGGCACGAGACGCTCATGATCAATGCACTCGCGATTGTGGATGAGGTCGCCATGTCGTTGCTTACGTTTCACTGACGCAAGGCAGGCACCATCCGTCACACACGTATAATTGTCCAAACTGCAGTGAAGGCAGAAGCATCTGAGAGCTGTGGAAATGGGAAGAAGTGAAGGCACGTTTTAGTCAACCACAGTGAGTTTTGAAGTTTTGAACTACCCGACCCCCCCAATCAAGCTGTTTGCATCAAAAGTAATGAAAAGCATTTAAAATTGCTGGCATTTGGCATTAGATAGCATACCACGTGACCTTCTGTAACTCGAACAAACTACCGTAAACTTGGCTATCACTTCACCGTAATGTAGTGCTCCATTTAATCAATTAATTACAAGTATCTGTAACTACCTCTGCCACAGGTGGACGGAGGTTATGTTCTCACCTCTGTCTGTCTGTGAGCAGGACATCTCAAAAGATTCGGACAAAACTTAGTAGACAGTTTGGGTGTGTGACAAGGACGAATTGATTCAATTTTGGTGAGGATCCGGATCCGGATACAGATACGAGAAGTTTTTGCTTTTTTAAGGGATGCTTCACATTGAAAGACCATATAGCACGTCATTTCAAAAAGGTTGTGCCTGAATTATGATAAAACTTAGTTGAGGAGTGTGTAGTTGACGAGAACAAGACGATTAGATTTTGCTTCAGGTCCGAATGCAGATCCGGCCTATCTGTGGATACAAAATGGACGCTGTTCAGTCTGGCAGGTATGCGCTCCAACGAGTATCATTCTTGTTAATATACGTTTTTATTCCTTCATTCATTCCAATAAAAAGTGTGAGCCAAGTATAAGGATAAGCAGTGGCGATGCATTAATTATTGTACAAAATATTTGCATCAAATTATTACAAGTTAAACTTTAGCATATATGTATGTTTACTTGTGGCTGGGAGTACTATAGTACCTAACCCATAGGCGTAGTGATTGGGGGGAGGGCGGCAGACGGAAATAACCCCCATTCCCTCCTCTCCTCCTCATCCTCTACCACTTCTCCACCTCCCTTTCCTCTTTGCCCTCCCCCTCAAGCTCCTCCTCTCTTCCCCTCCTCCCCCCCCCCCCCCCCCCCCAAACCTCTCAATATTCCCGTCAGCGAAACGATTGTGTTGCCCTAAAACTCCGGGCAACTTTGCTAGAAAAAACATTCACCCACCTCTAAAGATTTCACATTTTGATGCCACCTGAGCTTATTTCATGGTACCTTTCAATCAAAGTTGATACATCGAGTCTTTACAAACTGCTTCAAAGTGATAAACCTAAAAAATGCAGATACAACGTGAATACGTTTGATTAACAGAGAAAATCGGATGATTCTCAGTTGCATAAGTATTGAAACTCTTTGCCGAGTTAACCCCAAACTCACTGCAAGAGCAAATTATTTGTTTAAAAGGTTACAAAATAAATGTAATAGGTTTCACCTGCATTTAATCGGCGGTTTAACTTAACATTAAGCTCCCTCTCTTATCTAAGGAGTTTTAAGGTGCAACTCACTCGGTCAACCAACAAGGCAAACATGAAGACCAGGAAGCTTTCCATTGAAGTCAGACATAAAGTGGTGGAGAAGCACCATTCAGGAGGGGGTTATAAATAATATTTCAAAGTCATTCATTATCCCTTTGAGTACGATGAAATCTATCACGAAGTAGTGGAGGATTAATCATACCACCCAGACTCTACCAAGATCAGGTCACCCATCCAAACTCAACAGGTCAAGCAGGAAACTGGTTCGGGATGTCAGTATAAAACCAACAATGACTTTTAAAGATATTACTGAAAAAGACGCATCCAAACGCTTGTATAGAATTTGCAAAAAGCCTCTTAATGAAACTACCGGCAGGTGAAGAAGAGTTTTGGGGTCAGGCGAGACAGAAATTGAACTTTTTGGTCCAAATTCAAAGCGTTATGTCTGGAGCAAGCCTACGACTGCACATCACCTCATCAACATAATAATTTTGCAACCAGTGAATGTTGATTCATACATGTTTTTTGCATGTATTCCTGACATGTAACCAACCTCCTTCAACTAAAACAGTGTTTAGCTTGATCTCTTCAATTATGAATAAAAAGTTGATTTGGAAAAATTGTTTCTACATAATTCGTAATTCATTTAACTGTGGTATTATTGGTAGGGGTGAATACTGTTATGAATTAGCGGTAGAGGAATATCGAGATCCAGGTAGATCTGCATAGGTAGGTGCTCGACTGTCATGATAGGGAACCTCACCTGTAATAAGTTCTGTGTGTCGCCCGAATGTCGGATTAAGCTTGTGTCTTCGTCCCCGCCACAACGGGGTGGGGCATGCTAATTAGTACAGTGATTATGGGTAAAATTCCCTTGTGTGTCCATTCCCTCTGTGAGAAACCCAGTGTCCCTTATGGCAATACATCCTATAGACACTTAGGCCCATTAGTGCACCACACATTAAATAATCGCCCCCGCTGCCACAATGACTTTGGAAGAGCCAACAGGCAGCAGCCAAGCAGTACGCCACCATGGGCGACAAACCTTGTGCCAGGCAGGCTGGAGCCAAGCCCAGGAGAACGTGTAATTGGTTGGGGTAAGAAGCTGGCCACTGATTGGTGAAAGGAAGGTGGAAGGAAGTGGTACACTGATTGGCCACCGATCGTTGACACCTCGGCCAATCAGTGCGGAAGGCGCGAACATTCGGCCAATCAGTGCGAAAGGCGCAAAACCACTAATTTGAAGCAGGTCGCTGATTAGAGGGCAAGGGCCGGTGACGTCAGAAGGCAGGAAAGACCACAAAGAAATGAGGACTGGTTGGTAGAGAGAGAGAGAGCTGGCGTCACACTGCAAGTGACAAAACGACTCGCTCGCCAGCTCCAGCTCCAGCTCTTTCTCTTTCTCTTTCTCTTTCTCTTTCTCTTTCTCTTTCTCTCTCTCTCTCTCTCTCTCTCTCTCTCTCTCTCTCTCCCTCTCTCTCTATCTCGCTTTGGTTTCTGCCCTTCCCAGACCTTCCTTCTGCCCTTGCTTTTCATTCCGTTTGGACTTTTCTTCCTGTGCCATCTGCGAATTTGCCTGCTTGACGACGGACGTTGGAGCACCGTCGATTCTCCTCCCTGGCGTCCACGTACGAGCAAGGCTTGCTGCTGGAGCAGACGAGACCGTGGCGAGTGGGTGGCTCGGGGCCTGGCAGCGGGTGAGCGGGTGCACATTAAGGCCTTTCTTCGCGCCAACCAGAGCCGCGTTGGATGACGGACGCTGCACATCCAGACAGATAAGCACAGACACGCAAACAACGGTTCCTTTAATTCGTTCTCCCATCGTGTGTATTTGAAGTGTGTGTGTAAAAGCGCTCAATAGGGGGTTTAGTTTTTATCGTTGCGCTCCATTGTTCTCGGGTTCCGTAATAAATATTTCTTTCTTGTACATTTAACCCCCGTGTTCGTTTTGAGTTAATTTCCTACAGGAACGGAGCTGTCGGTGAGATCGCTACAGGTAAGAGCTCGCCGCTTCTTCCTCTTCCTTCTTCCTCCCATGCTTGTATAGTCAAAGTCCGTCATTGAATAAACGCCGCCATTTAAGTTTGTTTGGCCATCCACGAGCCCACGGTATTAACCGAGGGCATTCACGTGACAATACTTTTGCAGTCCCCGATATAATCACGATGTGTGTGTGTGTGTGTGTGTGTGTGTGTGTGTGTGTGTGTGTGTGTGTGTGTGTGTGTGTGTGTGTGTGTGTGTGTGTGTGTGTGTGTGTGTGTGTTGCCACCATCGTTCGTCATCCCCACTCACAAGTCTCCAAGACTGAATGGAGCCTTCCCTGGTTCCGATGTCCCCTTGAGGAAATGCCCCGCTGAGTATGGTGAGAAAAGCAGTGCCATTGTTATGACGTTGCCGGTACCCAGAGTATCCTGGGAAGTGATGGTAGTGACGGCACTTCCCCCAAGCTCAGTGGCTGTGTTAAGTGTTTGTCTCATCAGTATGTATGTCTGTGTGTGTGTGTGTGTGTGTGTGTGTGTGTGTGTGTGTGTGTGTGTGTGTGTGTGTGTGTGTGTGTGTGTGTGTGTGTGTGTGTGTGTGTCAGCTCTATTATGAGCCTTAGCCAAAGTATTAAAAATAAAACTAATCTTCAACCCAGCAAGGAACTCATGGACCAAGCAGTCTCCTCATTTGTGCTCTCTTTCACCCTCCACCTCCAGGGGTTCGCCCAATCCTACCCGGGGAAATCCTTGCTAGCCCGGATATGGAGTACCACTCCTACCGGTCGCCGTGACCATAAGCAGGCCCAATGAAGCTCTGTTTCATTCATTCATGGCAGGAAGGAGTGACACCACGAGGGGAGGGAGTCAGCAAAAGGGAGTCATCCTCGGTGGTAGAGAGTCGACAAAGTGCACCAAGCTGCATGGCTTAGCCACTTCCCAAATGCCTCAGCCTTACCGAAGCTGTTATATTCATTGCAGTCTTTGTTCCCATTGGTACTCGGCGGGATGGAGTGGACAAAGCCCTCCCGGCTGCATGGTGTGTGTGTTTCCTGAAGCGCCGAGGGGCATGATGCAGACATGCTCGCGGACACCTCTCAAGATCTGGTCTCACCCTTGGCTGTTCGTTGCTGTGCCGATGGCTGTGCACTTGCTCTATGAATGGTGGGCAAGGAGGGGAAACGGAGAATCAGGCCGATAACTGGGCACTCTGGGCTGTGCGAGTCCCGAGCTGTGAAACACAGAAAGAGGAGAGCTTTTTGGTCCTGGTTCTGTGTGTCTCAGAGCAGGACGGGTTCTGTGTCACTGGCTGGACACCGACTCGGCCATGCCACACGATCGTCCCACCTTGTATAACGCTTGCTGTGCTGGTCCAGTGCATGTGCTCGCGGTGTCCCGGCTATGCAACATAGCACACGTGACACACACGGAGTTGCAAAAACCCATATGGAACAGTCATTTGTGGACTGTGATGAATGGTATGAAAACGGTACAGAGGGGGTGATTTAAGAAGAAACACGGATGGGAGAAAGAGACAGACATGTGGATAAAAGGGAGAAAGGAAATCGAACAATACATATTCTGCTGAAAGCCAATTGGGGTTTACAAACACTTGTGTCGATACTCATTAGGATACAACTACAGAATAATTAACCCCTCGTTACCCCAAAGTCATTATTTTTGTAACAATATATTCTCTTGGCTCTAATATTAGATGGTGGTCAGATTCGAAAGCAAATATTTGTATCCAGAGTATGCAAGCATTTTGCCTTGGAGAAATCTAACGATAACAAGTTTCACCTCCATTGTGAAACTCGCTCAACATGCAGCCGCCACCATCACACCTCCACTGAACGCGACAACATCTGCGCCTTTATCCACGTTGGCAAACAGTTTGCGACCTGGCAGATTTACCGTGCTTCGTGGATCATATGTGGCATCGCATGATCAATTTCATCAAGTCCAGTTCAAGGCAAGCACTAAATCCCATCAGGTGAGCATGCACTCACAAAGTAAATACAGGCACGACCTTTACAAAGATGTCCAATCGTGCTCGTCCCTCACTCCAGGCCTTACTTTGTTTTCTTTTGCATTTCAGAGAACATGTTGTGTAGATCATTCAATTGAACGCAATGACCTTTCGTTCAGCAAGATAAAGGACTGTAGATCCTTGGAAAGAAAAAAAGAAGAGATTTCGAAGTTTGGATTGTTTTTGTTGTCCTCATCCTCCACTTCCCTTCATAAGGGTTGAGGTCCGATGGCACCAAGCTCCTGCCCTGCCTTGAATTGTATCTGTATAAAATATCCTTGACAGCATCACTCAGCAAACATTTTAAGGCTCTGTTGAATGCAAGCGTTAAAAAATTGTTCATTTGGAATTTACAATCAAATCGACAAACTAGCTTTTGTTGGAAACCATAAAGGACAATCTACGCACGAGGCACGCAAAAGGCACTTCCCTGCATGCGCAACAGAGGATGTGCAGGCTAGAGGTGGAGTATGCATACCTCTGAGCTATCCTGCAAGCCCCTTCCACCAACCTTCGATCCTCTCCCTCCCTCTCCTTTTCTCCCAACTCCTCCCCTTCCTCTTCTTCATTTGTGCCCCACCTTCACTCCTCCCCTCTCCTGACCTCCCCTCTATCCCCCCTTTTTCCAAACCACTTTCCTCCACCCCCTACTTGAGTAATATGTAAATGGCCCATAACTGTATAGAAGTTATCACTTTTCACTTCTGTCGGATGGGGGAGGAATCCCTCCAATGATGGAGAATTTGTGGAATGGGGTAGGTATTGGGGTCGGGTTTACCAAATGATCAATCTCTCCATAGAACAGGATTAGAGCAAAAATCATCAATCTCTTCATATTCCACTGGCCATGCCAATACGATGATGCTTCGGTGCCCGATTGTTCAACTTAATTTTTAGAAGACCCGGTGGCCTAAGCTTGAGGGTATCAATGGAGTGGAACAAACACGTTTTTAAAGAGGACAAACATTTCACACGAGTTTGCAAACACCAAAAATGGCTGCGATATCAATTTTCAATTGCAAGTTATGTCCCCGATTAAAAATAAAAACTTCCAAAGTCAGTCACAGGATTGCCAAAAGCACCAAATAGTCCAGGAGTGGGATCGTAGTAGTAGCGGCCACGTCCTAAAGGCTTTTGCTTCGTACAGATGGCCGTCGTCGACAAAAGCCTGGCGAGCCGGTCACACTGCACCCTTTGCCCCATGGCAGATGCAGCGACGTGACGTGCGGAGCATTGTTTACAGGCTTTGGGCAGCCTCCATCAAGGCGGTGCTTTCCAAGGCGAGGATAAACGAAGGGCTAGTGAGGGAGCAGTTGGTATGGGGATGGAAGGAGACCGACGATCCATCAAAACCTGCCATGAATGTGCTTTTTAGTACACACCCTCGAGGCATAATTGCACCTTTGACCTCTCCTGTTTTTCGGCCTTTCAAATGGCTGCCGGGGTGGAACTTCAGTACAAAAGCGGCTTCGACATCCCAGCAGAGAAATAAAGTTGAGGGAGAAAGCAAATGACAAAGGTCGGCATTAAATAAGGTATTGTAAAGAGGAGAAGAAGAAATATAGTCCAACAAAAACCAGCAATCTTTCCGATCACAACTTACACCAACACTGCAAATTTCAGACAGACTTAACCTGAGGATTCTATCCACTAAGCCTCGTATAGAGAAAGTTGCTGCTCTAAAGGCCGTCTGAAAATATACACAAAAATTGTGTGACTTCCCCCATCCGACATTTTCTCCCCAAACACCACACTTCTCAAAAGTACAAAGAATTGAATAAAAGGCATGCATCATGTGCCCCAGGCTGAGTTTTAAACCAGCACTCCAGGTTAGAAATAACTTTGAAAAGTTGCAGCCTTATGAAGAATACATTTATTCCAAGGCCGAAACCTTGATATTCGATACACGTTTGTTGTTGAATCTCCACACTCCACGGTGTTGTGGGTGTGGAGTAATAGCGGCAGCTAGATGGCAAGCTTTAAACCGAGCAATTCAGCACGAATAATGATACAACTGCTTCAATGAAGCTGGTCAATTGTCTTCACATACACGACATGGCCAAAAGTATGCGGACACTCATTCTAATCAGTGGATTCGGCTATTTCAGCCACACCCATTGCTGACAGGTTTATATAATCAAACACATCCATGCAATCTCCATAGACAAACATTGGCAGGAGACCGTCATATGATGCCACCTTTCCTACAAGTCGGTTCGTTAAATTTCTGCCCTGCTAGAGCTGCCCCGGTCAACTGTAAGTGCTGTTATTGTGAAGTGGAAACGTCTTTGAGCAACAACAGCTCAGCCACGAAGTGGTAGGCCACACGAGCTCACAGAATGGGGCCGCCGAATGCTGAAGCGCATAGCGTGTAAAGGTTGTATGTCCTCGATTGCAACACTCAATACCAAGTTCCAAACTGCCTCTGGAAGCAATGTCAGCACAACAATCTGTTCGTCAGGAGCTTCATTAAATGGGGTTCCATGGCCGAGCAGCCACACAGAAGCCTAAGATCACCATGCACAATGCCAAGCATCAGCTGGAGCGGTGAAAAGCTCGCCGCCATTGGACGCTGGAGCAGTGGAAACACGTTGTCTGGAGTGATAAATCACGCTTCACCATCTGGCAGCCCGACGGACAAATCTGGGTTTGGCACATGCCAAGAGAACGCTACCTGCCAGAATGCATAGTCCCAACTGTAAAGTTTGATGGAGGAGGAATAATGGTCTGAGCTGTTTTCATGGTTCAGGCTAGGCCCATTAGTTCCAGTGAAGGGAAATTTTAATGCTACAGCATACAATGACATTCTAGATGATTGTGTGCTTCCAATTTTGTGGCAATAGTTTAGGGAAGGCCCTTTCCTGTTTCAGCATGACAATGCCCCCGTGCACCCAGTGAAGTCCATACAGAAATGGTTTGTCGAGATCGGTGTGGAAGAACTTGACTGGCCTGCACAGAGCCCTGACCTCAATCCCATCGAACACCTTTGGGATGAATTGGAATGCCAACTGCAAGCCAAGCCTAATCGCCCAACATCAGTGCCCGACCTCACTAATGCTCTTGTGGCTGAATGGAAGCAAATCCCCGCAACAATGTTCCAACATTTAGTGGAAATCCTTCCCAGAAGAGTGGAGGCTGTTATAACAGCAAAGGGAGGAACAACTCCATATTGATTCCCATGATTTTGGAAGGAGATGTTCAACAAGCACATACGGGTGTGATGTTTGGGTGTCCACATACTTTTGGCCATGTAGTGTACCTACCGATGAGGTGATGAAGCAGCTTTTTGTAAACAAGGATTGTCTGCAGCTAGTGCCCTCACAAAAAAACATCTACTGAACGAAAAGCTCCAGTATTGATGCATCTACCACAAGAAAACAAGAACTAGAACAGCATTCTGTGGAGCGTGTACCTCTGCAAGGCTGAACAGTTCATGTTTTGTATCCCACTGTTAGGCCAGATCTGCATCCGTATCTTCGCCAACATCAAATCAATTCGTCCTCGTCAAAAAACTAACCCATCCACTAAATTTTGTCTGAATCAGACCTTAACTTCCTTAGATATCCTGCTCACAGAAAGACAGACAAACAAACACACAGACAGACAGGCGTACAAACAAGAAAGTCATAAAGATGTCGTGCAGAGCACAACACTTGCAAAATCCCTCAAAAAAGTTTTCTTTTTGTATACTAAGTCTAGCCTTGTAGAAGACCGATCACATAGAACATATAACAAGAAAAAGAGCAATCAGAGATTGCAAACCCTCACCAGGATGTATTTTCAGTGTTTGTTAAGGCTTTTGTGTTAAAACAAATATGGCGGCCAAACCACGTGACCGATGACGTCATCATTATTTTTTCCCTAAACTAATTTATTCCTAGATTATGCTCAAGAAATTTCATCTTCATCAGATTAAGTTTTGTACTTGTCGAATTATGATGTCATAATGGAGGCACCTATGACATCATTATTAACATATTTTTTTCCCCATGGAGAGTTCTTTACAATGAGCCATGTCTCAATTTTTTCTATTCAGCGCTTTCGGAGATATAGAGGTGCAAAGTTTTTCGGTTTTCCCAAGATGGCGGCCGAACCACGTGACCTATGACATCATAAATATAATTAAAACATTCTACAGGTGGAGTTGCACCTATCGTGAAAATTTCCTGTCAATCGGACGAACGGTTGCAGAGAAAATCATATTTATTCTGTGCGGACAAACAAACAAACAGACAAACAAACAAACGGACTCAAATGCACCACCCTCTCCTCTGGCGAGGGTAATAACGGAAGTGGGGGATAAGAGGTGGAGATAGAGGTCGGCACAACAACAGTAAAGAACAGGGACATCAGGAGATCTGCAGAAGGGAGAGGGCCGGGGCAGGGTACACGAGATAAACAAGATGGACACTACAAGGACTTTCAGGAAAGAAAACGGAATTTTAAAAAGGTGGATTTGGGGTGGATTAACAGGGGTAGAAAAGATCAAAGTTTTGGATGGGGGAAGATAAGAGATGGTGGTGAACAGCTGTTTTAAAGACCTGGAGGGAGGAGTGGGATTGAAGAGAGTGAGGGAGTTTGTTCCAGAGGTGGGAGAAAAGAGGAATGAAGGAGTGAAGGTGAATAGAGAGTCTTGATGTTGGCAATTTCAACAGGAGAGGGTTGCTGGCAGATCTTGTGTGACCTGTAGGAATATTTGGAGGACAGAGCACAGACAGAGCTGGGGGAGCAAGGCCAGAGAGGAGTCGGTAGAAGACAGAAAGACTTTTAGAGCCTTTTAGAGAAAAACGAGAGATGAGAAAATTCCATTTAGAGCCAGACGTTGACAGCAGAAGAAGTCCGCAAGCCATGAGTGGAGATTTCCATGGATACCATAGGAGGAGAGTTTGGTGAGCAGAGCTGGGTGCCAGACCGTATCAAAGGCACGTGATATGTCAAGGGAGACAGCTCTGATTTCCTGTTTGACGTTGAGGACCCCCATCCATTGTTGAGACAGCAGAAGCAGCATGTACAGATTAGAATGACCTGGTCTGAATCCAAATTGATGATCCGTGATCAAGCCATTGGAGAAGAGGAAGGATTTGTTATCAGAAGCGATGATGGATTCCACGACCATGCTGATTACACTGGTCAACAGCCAAATTGGTTCTGACGTATTTTCAACTGTTTCTAAATACTTTGGTGCCCACGAAACCGAATCTGACCTTTAAAGTTCTCTATCACGTAACCTTGACGGAGTACATCATAAGTGTGGAAAAATCTTTCGAGCATGCGAATTTCTTGATTAAGTCTCAATAAGTCTATTTATTGTCACAAAAAATAATATGAACTTCAAGTTTTTATTTACATCACATAAAAAGTGCTTCTGAACTTTACTTTTGCGTTTGTCGGAGCAATCACTTTCACGCTGTGAAGTCCAACAGTAGTCGCCCATCATGTTTGGATTGAATAGGCCTTGATATCGAGTCTCCATGATGGCAATTTCCTGGTGAAACCTTTCTCCATGTTCATCTCTAACATCGCCACGATTTTGTGGAAAGAAGTCCAGATGGGAATGGAAGAAATGTATCTTGAGTGACATTCGAGCACCGAGCGCCTGGTAACTCTTCAACATCTTGTCCGCAAGCTCTTCATAATTTGGTGCTCGAAAGTTTCCAAGGTAATTGTTAGCAAGAGCCACAAAGCTATCCCAAGCAACGCTTTCCAGCTCAGATGGTCTCGTTACAAAGTCCTGATTGGTGAGTACAAGACCAATTTGAGGACCATTGAAAACACCGCCTTTACTTTGGCCTCAGATACCATGCCTCGGAACTTCATTAGCAAGTAGTGGAAGCCAGCACCATCTTGATCCATGGCCTTCACAAAGTTCTTCATCAAACCAAGTTTAAAATGAAGTGGTGGTAAGAATACCTTCTCAGGGTCAACAAGAGGTTTGTGAATTTCAAATGAAGTGGTATTCCTATGGTACACTGGTTCTCAAAAACTGGATGTGCTCGTGAAAATTGGATATCATAATCGAAATCTACACGTTCATGTTGGTTAGAATCACCTCAAAATATACTAGAACCATAAAAGTTTAAAATTTTGTTGACCAGTGTTATTGGAAGCCAGCTGATTGGTCTGTAGTTGAAAGGATCTGTATTTGCACCTTTTTGTGTAAAATGATAATGTTGGCTGATTTCCAAGCAGATGGGAGTTGACTTTGAGCAAGAGAGGGTGACGAGAACAGAGAGAGGGTGTGATAGAACAGCAGAGTTATGGCATGTGTGGTGATAGAGGCAAACGACGTGTGTTATGTCGCCACAAACGGGAAGGTCGAGGACGGAGAAGCAGGAATTCAGGGAGGCACTGGACGCATGGCAATGGTCGAGATGACTTTAACACGCATGCCGGAGTAGTGGAGCCGGGTGAAGAGGAACGTGTTGGTAAATTTGGTTGGGGAACGAGGAATATGGAGAGCTGCTGGAGCTGGCGGCGAGGAATGGGATGGCCATAGCCGGTTCATTCTTTCAAAAGCGGGAAAGCCACAAGATTACCTGTAGGAGTGGACAGCATCGAACAGGACTGGATTTGGTGGTGGTGACAAAACCGGGAGAGCATGTTACCACCCAGCACAAGCCTGTGGTATTTGTGGTGAGGATGAAGCAAAGGAGGGAGGTTAAGAGCAGAGGTCAGAAGGTTATTAGTTGGGGGAAGTGTAGAGGGAAAATCTCCAAGAGTACAAGGAGAGGGTGAGGGTCAGATACGAGTAACTTAGCGAAGAAGCAGAAGGTTTGGAGAAGGAGTGGAAGAAGTATGAAAAGGCATTTAGGAGAATTACAGAAGTGTTTTGTGGAAGGAATGACGTCAGGAAAAGGTACATTATTGAGGGATATAAACCAGGTATGGTGGACGGAGTAAATAGCGACGGCAGTTGGTAAAAAGAAGGAGGCTTGGAAGAGGATAGAAGAGATCAAGGATAGAGGGAGGCAGCCAGATGTGGGGTTGCTGCACCTGTATGGACAGGAGAAGAAAGCAGCAAGGAGAGCTGTGGATAAGGTGAGGAATGACATGGAAGAGGTGTACAACAAGTCGGAAGAGGATGGTGGAAGGAAGATGATCTATAAATTGCCTCGTGACAGGAACGAGGATAGCAAGGACATGAAGGGAGGGGCAGTGATTAAGAATGGAGACGGGAGGCTTGTGACAAAGATGGTGGGAAGGACATTTCAAAGAGCTGTTGAACCGGGAAGGAAGCAACGGCTTGCTGCAGCTACCGAGTTATGTGGAGGGGAAAGGGGGGTTGGTGGAGGTCACGGAAGAGGTCGGAGTCAGGTGGACGAAGAGGTTGTTGAATGTATGTATGAGAGATGGGTCAATTCCAGAGGAGTGGAGGGCAGGGTAATTGTGCCGATATGGAAGGGGTGCTTCCTGTGTCCTGTGTTAATTGTGCCGATCCCTGTGTCCAGGGACGTACATGGAACAAGTACAGGGCAGTACACTCCTTTGTCTCGTCATGAGGATGCTGGAGAGGGTTTTGGATGGGAGGCTAACATGTGAACCCTTGATGGGATTTTGACCAACGTTGGTACAAGTATGTATTGTATTGCAAAGATGAACTGATTTAATTTTGGGGTCAAGAGGTCAAAGGTTAGAGTCTGCAATAGGTTTTTGTAACCACGATAACAAGAACTCCTAAAGGGAACCAAGTCAAACTTGGTACAAGTATGTATGATGATGTAAAGATGAACGGATTCGATTATGGGGTCAAATGGTCAAAGTTCTGAAGTCCCGTTTGGTAGAGATTCAGTTACTGTGCTAACCTGGACACAGTGATGGGAGTTTGACCAAACTTGGTACAAGTACACTGACTTGGTACAAGTTTGACCAAACTCGGTTATGACGGAGGCAAAGATGAACCGATTGGATTTCGGCATCAAAGGTCAAAGGTCAGAGATCATGTTGGAAAAATGTGATACTTGAGAAGAGCTGAAGGGATTCAATTCAAACTCGGTACAAATATGTATAATGATGTAATAATGTGGGTGGAGGGCACACCGGTGAACATCGCGACGTCGAAGAGTGCCGTTCTGGTTCGTTATATTTCATTCTTAAACCGAGCTACTGAAGCGTCTCTTTCACGTGTAAGCTGCAATAAAACAAGAACAGTATTCTGAGAATGTAACAAAAATCGACGTTTATTCTGAGAATGTTACAACGTTTAGAAGCAGATTCAATGCACTGGGCACCAAAGAGTACTGCTGAGCAAAATAATGTTTCTTTGACTTATTTGCATTCCGAAACCACGAGACGGAGAGAGTTGAGAATTGGTGTTTGGATTTGGGGTACGAACGGGTGGCTTTAGGGGGTTAAAAACATAAAAGAGAAGATTTAAAACCCCCGGGGTTAAGTTGGAGGAGGCGGATGCAAATTCTCATTGTAAATTTTTATCATATAGTGGGCGATCCCAGTGCGAGGGAGTATTACAAGTCATAATAAAACATACAGAGTTGATTTATCTGCACGAAAAACCATGGACATCCTCCTGCGTGTTGTTTGCTTGGTTTATATGTACTCCTGAACCGCTGAACGGAAGAAGTTGAAACAATAAAATCACAATAAAATAACCAATACATGCTGCCTCAATAACAGTTTCAACGGGTTCCATTTTAATCGGGTATTGAAACCAGGACCAGACACAGTTCAGAGGAACAAGCATTCTGAGTATTGCGCTGCAATACATGTCCCCTACCGGCAGTCTGTCGTCCGGAAAACTGTTGGGGAAATTCCCAAAGTTCAAAGTGCCATAACTTTGTCAAAAATGATCGAAACGTCGTGAAGTTGGAACTCGATCTGTAACTTATCATGAGGAAACCATGTGCCAAGTTTGAAATCATTAGCATTAAGCGTTTAGAAAAACATTCCGGAAAACTGTTCTTTGCGTGACGGACTGACGGACTGACAGACGGAGGGACGGAGTGCAAACCTATAGTCCCCTCCGGTGTACACCGGTAGGAGACTAATAACGAATAAATCAACAATTGTTCTCAACATTCAGTTTCATCTGAGCAACAGGACCACCCAATTAATTGCCCTGTATCCTGAATGATGCATTCGTTCAAGCTCAACCAAACGTCACGTGACACCTTTGCCTTGTAAAAGTGAAATTAGATGTATGTGGAAGAGGTTTTCACAAACACGGAGGAAAAACGATTGCAGTTTACACACTGTAGGCATGGTGACACGTGTGCCATTCCCCATCTCCTCGAGTTACGCGGCCACAAGTAAAATCCAAGCCAAAAGTGCCACGGGTCCTGGCACACACATCAAGGGAACAACGTCGAGGAACGATGGCGTGTGCAATGTGGATTTGTAGCTTGTTTCGGGATGCACGCACACGTGGTTTCAAAAACAAATCAAGTTATACCAAAGACCTGAACAAAACCCCCCAAAGCTACGAAAATAGAAGCACAGCGCAGTATTTCAACATTCAATAAATGCAACATCTGATGATAAAAGTTATGCATTGCATGTGGATTTCATGTTTTGCCTTTGTCCGATGAAATATTTCTCACAATAACAGGAAGGTCGTCCTGCTAAATGTGCTGTGCTTATTGTGGGTGGAGCACGTGTGCTAAGTGTGCTTCCCAAAAATAGTGCAAATGATAAAGGTGTTTTCATCCCTTTTAGCGGAGCAAGAATCTCCGGAGACATGACGATTATGGGAGCAACGGTATGTTCATGGTGAAGAAAACAAACATTACATTTGGATCATTATCTGCAGAAAATAAATCAATGTTTAACCATGGAAACCAATGGAAGAAGAGGGGCGTCGCTGACATCATTCCCAGGTTGATCATGAACCAGCATCACCCTTTCATCCATCCATCCATCCCCGTCCCCCAATTCCACAACAGAATCACCGACTAAGAGTTTTTGTAAACGAGATGCTGAGCTGGGGCGTTACATTTCGATAATATTGGGCACTGGCGGGCTCGCACCACAAATGATGGTGTGTGTGTGTGCGTGTGTGTGTGTGTGTGTGTGTGTGTGTGTGTGTGTGTGTGTGTGTGTGTGTGTCTGTGTATGTGTGTGCGTGTGTGTGTGCATGTGTGTGTGTGTGTGTGTGTGTGTGTGTGTGTGTGTGTCTGTGTATGTGTGTGTAAATGTGTGTGTGTGTGTCTGTGTGTGTGCATGTGCGTCTGTGTGTGTGTGTGTGTGTGTGTGTGTGTGTGTGTGTCTATGTGTGTGTGTGTGTGTGTGTGTGCATGTGTCTATGTGTGTGTGTGTGTATGTGTGTGCATGTGTGTGCGTGTGTCTGTCTGTGTGTGTCTGTCTGTGTGTGTCTGTCTGTGTGTCTGTCTGCATGTCTGTCTGCGTGTCTGTCTGCATGTGTGTGTGTGTATCTGTCTGTGTGTGTCTGTCTGTGTGTGTCTGTCTCTGTCTGTCTGTCTCTGTGTCTGTCTGCATGTTTCTGTGTGTGTGTGTGTATCTGTCTGTGTGTGTCTGTCTGTGTGTGTCTGTCTGTGTGTGTCTGTCTGTCTGTCTGTCTGTCTGTGTCTGTCTGTGTGCACCTGTCTGTGTGTCTGTGTGTGTGTCTGTGTGTGTGTCTGTCTGTGTGCACCTGTCTGTGTGTGTCTGTCCATTTGTCTGTGGGGTTTTTTTTGTCCTTCTGTTTTCATGGTAAACACGCTATACTGTTTCTTATAAAATATTTAAAACTGATGAAAATGATGTTTCTAAAGGAAATGAAAGGTGAAGCAAGAACAGTCCCCAGGTAAACTATCCTCCCTGAGAACTATCCAGCCTCAGAAGACTTGCGTTCCTCAAAAAAGTCAGATAACCTGGCTGGGGCCATTCTGAGGTAGCCAATGGGGAGCATTTAAGCAAATCTCAGGTGTGTAAATGTGGAACTTACAGGTAAATATTGTCCTATTCTAACCACTCACAATACAATTAATTGTACAGTAGCTGATATATCTTAAAATAAGAAACTTTACAGATAATCACACGTAAAACCTCAAACAGTTTGCTTATTACCTTGTGGCAAATGTGCGATGAAATATGTTAGGAAAACAGCACAGAGGTGGAACAGAAGAATGAATGCACACAAGAGCAGCACAACAAACCCAAACAGAGCTAATGGTTGTCTGCATTCCACAACACAATCATCATTTCACTTAAAGATGCCGTAAAATCAAAAACTTCAGTGTTCAGGTCGTTGAAAATTAAAGGTAATGGTCGGATAAAGGATGGGATGCAAGATACAGGTAAATAGGCCTACATAAGCGGAACGAACTTTATGCATCAAGGAATTAAGAACTGTAGGCCTACACCCAAATGCATTAATTTAAATAATTAATAAATATATACAACATCACAGCGGAAGTATAACTGCCTCCGTTTGTAACACTTGGCGAAATTCGCAGGTAAGAAGAGGACGTTACATAATAGTTAATGGCATAAACGTCCGTTTACGGAAACACCAGAACAGATCGTCAATGATCTCTTAGATCTCAACAAATCAGCATCTGTGGATTAATTAGCAGCCGTAGAATCAAGATCGATACCTCATATGAAGAGCAAATGAAAGAGGCTCGGCAAATCGATAACAGGTTAATTGGAGACAATGATCAAGAGGAACTTGGAATGCGACACATGGAAGAGAGTCTGGATATGCACGATACAATGTACAAAGAGAAATCAAAATAACTTGGTGATATAAAAGACAATGACATATTCAAAATTATATTTGATAACATAGAGGAGTATGATCAATATCGTGAAGATATTAGAACGGAAGGAGGTGTGGAGCAAAAGTCCAGAAACAACAAGAGAGAGAGAACATGCACAAAGAGTTATACACTACATGACCAAAAGTATGTGGACACCCAAACATCACACATCTCATTCCAAAATCATGGGCATCAATATGGAGTTGATCCCACCTTTGCTGCTAGAACAGTCTTCACTCTTCTGGAAAAGCTTTCCTCGAGATGTTAGAACATTTATGTGGGGATTTGCTTCCATTCAGCCACAAGAGAATTAGTGAAGTCGGCACTGATGTTTGGCGATTAGGCCTGGCGCGCTGTCGGCGTTTCAATTCATCCCAAAGGTGTTCGACGGGGTTGAGATCAGGGCTCTGTGCAGGCCAGTCAAGTTCTTCCACACCGATTTCGACAAACCATTTTTGTATGGACTTTGCTTTGTGCATGGGGGCATTGCCATGCTGAAACAGGAAAGGGCCTTCCCCAAACTGTTGCCACAAAGTTGGAAGCACACAATCGTCTAGAATGTCATTGTAGACATGTTCCGCTTGTTTGACCAGTCTCTGATTTTTTCCGGGTCTGGAGAGAGTGAGGAGGCTGCAGACTGCCGATCTGAGGGATGAGGAATGGAGCGGCAAAGAGTGGAGTCATCAGCAAAGAGATAGAGACGATTTTCCAGAGAGTCGGAGAGATCATTGATGAAGACCAGAAAAAGCACAGGGCCCAGAACACTTCCCTGGGGAACTCCAGCCTGAGCAGGAAGGGGGAGATGAGAGAAATCCATTCAGGGCCACACGTTGACTATGACCAGAGAGGAAGTCCACAAGCCAAGCGTGGATAATTCCATGGAAACCATTGGAGGAGAGTTTGGTGAGCAAAGCTGGGTGCCAGACCGTATCGAAGGCACGTGATATGTCAAGGGAGACAGCTCTGATTTCCTGTTTGGCATTGAGGAACGCCATCCATTGTTGAGACAGCAAAAGCAGCATGTCCAGAGTGACCTGGTCTGAGACTTATGATACATCTTCCACTTCTTAATGATGGATATCACCATACTCAAAGGGATAATAAAAACCACCTAAAAACCACCTTTTTTTTAAACCACCAAAAACCAAGCCACTCAAAGGGATAATGAGTGACTGAAATCTTCTAACCCACTCCTGAATGGTGTTTCTCCACCACTTTATGTCTGACTTCTTTGGACAGCTTATTGGTCTTCAAGTTTGCCTTGTTGGTTGACCAAGTAAGTTGCAGAAGGTTCAGCTCTGGACTGTTCCTCTTGACCCATCAGCTTCATATGGTTGCCATCATGGTTGTTATACAAATTTCACAAACAAAGTTAATAGAGATCATGCTCATAAACGCAAAGCAAGAGTTGAAAAGACCCTTCCCATGTCCTTTCTCTCTAGACTGCATGGGGCAAGGTGTTTTAAGAAATCTCTAGTTACCTCCACTACCAAAGGTGAAGCTTAGGTTGTTTTCATCGCTGTCTGTTTTTCTGTCTGTCTGTGAACAAGATATCTCAAAACGATGTGGATGGATTTTGACAAAACAAGGTGGATAAGTTGGTTAAGTGACAAGAACAAGACAAATACATTTTGGTTCATATCCGGCCTATCAGTGGGATACAAAACGTAAACTGGTCAGTCTGGCCGATGTATGCGCTCTATCGAGAGCCGTTCTAGTTTTAATTGTGAACATTCCGTATGTAAAAATTCGCTTGATAAACACAATTACAGGTGATCTCAGAATAGTGAAAAGTAAAATATTACATGCATTATGAACAAAAGAATCAAATTATAGAATGAACAAAATGATGAACTGGAATAAGGCCATGGCGCCTATAACAATAGGAAACAGTAAATGAAGTAGAACAAATTGGAAAATACGATACACCAAGCACACAAGTGATTGGATGGTTAGAGGACCTGGAGGAGACGCACGAAAAAAGAAGAGTCAATGATTTGATCCAAAAGTTCTAATAAATAATCGGAATTCCAAGCCCTCTCCCCAAGCAATTCCCCCCAAGCCCTCTCCCTCCCACAGATCTCCCGATGTCCCTGCTCTCAAATGTTGTGTTTGTGCTTCCCCTTCTCTCCCCATCTTGTCTGCCGCTCCCCTTATTATATGTTTTGCGTGTCTGTTTGATTTTTTTTGTGTGATAAATGTTAGCTCTTTCACGAGCCTCGATCTTGTATACAAAAATAAATAATAAAAATTGGTAATCCCACTATAATTTGAGAAGAGTTTTTGTTTGTTTGCATCTTTGTTTGATTAATATGCACTTCTGAAGCGCTGGCCGGAATAAGTTAAAAACCAGTGGTTGTACTCGGGGTGTGCACGGGCTTGTTTTAGGCGGTAAACAAATTAATAGTCCCAGTGGTTCAAAATGGGTGTAAAACACAAACTCTCTCTTGGTAAACATGTATGGTATAGTGCTGCTCCAGATGGGAGCGGGTAGTACAAGTCAAACAAAAGTACATCAATTCTGGGGGAATTAGCCACATTTCAAAGGACAAATTCTTCACTGGTTTTAAACAATCCAAGCACACGTGATTATTTGAAACGGCTTCAAACAAAATAATATTGTTCCTATCATCAAGGCAAATATACCTGGTGTTGTGCTAGCGGCTAGGGTGCCGGCTTAGGATCCTAGGATCCTGGGTTCGCAATCCCGGTCGATCGCTGAATTAACGCCAGGGGGGTTGACTCAGCCTGTCATCCTTCCGAGGTCGGCTAATTGAGTACCAGTTCACTGGTAATTCCCTGTTTGTCGTTAAAGGCGGCAAAAAGGGTTGGCGTCAGGAAGGGCATCCGGCTGTAAAACATTGCTTCAAAAAGGGGACCGAAAAACAACAACAACCACGGTTCCCGAAAAAGGCCAACCCCCGCTTTGCGGGGAAAAATGGCCTCTAAAGGTGTTTTATCAAGGCAAATAATAATGTCGCATTTGCATGTAAAATAGTCTATATTAAAACACTTCTATATGAAGTCTATATTAAGAATTAGACTTGAAGAAGGACCTTCTGAGACCTAGAAATTAAGCTGTGAAAATTAAACAGACTTACCAAGAAATAACAAGAAACTTTGGCATCGGAGAAGGCCATTCGGCCTCTGCGCTTTGACATTTTGACATAATTACTAATTATTCTTCTGCACATTCTCATAATAAGGGATTGTTATTAATTGACATTTTGACATAATTACTAATTAATTATTCTTCTGCACATTCTCATAATAAGGGATTGTTATTAATAACAAGAGCGACAATTGCTTTGCATACATGTCCCATTGTCCCATTGTCCCAACTGATGTGATATTTTTGAAGTCCAAAAAGGGTATAACTCATTGATAATTTGATGAAACGCTCTGAAACTCGAACTTGTTCTGCAACTTATCATGATAAAGACATGCAACACGTTTTAGTTTAATATGTTGAAGGGTATGGGGAAAAAGTCTGAAAAACTACAGGTGGGACGGATGGTTTGGCAGGTGCTTGCGACACACAAAATGTACACACACACACATTGCTGCTGTTGTTGATGTGTGGGTGGATGGGCTTATCATCAATCAATAAATTATTACCTTCTCGTGGATACGAACACAAACCCAACAGGAAATTAAGGAAATATTAGCCCTCTCCCTCCCACAGATCTCCCGATGTCCCTGCTCTCAAATGTTGTGTTTGTGTGCTTCCCCTTCTCTCCCCATCTAGTCTACCGCTACCCTTATTATATGTTTTATGTGTCTGTTTGATTATTTTTTTTGTGATTAATGTTAGCTCTTTCACGAGCCTCGATCTTGTACACAAAAAAATAATAGTAATAAAGTAAGATTAGGCTTACCAAAGACAGGTAGTTGTGTAGGAATCCTTCATGGAGGTTGTTTACTGACATCGGCAATTTGTGTTCCACCACCACATTCGAGTCCCAAAAACGAAAAGAAGAAAGGAATGTCTGCTCACGATGGGTGGAGTCATTGTGCTCCTAATGCCCTCTCGGGCAAAAATCGGGGTCGAAGGTCGTCCCGAAGCTTGGGGTTGTTGATAACATTAGATACTTTATCTCTGCAGCAATATTACAACAATACACGTTTATAGGCAACACAGACCCGAATGAATTGCCGAATACAGCAAGGTCGAGAAGGGAGATGAACTTTCGAACCATATATATCCAGATATAGTGAAGTATCCCATATTTACTGAACGTTTGTACTCCCTGGAAGACGTGAAGGAATGGAAAAGTTTGGATGCCGCCAACCAGTTGACCTCTGGCTGGATAAGTGATGTGGCTGCTTTGGTGAAGAATGGCTATGACGTCGTACGAGCAAAGGTAGACATATAATACATTAATGTCACAGACTCATGTTGGCAGAGCTGATAAGCATGATGTTTATACATGTTAACATCATGCTTATCTGCTCTGCCATCTCTTTCAATACTCTCTGATGTTTATCCAGCCCAAGAGTTCTATCTTCTTTCGCCAACTCGTCAAGAAAGACACCGACTAAACAAATAATGCTAGAAGACCGGATCGGACACAGAGCTAAAGGTCCATCCGATGGTGGGCAAGACATGTGATGCAACACACTGCACGTGAGACACCAATCAGGAAGTTTGTAGTCTGGTCGGGAATCAAACCCGAATGAGCCAAGACAGCTTGAAGGTAAGGGTGGCACCTCTGAACCATCTACACCTGCACCTAAACCTACATTCACACACCTTAGGTATTGTACTTCATCACCATCATAATCACAGTGATTCTTGAGAAATAAATTAGGACTTCTTTTAGACTACAGACTGAGAATGTGGTTGGAGGGTTGGGGCAGTAGGAGGTGGTTAATGGAGGGGAAAGGTCGAAGGTGTTGTTGGATGCCAGGAGCTTGAATGGGAAGGTGGAAGAGCTGAAAGGTAAGATGGATGGCCTTGGGACACCATGTGGTCACTGCGAGACATTCCTGGTGAACAAATAAACTGGACAACTGGAATTCAAGACTGCAGGATTTATCGGCGTGATGGGACAGAGGAAAGGATAGGTGTGGCAATCTGGGTGGAAGACAGCGTATTGTATCGAGAGAAAGGCGTCATATGAATGAGCAAATTCATGAACATTATGTGTGGATAGAGATTGGGGATTGGAAGAATAGTAAGATACTGATACGATGCTTCCAGCCAATAATGCTATTAGCAAGATATTCGTCAAACTTTCCGGTAAATAGTGAAATTCACTGTCATGGAATTTAGTCTCTGATCGCAGTTCAGTGTTTTCAGACATGAGGTGAATACCCAGGGAGTTGGACACCAATGGGGATGGGATGGGGAGTACTTGGAGGGGCAGGTTGGGGGTTTAGAGTCCCTGTATACAACAAACGGAAACATGACGCGTCCCAAACATTTATAGTCACGTTGGTCATGGGCGCCATTTTGTTGACATCAATAGCTCATCGGAAGAGCACACAATAGCTCATTATTTTTTGCTGCGCCATTGGTGCACCAATCGATCAGAGAAGAGTTTCAAAATGTATAGATTCCCTGCAGATGCCAGAAGGGAAAAAATTGGGAAAGTAAAAAAACGTGTGAGACGACATCTATTTTCAGCACATGCGAAGGATAACATGCACAAACATGTTTTCAGTACATGTGAAGGATTGCATACATATGCACGTTTTCAGCACATGTGAAGGATTGCATACATATGCACGTTTTCAGCACATGTGAAGGATTGCATACATATGCACGTTTTCAGCACATGTGAAGGATTGCATCCATATGCACGTTTTCAGCACATGCGAAGGATTGCATACATATGCCCGTTTTCAGCACATGTGAAGGATTACATGCACACACATGTTTTCAGCACATGTGAAGGATTGCATACATTATGCACGTTTTCAGCACATGTGAAGGATTGCATACATATGCACGTTTTCAGCACATGTGAAGGATTGCATACATATGCACGTTTTCAGCACATGTGAAGGATTGCATCCATATGCACGTTTTCAGCACATGCGAAGGATTGCATACATATGCCCGTTTTCAGCACATGTGAAGGATTACATGCACACACATGTTTTCAGCACATGTGAAGGATTACATGCACACACATGTTTTCAGCACATGTGAAGGATTGCATACATTATGCACGTTTTCAGCACATGTGAAGGATTGCATCCATATGCACGTTTTCAGCACATGCGAAGGATTGCATACATATGCCCGTTTTCAGCACATGTGAAGGATTACATGCACACACATGTTTTCAGCACATGTGAAGGATTACATGCACAAACATGTTTTCAGCACATGTGAAGGATTACATGCACAAACATGTTTTAAGCACATGCAAAGGATTACATGCACAACCATGTTTTCAGCACATGTAAAGGATTGCATACATATGCACGTTTTCAGCACATGTGAAGGATTGCATACATTTGCACGTTTTCAGCACATGTAAAGGATTACATGCACATACATGTTTTCAGCACACACGAAGGATTACATGCACATACATGTTTTCAGCACATGTGAAGGATTACATGCACATACACGTTTTCAGCACATGTGAAGGATTACATGCACATACATGTTTTCAGCACATGAATGGTTGCATGCACATACATGTTTTCAGCACATGAATGGTTGCATGCACATACATGTTTTCAGCACATGTGAAGGATTACATGCACACACATGTTTTCAGCACATGCAAAGGATTACATGCACAAACATGTTTTCAGCACATGCAAAGGATTACATGCACAAACATGTTTTCAGCACATGTGAAGGATTACATGCACATACATGTTTTCAGCACATGTGAAGGATTACATGCACACACATGTTTTCAGCACGTGAACGATTGCATGCACATACATGTTTTCAGCATGTGAACGATTGCATGCACATACATGGTTTCAGCATGTGAACGATTGCATGCACATACATGTGTTCATCAGAACATGTGAAGCATCACATGCACATACATGTTTTCACCACATGTGAAGCAGTGCATGCACTGTACACATGTTTTCAGCATGTGAACGATTGCATGCACATACACGTTTTCAGCAGAACATGTGAAGCATCACATGCACATACATGTTTTCACCACATGTGAAGCAGTGCATGCACTGTACACATGTTTTCAGCATGTGAACGATTGCATGCACATACACGTTTTCAGCAGCACATGTAAAGCATCGCATGCACATTCACGTTTTCAGTACATGTGACCGATTGCATGCACATACATGTTTTTCAGCACATGTGAAGCAGTGCATGCACTGAACACATGTTTTCAGCACATGTGAAGGATTTCAGCACTTGTTAAGGAAAACATGCACAAACATGTTTTCATCACATGCGAAGGACTGTAATTATATTAAACTAGAGCTTCCAGGGAAGCAGAACTCAACTGAACTGACTGGACAACTTTAAAGTAGGTCAGTTGTCTGTAAACTTTTAAAAGTTTTTAACTCTTCAGGTCTTAACGTCGTTTTGGAGCTGAAAACAATATGGCAGCCTATGGCGGCCATTTTGTGACGGATCGGGCTGGAATACAATAGCAACCTACCTTGTATGGTAAGGGTTAAACATTCTAAGTTTGATCAAAATCTGTTAATATTTGTGGACGCTAGAGTGTTAACGTCGTTTTCATGACCAAAAACAAAATGGTCGCCTAAGTCCGCCATTTTTCAACGGATCGGGCTGAAATGTAACACCAACCTGGTCCTTGGGGTAAGGATGCTGCATGTCAAGTTTGATCAGAATCGGTTGATATTCGTGGACGCTGGAGTGTTAACGTCGAAAAGTTAACGGACGACAGACGACGACGACGACAGACGACGGACGCCGGAGGGTTCAGTATGTGATGAACTCAACTGGACTATAAATTAAGAGTTGGAAAGAATGCCCTTCACTTTTGGCTCATTTGCATTTTAACACAGCTCTTTTTTATTCATTCTTTCCCGTTCCGTTTGATAGCAAGAAAATCGTTCCCTATCCATATCTTCCCAAGGGCCTGGCAGGGTGGCCTGGACTAGAGGGACGCACACTCATCTCTATGCTGTCTAGTCCAAGTCAATCATCTCTAACAGATACTCGGGTTATTCATCAATGTTTTTGCCATGTTATTCATCAATGTTTTTGCCATGTTATTCATCAATCTGCCTTCATTCAGGGCACACAATCGATCAATGAAATCAATATTCTAAAACTCTTTCTCTTTTTTTTTCAATCATAATTGTTATCTTTTCTAATTCTCTACTCTCCCTCCATTTCTCTCTCTGTCCTTCTTCCACTTCTTTCAGGTTTCTTCATTTTGTCACTCGCTGTGTGCTTCTTCTACCCACAAATTCGGCAATCAGTATGAACCTTTACTTCATATTGCCGCCGTTTCTGTGACATGTTTTAAGGTTAAATCAATCCTGTCTCATTGTATGCTTGTTCTGATGCACTGGAAGAACGAACATAAAGAATGAATAATATAATCTCCCTTTTGGGTACAGAGAAAGACAGCTCGATTAGAAAACGAACACGTTACGCTCTACGCACAATGGGCACAGGTTCAGTGTGCCGCGCTCGATGGAAACAAAATGGCGTCAAATTACGAACTGTCGCTACTCCTAATACATTGGGACTCTCTGGGGGGGAGGATGTATAGGATGGGAGTGTGGAGTCATATTTATGAACAGTGTGAATCAGATTCCACAAAAACGGAAGTGGAATGTACATCCTAGTCGTGTCATAGGAACATATTGCAATTTTCACCACAAATGTAAATTCATGACATCTTTGTTCCTTTCACATTTCTTTCTACTTTTTCATATTTCCCTTTATTCATTCTAATTCTTGCCTCTTCTTTATTTCTCTCTTTCTTTGTCTGTCTGTCTGCCCTAGGAGAAGTGAATTCTTGCAGAATTTTTTCTGGAAGGTTCACTTTGCTGCACCTGGATGGGTTGAGGGTAGGGGAGTAGCAGCTGAAACCCGAATCCTCTCCAGGTTCCTCCTGAAGACTCCATCTCTGCTCTTTACTTTTTTTGGGGTTCCTTCTGATGACTCCAATGCAGTATTTGGTTTTCCACCTCATTAAACATCTGACCACTTACTATTCACAAATTGCAATGAACAGACACGAGTATAGGGATAGTTTCTTGGTGCAATGTCTGATCTTCTTACGACAATTATCTCGTCTGTTTCGTCACACAAAATGTGGGACAAAAAATGACCATTTTAACAAATGTAAAAACAATGAGGCCGTTCACAAGTACTTTCTCTTTTTGTGAGTAATCCAATATGGTGGATCACACGTGTGGTGACGTCACATACAAATGCTCCATTCAGCAGTGTATTGACAAAGGTTGTTCATGATATGATAAATATGATGTTTGGATAATATTGTTAGATTTGTTGGAATGGGGGGGAAGGTGTCCATAATTTGTAAAGCACGGATGATGATTTGTGACTTCTAAGGTATTGTTACGTTTGTGGGGGGTAGGCCATGAAATACCTTAGTCCAGATGGCAGTGTATAGATTACCATGCTCTGAATGTCGCGATGAAGAAGAAGAAACCCCATGTACCATAAGTAGCGATCCGTTAGACCGTATGTCATGTAAGAGTGTATCTTTGTTCCCATGACGAGGGGTGGGATTATGTCAATTAGTTAGGGATTATGGGTAATTAATCCCTTGTATGTGATCGCCTCTGTTATTTCCATTTTATGTTCCTTATGACAATGCACCACACATATAGCCAGACAATTGGCATGCAAATAAACACCAAATAAAAGTAACCGGAACAGGACATTATTCCACTACCGCCGATACCACCGACCTGGTGATCACAAAGACCGGAAGTGGCGATGAGGCCACGCCCCGAAGAACGATTGGTTAGGGTACCATAGAGTGATGTGGTGGTGACCGCTGGTTGGAGCAGGCACGGGCGGCGTCGGATGACGTCAGAGCCTTGAAGACAGAAAGACTGAGTCCCGACATTTTGTTCTTCCTGCATGGGTACAGTCATTACTAGCAGTCCCGACATTCTCTCTGCTCTCTCTTCTCTTTGGGTCCTGGTTGTGGTGGCAAACAGTCGTGTCCCGACATTTTCTCTCTCTCTCCGGGCTGGCCTCCATAGTGGATGGTCGATATATACTTTCTCTTGCACCAGGGACATTCAAAGGGAACAGTCAGATTTTATAGCGCTCTAACGCTAGGGACATTGGAGGTCTCGACAATCGTGAGGAGGGGTGGTCGCGGCTCGTGGACTCTGGTGCGCTTGGCCGTAGCTTCGTTATGGCTGAGGGCCATGCTGGGTGAACCGGAGAGACGTCGATGCGTCGTCTGGGTGCTGTGTGGAGCAGACGGCAAGTAGACTGGCACGGCCTGCTCGCTTCGTGCTCGGCAGCTAGAGGAGCGAACTGTGCACAGAGGCCTGTGTTTTCCCGTGCAAGGATGGAGGGCCTGTGACAATCCGGGACAAACAAGGGGACCAGAGCTAAGTACACGCACATGGCATTTTGTTACTTTCAGTTATTTTTCCCCTTGTCTATATTCGAGTCCGTATGGAGGGTCCGTCATTTAGCAATATTTTATCGTGAATTTTCTTGTTTGCTGGCGTTTATTCTCATTAAACATTTTTATTTGTACATTTGAAATCCGTGTCGGTTGAGTTGATTATCGCAGGTTCGAAGACGTCCAGTCGGACCAATGAAGGTAAGCCACGCTACCCTCAACTATGCTCCTCGCGCGTATAAAGGTCTGCCATTGGATTGAATGTCTTGGAGTTAAAGCTCGTTCGGCTATCCGTTTCCACAGAGGATTTTAATCCCTAGAAATGCAACAGTATATTACTTAAGAAATGCCGGGTCAGCTGTGGGACCAAAAGTTGGAGCTTTGGATTTTTTAATTCCCCTTTTTGTTTCCTTCTCGTAAAGTCCTTCAAAGTCCCCCTCTTAAATCAAAACAAATAAGAAAACACACATACACACACACGGCTCAAATATGCATATAGATACTACATCAAATCTTTCTCTCCCGAGAGGAACACAAACAACCTCATTAGGAGGAAACAAAATCCGGTTGTCCACCAAAGGTCTTCGCTCGGCCCCCATCCTTTTGAACTGGCAAATGAACCGTAGGCGAGAGGGTCGACTGGGTCGTACATTGGAACACTGCCCATCGGAAACCGAAGCAAAGATCTTCTGGCCTTTCCCCATGGACGACGTCCCAATCATCACTAAATTGTTGACCGTTCGGGTGGGATACTCGCCCTCCTCCCCTCACCTCCCCCCCCACAATCGTCCGCATCACGATTACAATGAATATATATTTACACGGTTCTTACATGATGCACAATCAAGAACATTATTATGTGTTGCTTTATTATTTAGGTTAGGTGAGAAGAGGGAAAAAAAGTTCTGTTCAGCAAAGAGTGCACCAATGGATCAATTTAAAAGTTTAACTTGGGAGGTAATCAAAAATAAGGAAGACGGGTATTTTTGGTTATTCTGTTGAATTCGCTTTAAAAACCAATTGTAATGAACAAGCCTTCAGACCAAACAATTTGTGGGAGGAAAAAGAAGAAAACAACAGAGCAACCAAAAAGAGATGCAGTATTAATACAACTGCACAGAATGCAAGAAGCATTGATACTTTGAGACTGCAACAGACGAAACAAACTATGCTCATCAGCCTAATGAATAGCCCAGTGCACTGTCACAAAAAGCCACTTGTCCACAACAGCAACACACGTGAGACCGGCAAGGTCTGGCATACACAAGGAGAACTGTATAAATCACAGACCCCACACTCCGTCACCGCAATGCCCCGACAACACCAGCTGTTGCCTCAGCAGAGCAACTCAGTACAGCGACATGTTCTATTGTTCTAATGAAAGGAATAGCAGATGGATCATCACTTGCATATCTGACCAAGTCAAACTGAAAACATTGGAAAATTTCAAAGGTATTTCCAAAACAATTACAATGTAATAAAAATTCATGTACACCCTAAACCTGGCCACAACTATTTTGGTTACAGTTTTTGAATGGCCGACACAATTCAAAAGAAAACTGCACAGACAATTCATCTTCGTAAGTGGCAACTAATACACATGGAAACTAAATGGTATTCATAGAATATTTACCCTGCGCAGCCAACTTTGTGCAAGCCAACTCCTGTTTTTGAAAGGTTTTTTTTCTTTGATCCAATATGGCTGCCAGACCAGGTGCGTGATTGCATCAAAAATTTATAAATTTGTATTCTCGAACGAATATAATTGTTGCGTAGATCACGCTCAATAAATTTCATACTCATCAGACTTGAAGCATTTTCCCTGTCAAATTATGACGTCATAATTAAGGCACCAATGACGTCATCGTTAACAACACTCATTCCCCATGTGGAGTTCTTTACAATGAGCCATGTTTCAATTATTCCATGGAGCGGTTTTGAAGATTTATAGACGTGCAACGTTTTTCGTTTTTTCCAAGATGGCCCCTGTACCACGTGACCTATGACGTCATGATTATCATTATAATATTCTATAGGAGGAGGCGCTCCACAGAAGGAAGCGTTGTACTTGTCAAATTATGACGGCATAACGAAGGCACCGATGACACCATCATTAACATATCTTATTCGCCATGGGGAGTACCTGACAATGAGTAATGTTTCTATTTTTTCCATGGAGTGGTTTCAGAGATAGAGGTGTTACGTTTTTCCAAGATGGCGTCTGTATCATGTGACCTATTACGTCACAATGAATAAAAAAAAATCTACAGGTGAAGGCGCTCCTATGGTAAAATTTGGTGTCAATCAGACCAACGGATGCCGAGAAAATGAATTTTTAAAATGCAGACACGTACGCCACGGAATGCCGAACCCTGATTTTCGCTTCGCGAACGCAGGGTAAAAATGGTGTCTGTAACACCATTATTTTCACTCCAAAAATACGTATCTGTTGTATATGCAAAAGGGGCAAATGCAGATGGCAAACACACTTTTGAAATGACGTATGAATGCTAAACGAAGCCGTTTGCACATGCTTTGTATCTGTGTTTACATTGATTCGTTTCGGGCTCACCTGGCAGTTTTAACCTGCCGTTACTGGCACGAAAACAGATTCAAATAGTCTTTTCAACATACTTTTCAGCATTTAAACGAAAGAGTAGTAATTTCAAGATTGTTAACCACATTTTATACTGTTCCTGAACGCAAATCTGGACTCGAGAGGTGTGGTGGTAAACGTTGCAAAAACAACTCGTGAAGGAGCGACTGCTTG
Source organism: Myxine glutinosa (assembly GCF_964187855.1). Taxonomy (NCBI): domain Eukaryota; kingdom Metazoa; phylum Chordata; class Myxini; order Myxiniformes; family Myxinidae; genus Myxine; species Myxine glutinosa. Next base: position 179,229,953 of record NC_136267.1, read on the forward strand.
AAGGTGATGTTGAAGGTTGAAGGTGAAGTGGCGGTCACCGAGAAGCTACCGTACATGATACAGCAGTTTCGTGAGTCTTCGATCTCCTTAATCCTCGGCTGTAAAACGTTGTTGAAAGGGGCGTTGCTCAGAGGGAGTCATGCACTTCCTGAGCGAGGTATTCGGAGTCGCGTACGGAGCGGACCTTTTTGTTGGAGGTTGAATGAATGATCGGTTTAAGGCCATTTTTCCCCGCTAGAGCAGGGGTTAGCCTTGCGGGCCCCATGACAATCATGGTTCCCTGTTTGAGGCAATGTTTTTTTTATTGCCGGATGCCCTTCCTGACGCCAACCCTTGGTCGCCTCTTACGATGCGCAGGGATACGGTGTACCAATTCTAAATCGTAGTACACACCGGGATCATTCATCCCAGCAAGCTGGTACTCAATTCGCCGACCTCAGAAGGATGACAGGCGCAGTCAACCCCCCTGGCGTTAATTCAGCAATCGACCGGGATTCGATCTCAGGATCCGAGGATCCCAAGCCGGCACCCTAACCGCTAAGCCAACACCACGTGTAATATAATTCACATTTAATATAAAAATATTTTATCAATTATTAATTATTTTATTACCAAATGTGTAGTTATATACATATATGTAGAGTTTGGCCCCAAGATGGTGCAAATTGTACACTTGCATGGATATTCGTTTTTGTTTTTTTTACATTCAAAATAGGAAAGAAAATTTAGAAACACTATTTCAGGAAAACATTTCACTTAATTAAGCTAAAGTTGTGCTGTGTATTTATGACAACTTTCATACATAAAAAGCAATAGGTCAATGAGATACACCATGCCCTCCTTGCCTTGCCAACACATGTGTTTGAAATGACAGCAGCCAAATAATTCAATCAGCTTGTCTGACCGCCTCATTTAACAGGCATCCAGGGACGTCGCTGTTAATAAAGTTACTTGTTGATAGCAATGTTATCTTTAGCATCTGGAATTTCCCAGTCAAATATTACTTCAGTCCTTTGGGAATGGAGCCATTTTGGCCTCCATTGGGCACAGTTCAGCTGTATCTGACAGCATGTATGTTCAGTTCATAAGGCAGTTGCAAAACACACGCCATAAACTCAGAATGCATGTATTAGATAATGCCCTAGAGGTTTTTAATGCACCTGGTGAAACATCTTTGATATTCTTATTTTAAAAAGACATAAAGCAGGTCGTCAGGCAAAACTGCAGCACAATATAAATGGGCTATTCACCTTTTATGCTCTGACCAACCTGTGTAAATACAGAAGGTCTATGTTATTGTAATTAGTGGCATGTTTCTCCAGAAATAATGCAAGAACTCACCCATGAAACATGGTAATTGGTGAGGGGGTGGAGGATGTAGGAGTGGTGGAAAGGGGAAGTTTCAACCACTTTCATGCTTCAACAAGTCATGGGGAAACCTGTTTGCCTCCCACGTAATTTGCATAACTAACAAGAAAGAGCAATCAGAGATTGCAGACCCTCGCCAGGAAGTGTTTTCAGTGGTTTTTACGGCTTTTGTGTTAAAACAAATAAGGCGGCCGAACCACGTGACCAATGACGTCATCGTTTGTTTTTTTTCTCCACCAATTTATCCCGAGATGATGCTCAACAAATTTCATCTTGATTGGATGACGTTTAGTACTTGTCAAATTATGAAGTCATAATTGAGGCACCTATGACAATCATTAACACATGTTATTCCACATGGAGAGCTCTTTACAATGAGTCATGTCTCAATTTTTTCTATTCAGCACTTTCGGAGATATGGAGGTGCAATTTTTTGGGGTTTTTCCAAGATGGCGGCCGGACCACGTGACCACTGATATCATTTTTTTTTCTCCACCAATTTATCCCGAGATGATGCTCAATAAATTTCATCTTGATCGGGTGAAGTTTCGTACTTGTCGAATTATGACGTCATAATGGAGGCACGTATGACAATGACATAATCATTAACATATTTTATTCCCCATGGAGAGTTCTTTACAATGAGCCATGTCTCAATTTTTTTCTATGCAGCGCTTTCGGAGGTATGGAGGTGCAAAGTTTTTCGTTTTTTCCAAGATGGCGGCCATACCACGTGACCTATGACATCATAATTATAATTTAATAAAGCAAGAATCAGATGCAAATCTGCAGAGTGACACCTTACCTGTGTACTATTGGACAAGAGAGACTTGGACCTTCACATACCATTGCAAAAGTGAACTAAAAAAAAGCAGGCACAAAATGTTGTGCAAATTATGTTCTTTCAATGGTGTTGCTGCCTGAGGTCTAACTAATCGAACTTTGGTGTTCCACCCAAAGATGGACTCAATTATGCCAAAAAACCTTCATGGCAAGTACTACCAGGTAAAAACCCCCTCACACCGGCCTTACGGGGTCGTTAGGACGTTTACGGCGGCGTTGCGGCGAAAAAATCGTGCACAACCAGGAGCATTCCTTGTGGCACCTGGGACATCCTCAATGCTTCCTGGAGCATTCGTATGGATCCTTAAGCGTCCGGGAGGGGTCGTAATTTCTTACGAGAGTTTTGGTCTGAATTACGGCAGTGCTACGGAAATCTAGACCGCAACGCTTCCTCAACGCCTCCGCAACTGCCGTAACACCACCATTAGACTCCGTAAGGCCATCTTAACCATCCGCAAGGATTCTCCCTCTCCCGGTACACTACGGCTGCGTCACGATTCCTTAAGGAAGCCCAAGGTCCCTTACGTTTCCTTACGATTCCTTACGGAAGCGTTGCGGTGTGTTAGGTATTAACAAGAATGTACAGTGATTTCCTTACGGAAGCTCAACGGTTCCTTTCGGATACACTGCGGTTCCTTGCGAATACACTGCGGTTCCTTACGTTTCCTTGCAATCTCTTACGGCGGCGTTGCGGTGCCACAACGGTCCTTGCGATTCCTTACGATACCTTACGGCGCCGTTACGGTGGCGCTGTGGTGCCTTGCGGACCTATAAAACCCCTGCGATTCCGACATTCCGATCGCTGCTTTTGACGAGTCAACGTCTCTGTATCTACATCTATCTATAATTCCACTAATCTCTGTCTGTGTGTGTGTGTGTGTGTGTGTGTGTATGCGACCGCTGTTTCTCGACAACTACCGGTCCGATATACTTGAAACTTGCCAGGTATATTGCTGGGGACCCGAGGATGTGCCTTTTCAAGGTTTCATATTAATCGGACAATTACTTACCGAGCTATGTCCAAAAAACGATTCAACCAATCAGAGAGCAGCGAGCTATCGCGTGTGCCGAACGTGGCGAACACACTCTGCCTCGGACGGCACATTTGAGAGCGTATTCATTTATTTCACGTTGGCAAACTATGTTGCCGCTATGTTGGCGTTAAACTATGTTTTAAAACTAATTAAAACCATTTCATGTAAATAGAGGGGGGGGGGGATTGTCACTGTACTCGCAAGCCGTTCGCCGTTCGCTTTGGCGTTGCGAATGGACCAAAACATTTCATGAACCAAACCATTTCATGTAAAGCGTTCGCCGTTCGCTTTGGCGTTGCGAATGGACCAAAACATTTCATGACCCAAACCATTTCATGTAAATAGAGGGGGGGGATATAATTTTAGATATATATATAGTACGGGCATGCCCTAGTTTATTTAAATTTGTGTTTGCATTTTCATACAGTAAATGTGGCACCAAAGAAATCTCAGAAGGCCAAGGTGAAGGGGTCAGGCAAGGGCCAGCATGGAAGGAAGGGCCAGGCACCACCCCCCCCCCCCCCCCCGTGAAGAGGAGTCAGAGCACTCCGACACACAGGAGACCCCTGCGACCCAGCCAGAGGGGACTGACACCCCAGCCCAGGATGCCCCAGCCCAGGAGGCCCAAGCAGAGGAGGCCGAAGCAGAGGAGCCAAAGGGGGGAAAGAGGTCAAAGAAGGATGCCCTGGTACTGAGAGAGGAGCAGGAAGAAGACCTGCTCGATTGGGTCAAGGCCCACCCACTCATCTACAACAAGGGTTTGTCAGACTACAAACTAAAGGTCAAGAAAGCTGCTCTGTGGAAGGAGAAGGCAGCTGAACTTGACACTGAAGGTGTGCATATTTTTTTCTTGTTCTTCCTCTTTCCTTTCCAACCACCAACAGTAGCAGAAGCAGAAGCAGCAGCAGCAGCAGCAGCAGCAGCAGTGAATCATCATTTCATTGTATTTATATCATTACTTTCAGGGACAGTACAGTATAGTACTGAAACATGTGTGTAATCTTTCACTTTCTTGTCTATGGCTCTCCTGGATAGGTCTTGCCCCCTTGGAAGTCAGCAGCAGAATGAGGGGAGAGCGGGTGGGCCCCCGTTTTTATATTCTGGGCCGGGAACCGTAAGGAAGGTACCGTATCTCCGCCGTGTATATCCGCAACAAAGCCGTAGCAGTCCGTACTAAACCGTAATAAACCGCGGTGAATCGGGGATATCCTCAACGCCACCGTATTTCCTCCGTAAGGTTCCGGAAGGAACCGGCACGCAACCGGTACGCAATCGCGAGGGTCCGTAGGGAATCGGGTGGTGAACCGTGACGCTACCGTCACGTCCCCGTTACGCAGCCGTAAGAACCCGTTGTACCAACGTAACCAAAAAATCCTCTCCCGGGTGTTCACGATTTTGCTCAAAAAATCGCAATGCTGCCGTAGAAAGAACATCCGTGGACGTCCGTGGACGTCCGTAAAAACCATTTTTTGGTGTGAGGTACCCTTAAGCTAACAATAAAGCTCAGAGGTGTGTACACAGATCACTAGGTTATCCTGCCAGTCTTATACATAAATTAATTTCTTCATGTTCGATTTCTTAGATAGATCATAGTTCTAACTACATTGATCAATTGAACATAAGTTGAATGTTTTTGAGATATCAATTTAACACACTCACTACCGCGTTCCAAACTGCCTCTGTAAGCAATGTCAGCACAACAACTGTTCGACAGGAGCTTAATGAAATGGGTTTCCATGGCCGGGCAGCCGCACACAAGCGTAAGATCACCATGCGCAATGCCAAGCGTCGGCTGGAGTGGTGCAAAGCTCGCCGCCATTGGACTCTGGAACAGTGAAACGCGTTCTCTGGAGTGATGAATCATGCTACACCATCTGACAGTCCGACAGACGAATCTTGGCAGATTGGCAGATGCCAGATGAACGCCACCTGCCCAAATGCATAGTGCCAACTGTAAAGTTTGGTGGAGGAGGAATAATGGTGTGGGGCTGTTTTTCATGGTTCGGACTAGGCCCATTAGTTCCAGTGAAGGGAAATCCAAACACTACAGCATACAATGACATTCTAGACTATTGTGTGCTTCCAACTTTGTGGCAACAGTTTGGGGAAGGCCCTTTCCTGTTTCAGCATGACAACGCCCCTGTGCACAAAGCAAAGTCCATACAGAAATGGTTTGTGGAGATCGGTGTGGAAGAATTCGACTGGTCTGCACAGCGCTGACCTCAACCCCATCGAACAACTTTGGGATGAATTGGAATGACGACTGCGAGCCAGGCCTTATCACCCGACATCAGTGCCCAACCACACTAATGCTCTTGTGGCTGAATGGAAGCAAATCCTCACAGCAATTATTATTTTTTGTATACAAGGTCGAGGCTCATGTAAGAGCTAACATTATTCACAAAATAACAAACGGACACATTAAACATATAATAAAGGGAGCGGGAGACAAGATGGGGAGAGAGGGATGCACACAAGTACAACATTTGAGAGCAGGGACATCGGGAGATCTGTGGGAGGGAGAGGGATTGGGAGGAGGAGGCCTGGGAAGGGGCGGGGAGCAGTATAAAACACAAGGACACCAAGGACTTCCAGGAAAGAAGTTGGTATTTCAAAAAAGTGGATCTCGAGTGAAGTAACGGGGGTAAAAAAGATCAAGGTTTTGGATGGGGGCAGATAAGAGATTGTGGTGAACAGCTGTTTTAAAGACCTGGAGGGAGGAGTGGGATCGAAGAGAGTGAGGGAGTTTGTTCCAGAGGCAGGAGAAAAGAGGAATGAAAGAGTGAAGGTGAGCAGAGAGTCTTGATTTTGGCAGTTTCACCAGAAGAGGGTTGCCGGCAGATCTTGTATGACCTGGAGCAATATTTGGGGTACAGAGCACAGACAGAGCTGAGGGAGCTAGGCCGGAGAGGAGTCGGTAGAAGACAGAAAGACCACCAAACTGCCTGCGGTGAGTGAGTGAAAGGCCCTCAGAGATAGATAGAGGCCAGCATGGAAATGTGGCTTTCCCAGGAAAGATCATGGCAGATATTGAGACCCAAAAGCTTGAGTGACAGAACTTCTTGGAGGGGATTGTTGAGAAAGTAGTCCAAAAATTTGAAGATTGGATTTTCATTTCTCCACAAGCCTGCCCCTATTCCTTTTGAAGAAAGTAGTTTGTGGTGAAACAAACATATATATATTTATATCCCGAAAAATTCCAAATTTTCCGAAAAAAAATTTCCAAAGAAAATTCCAGAGTCAGTCTTTTTTTCTAGCAAATGTTCAAATTGTAAGCTGTTGTGTGCTTTGCAGTTAGTGAGGAGGTTGTATCCTGAAAGTTTCTAATCTGTTCTATCCAGTTATATCCTGAAAAAGTTCTTTCTAGTTCAGCTTTGGCTTGCATCGAGTGTAATCCATTTTCATAAGTTCTATCCAAAAAAATATAATAACACAATCCACCTTTGATTACGAAATTTTGTTACACCCTGTATGTGCATCGCTGTTGTTTTTTTTAAGGATATTCTGGCTAAATTAATTGCACAGACTTTCCCTATTAGGCATGAGCTGAGCAAAGCTCCAACCCCCTACTTCCTTGTAGGATTGTACTGCAGCCAATATCGAAAAGATAGTTGGATTCTTAATTTTATAGACAAGTCCACCTCTGAAGAATTTCCTGTCTTATTTGCAACGTAAATAGGAAGGGCAAAAGGAAAGTCAGACGGAGGAGGATATTGAAACAGTGCAAGGAGAAGTGGGTCAAAATTCCAACTTTTTGTGTCACAAGTTATAAATCTGACAACACTTAAATGATTTGTGGAAAAAGTACAGAGATGTTTCTTCATGTCCTTGCATGTACAAGGGCATTCAAGGACTTCTAGGAATTAAGCAGCTTTTATATATTTTTTTCAATACAGTGTTCACATGACTTTTAATGTCCTTGTTTGATTCGTCCTTCATACTCGCTATACCAGTAAAATATAAATTGTCAAATTTCTCCTTTAGCCATGTCTTAGTTTCCCAAATGCACAATTTAGTTCAATAACAAATATATAAAATAACCACCTTTAGAGGCCATTTTTCCCCGCAAAGCGGGGGTTGGCCTTTTTCGGGAACCGTGGTTGTTGTTGTTTTTCGGTCCCCTTTTTGAAGCAATGTTTTACGGCCGGATGCCCTTCCTGACGCCAACCCTTTTTGCCGCCTTTAACGACAAACAGGGAATTACCAGTGAACTGGTCCTCAATTAGCCGACCTCGGAAGGATGACAGGCTGAGTCAACCCCCCTGGCGTTAATTCAGCGATCGACCGGGATTCGAACCCAGGATCCTAGGATCCTAAGCTGACACCCTAGCCGCTAGCCCAACACCAGGGTAGCACAATTTAGTTCAATGTAGTCAGCAAATCGGCGACAGTGCAGGGGAGACTCAAAATGACCAAACGGGCAAGATGTCAGATGAACAGGGAATGGAGGGGACAAGCTGTTCAAAACCATAATCACAAATGGTGGTCTGTGCGTTGTGATAAGCAGCACACAAATTGTCAACATCCTGTGGTGTTTACCTTTGATGACGCCATCAATTTTTGCTTAAGAATGGCCAAATATTCCACTGTGAATGTACTTTTGTGAGAAGCGTAGTCGATCAGCAAAATTGCCTTGGTATTCCAGAAAAAATAGGCCATTTTCTTGCCAGTTGAGAGCTGGGTGCAAAGCTCAATATATGATGTCCTCCATTGCTGGAGAGTGCAGATAGTGAGCACCAACGTTTCAGGGAAAAGATGTCAAAAGATTGGATCTGCCCAAAGGTTAGTCGATGATGATGATGATGCTGATGATGATGATGATGATGATGATGATGATGATGATGCCTTGAGAAATTTCAAGTTCAATAGATACAGTCACGTGAAAAAGTAAGTACACCCCATGTAAGGTTTTGACTTTTTCAACGTACAGCTATTTGATCTTCATTTCAACAATATTGATAGATAAAGGTGATATAATATAACAAATATCATGAAACATTTACATTTTGTAGTCCATTGTATAATTTAAATAAACATAAATGCAAATTTCGCATGTGGAAAAAGTAAATACACCCTTGGCTCTCATAGGTGGTATTGCCCCCTTTGGCAGAAACAACCTCAAGTAGGCGTTTCTTATAACTGTCTACCAGTCTCTGACATCGGCGGGGAGAAATTTTTGCCCACTCCTCCACGCAGAATTCTTTCAGCTGTGCGATGTTTCAGGGGTTTCTTGTATGCACAGTTCGTTTCAAATCCCCCCCACAACATCTCAATGGGATTTAGATCCGGGCTTTGACTTGACCATTCCAGAACCCTCCATTTCTTTATTTTCAGCCATTCCTTGGTGGATTTACCTGTATGTTTAGGGTCATTGTCATGTTGCAAGGTCCACCTTAATAATAATTAATAACAATGCATCAGTTGAGCTTCAACTTTCCCACAGATGGCTTCACATTATCCTCAAGCACCCTCTGGTATAATGAAGAATTCATAGTAGATTTTATGATGGTGAGCTGCCCAGGCCCTGATGCAGCAAAGCTGCCCCAAACCATAATATTTCCACCACCATGCTTTACAATTAGTATCAGGTTCTTGTGGTCAAATGCTGTCTTTGGTTTTCGCCAAACATGTCTTCTGGTACTGCGGCCAAATAGCTCTACCTTTGACTCATCTGTCCAGAACACATTGTTCCAGAAGTGCTGGTCTTTGCCTAGGTGTTCATTGGCAAACTTTAGTCTTGCCCTGATGTTCTTTGTGGACAGCAAAGGTTTGCTCCTGGCACACCTCACATGTAGATCAAATTTGTGCAGCCTCTTTCTAATGGTTGACTCGTGCACTTTGACATCAACAGTGGCAAGAGCTACCTGTCGGTGCCGTGATGACATTCTGGGGTTCTTAGACACTTCTTTCAGCATCTTGCGGTCTGCTCTCGGGCTGAACATGTTGGCAGTTGTTTGGAATCTTCTCCACTTGTAGATGATCTTCCGGACAGTCGAATGATTGATTTCAAATTGTTTGGAGATCTTTTTAAATCCCTTCCCAGACTCGTAGGCATCTATAACCTTCTTTCTGAAGGCCCCAGAGAGCTCTTTTGATCTAGGCATGGTGACGCCGCACACTTCAACAACAAAGAGGAAACCAAACTAAATGTCTGAGGTTTAAATAAGACAGGTTCCTCCAATATCCTCTCTAACGATGTTCTAATCATTTGCACCTGAGCTAGTGCACCTGATTCTAATATTAGGTATTTGAAGTAGTGATAAATGCAGGGGTGTACTTACTTTTTCCACATGCGAAATTTGCATTTATGTTTATTTAAATTATACAATGGACTACAAAATGTAAATGTTTCATGATATTTGTTATATTATATCACCTTTATCTATCAATATTGTTGAAATGAAGATCAAATAGCTGCACGTTGAAATATGTTGAAAAAGTCAAAACTTTACATGGGGTGTACTTACTTTTTCACCAGACTGTATACTTGTATCAATGATCTTAAAATTGTAATCTTCCATGACTCATGCCTTGACCTGGACAACAGATGACCTGTTTGGCATTCCCATCTGAATCTGAACTATTGACTCAAGATGCTGGTAACCCAGACCACATCAAATCCAATATACCACAAGTATTTGTCCATTGTTTACTAATTATGTCGTTTGATTTCAAGCAAGATGCACTGATGTCAACCAGTGCCTTTATTCTTTTCCTGCAAGTCATTCATTTACAAGCTCTCCCAAGAACCTGAGATCAATGTAAAAATTACATATATGGAGCATTCTCAAGAAAAGTGCCAAATCATGGCAATAAGTTTTTTTTTTTAATGAAGTTTTAAAAATGAAAGCTTGAACTCGAATATACTTTAATTTATTTTTTCAACTGTATTTATTTACCATTAGAGAACTGTAATGGTCGAGAAATAACGAAAAAAATAATTGTTCCTCATGATAAAGTAAACAATCACAAATCGTTGCTCTAGAACAGTGGTTCTCAAACTTTGGACTACCGCCCCCTTCTGCCCTCTTGGACCGGCTCAATGCCCCCCTTGTCCTATCGTTCGTGGTCGGACACCCAGAATTTATGTAGATAGGAAGCAAAAATAACAGAAGCCAAATATTTTCTAAATAATATTTTACTTTATTTTACTTTACTTTTTATTTTATTTTGCACGACCTACAATGTTTCAGCAGAACAGGTCCAGGTGAGGCAAACTGGGAATCTGTTATCACAGGCCCAAATACCGTTAGTGTGAAGGGTGGGCCTGGTGACTCGCTGCGAGATTACGAACGTCTGGCTCCATCTCAGTGAGGTAGAGACGCAGATCGCCCCTCTTGGTAATGTCAAGGCGGTTTCGATACTTGGTCAGCAGCACCATCACGGCGCTGTACCCTCTGTTTCGTAAGAGATTGGAAACCGCTGTACGCTGTACCAATAGCGCTGTACCAATCGACGAGAGAACTGGATTCGGATCCTGGCCCATAACGGTTTTTATCACTTCCCCAACAGCTGGTTTGATCAACTGTTCGCCGATTGAATACGGTTTTCCAGATCTGGCGATGAGCAATGACAGCTTATACGACGCTTCCAGTCCTTTATCCACGAGCTTTTGGCTGGCTTTGAACATCGTCGTTACCGTGGATCGCTCTTCAAATTTCTCTTTCAGCGATTGGAAATAGCTGACCTCTGCGCGAGCCTTATCACTGTGCTTTTTACTCAGGTGCTCGCTCAGTCGAGACGGTTTCATTGCTTCATTGGACAGCGTGATACCACACAACAAACACATCGGTAACTGTTTGTTCGTCGGAGATGGAATGAATCCATACTTGATGTATTCAACGGAATACTGACGACACTTTTTCTTTGAGGCCGACCGGACGTGAAGCCGACCGGACGTGAAGCTTCTTTGAATAACGAAATCAACACGCCAAAATGTCGAAAGACTAACACCAGCGCTAACACTGACTGTTCATACCTTGCCCAATGTCTGTGCTGGCCAGGCCAGGCTGTAAAGTTGAACCAGGCACGTTGAATAGTCCAGCACGAATAGTGTGTATTATATCCTGCATAAAAAGATTCTTTCAAGCCCATTGGTTGAAATGGCACCACGTGACAAAAATTTGTGTTGTACTATTGGCCGCATTGGCGGCCAATAGTATTTCGCTGATGTCATACACTATCATGTTTGTTGCGTGAGCATGTATGGACAAGAAAATACCTACACGACATCAGCGAATATGTGATCATAAAAACCATGCGGAGGGGGAAAGAATGTGGTCGTTGATTGGATGGCCAATTTGCCGAATGGCGCCGGGTAACCTGTTCAGACTGTAGGAAGCCCAATGAGCGCTCCAAATCGCCGCTGCTCCTCTAAATCTCCAGTGCCCCCCTACCGCCCCGTGGACCCTCGAGCCCTGAAAGTTTCCAGCGCCCACTGGGGGACCACTTTGAGAACCTATACTCTAGAATCTGGATTATATTTAATGCAAATCAGAACCTGATAAAAACATCCACACCCTTGAGGTGTTTAAAATCTCAAAACAACCAATAACTTGAAAGATGCACCATCATGGTTTAAGGAGGAAGGAATGTCGACACAATCAACAAAATGAAACAGACACTCCAGAAGGCTTCGATACACATTCCTAGGAGTGAACACAACGGCTTCTTAATGGAAGATACAAGGCTTTTGGTGGGATTTCAATTTTGGCAAAAATAAAAATATAAAATCCAAAAACATGGCAAGATTTCCGTAATTTTATTTGCAGGTGCAACTCCATTCCTAGTTCTTCCACGAGGATAAACCATGTACACAAAAGAACCGCGAAGGTCCATCTCAAAAAAAGTTCGCATAATGCTGAACAAGTAATGAAATAACATCACTGCTCACAAAGGGGAAAACTCATTAAAATGTGAATAGATTTCCAATATAATTTCATGTTGAAATTTAATTTCTCCTACATTAGTTCTCATTTGACTCGGTTGGTTGTTGTCCAGAGTGAAATGTGGCAGCCCTTAGAATTTCATTTCATGCAACACAAACTTGAGCGACAACGTTATTGTTTCGTCTGATTTTGGTCAGTCATAAACAAATTTCCCGCGATCATCAACGCTCAAGGAATCTACCAATGCCTTTGAATCTACCGATACCTCAAGGAATCTACCAAGGAATTTCAGTGTTGTTTCCTCATTGTTGTTATCCAACTACACCCGATGTAAAAAGAGCTTGTCAAATGACATGTAAATTAGACAGTGAAATAGTGGTAGCTGGCAGATCTCATTCTCGTTAGCGCAAGTTCCAACTCCACAACCCTCAACCTTCAACCTTTTTTGGTCGTTTTTGGAAGCATAAAATCTGAAACTGGAAAGAAAAAATATATATTCAGAGGCAGAGATGGAAAAGTGAGTTTTTTTTTTTTAAGTCGTCGGAATTCTGTTCAAACCACGTTATACCGTTGGGTCTTTAGCGTACAGGCAGAAAATGGTAAATAGTTATATGACTCAACTCCACATTGCTTGGGCATTGCTTCAGATAAAAATGAAGTCTTTTCATTACCTGTTGCTTTTTGACGAGTGTCAGACCTTTCAATGCACTGTGTTGTTCTGTAGTATTTGTCGTTAACGGGAAATAACATCAATTTGGGAGAAGGTTCAAAACTTAGTTGAAAAACAACATTTAGGCTTCATAGTCACATGGATTGTATGCGATGCTTACTGCTAGCTCAGACGGTGGTCATGTTGGATAACAGTGAGGAAACTCGAAAACTTTTCAAACTCTCACCTATCCTGTTCAGTGAGACTAAAAGTAACTAAAGCGAATATGATGGCGTACCATCGCAAATACCCACGCTTCCCTCCTAAAGCAAAGTTCAATGAAAGATAGCAAAAGGTTGTACAGGGAATGACCTCGCTGATGAAAAGGTTCTACCACATTGCACCGGTCAGCGAGGCTGGTCCATGGTCGGTAAAAATGAACTATTCTTTTGGATCAAAAATAAAATGAAATTCTAATACAAGGACTGTGATACCAGTACATTTAAATTATGCAATTTAAACTCAACATCTATCTTCGTAAGATAGTACAGAATACCGTATCGTCCTTCAAGCTGAAACAGTGACTATTTCCAGGATCAATCCACGCTTTGGGAATCGCACAAGATCGAGCAAAACAAACGGTTCATCTTCGATAAAATAGCGTGACGCTCGCAGCAAAAGAGTGAGCTATCCTTTTGGAAAGGTTTACAGATATTTTATCTATAAGCACTTTTAATGAAAGTGTAATGATGTGCATTCCTCATGTTCATAAAATTTTAACATTTTCTCTTATCAATCATGAACCGCCAGGAACCGATCCCCCTTTTTCCCAATGAAACATTGCCCTAACATTCGCGGATTCAACATCCGCAACATTTTTTTGTCAGGATCCGACTGTGTGTGTGTGTGTGTGTGTGTGTGTGTGTGTGTGTGTGTGTGTGTGTGTGTGTGTGTGTGTGTGTGTGTGTGTGCGCTTAAACATATATATATATATATATATATATATATATATATATATATATATATATATATATATATATATATGTCAAAAACAAGCAGCTCTTGGGTGCCAATGAAGGTCGATTCCTACATCAATTTGAACTCCCCTTGAATAAGCACCTCCTTGATCCTTAAGAAGAAGAAGAAGAGGAAGAAGAAGAGGGAAAAGAAACATTGCATACAAACCCTGTGACGCACAAATGTGTAATACAGAAACAAAATACTTGTGGATCGAGCAACCTTTGTCACAAATACACCAGTTGCATTTTTAAAACAGAAAGTAACAGCCAGTTTGTTTTCCGATTAAAACAAAATATCTTCCCATCCCAATCAATAACAGTGAAAACGACGCACTCAAAATTCCGCTTCCCCTTCAAATATGTTGATTGTGCATTCAATTTTTTTTATTTTTTAATAAATCAAACAAATCACAGAAAAATCATTCACTGACAATGAAGGACCATACGAATTGCATTTTGTGAAAACAAAAACTTCCATCGAGGACGATGCATACAGTATATACCATTAGAGAATATAAGTCCATCCACATTATTTAAAAATAAAATTTCTTGTAAAGAAAAAAAAATAATAGCAAGGACAACTTAACAGCGGCAGGTATGATGTCATGCTAAATGCAAAATTTAAATTCACAACTCATATTATTCAATGTCCCTTCCCCAAACCCGTCCTATCCTTTCACATAACACGCAATATACAAAGCACTGAAAGTGAGTGAAAAATGGAACTTTCTAGGAAAGGATACTCAGTTCAGAAAGTGCTTTTCAAGGCTTTCTTCGAGCCATTAAGTGCAAAAAAATTGGTGGAAAAAAAATGCTGCACACAAATGGATGGATGAAAACCTATGGCATTCAACTTTCAATGCCGTACCTTGAACCTCAAAGTAAAATAAGTATGGCAAATCAAGACAGTTGGGGGCCTACCCACCCTCACACCAGTCAGTGGTGTGCTGACTTACAGATGCAAATTCCAACAACTATCCTTGCAGATTCTCTGAACTACAGCAATCCAGTAACCATTTTGCAAAATGAAAAGGAACTTAAAACAACACATAAAAGACTGCAAAAAAAATTCAACAAAAGCAGAGAATCATGATCTTATTGGGTTTTGAAAGAATAATAAATAATTGAGGCCGCACTCTCGGGGATTCATGCCAAGTCAAGAAATGCTTCAAGGCCAGAACGAATCCTGAAAAGATTGCAAAAAGTAGAAGCTCAAATAATACAATTTTGAAAACAATTATGAGCAATCACCGACAAATTGATGACTTCAGGTTCGCATAACGGTAACAGCAACGGTGACAGCAACGGTGAGGATATGCAGTGGTGAGGGGTATGCAGTGGTGAAGGGATAGCGAGGATATGCAGTGGTGAGGGCATAGCGAGGATATGCCGTGGTGAGGGGATAGCGAGGGTATGCAGTGGTGAGGGGATAGCGAAGATATGCAGTGGTGAGGGGATAGCGAGGATATGCAGTGGTGAGGGGATAGCGAGGATATGCCGTGGTGAGGGGATAGCGAGGATATGCAGTGGTGAGGGGATAGCGAGCATATGCAGTGGTGAGGGGATAGCGAGGTTATGCAGTGGTGAGGGGATAGCGAGGACACGCAGTGGTGATGAGGTCGTGAGGCCACGCAGTGGTGAGGGGGAGTTGAGGACACGCAGTGGTGAGGGGATAGCGAGGACACGCAGTGGTGAGGGGATAGCGAGGACACGCAGTGGTGAGGGGGAGTTGAGGACACGCAATGGTGAGGGGGTAGTGCATACACGCAGCGGTGAGGGGTAGCGAGTACACGCAGTTTTAGCTCTTACATGAGCCTCGATCTTGTATACAAAAAAACAAAAACAAAAAAACCACCTTCGGTAATTGTACCCAAACTGGCTGGTATCCAAAACATTTAACACCTCAGAAACTTTCCCACATCAGTCCACGATAGCCAAGACATTTATGAGAAAGGGGTTATCCATGGAAGTGCAATGCCTGTTGCATAACTGGCTAACAGGTATTTCATGTGTTCATTTACACGTGTATGTATGTATGTATGTATGTATGTATGTATGTATATATATATATATATATATATATATATATATATATATATTATATATATATCATTGTATATGGTGTCCCTCATTGGGATATGGGGTATCCCATATCACTGTATATTCCACAGGATATTTGCGGCACCTCATCATATTAAAATACGCAATTTTACATATACACACACACACACACATACACACACACACACACACACATCCCCATACACACACACACACACACATCCCCATACACACACACATCCCCATACACACACACATCCCCATACACACACACATCCCCATACACACACACACACACACACACACACACACACACACACACACGTAGTGGACATACAAATGGAAGCACCTCGGTAAATGAGGGACACCAAGCAACAGCTTCCATACAGGTGTGTCCCACAGCCCCACATGTTGATTAATCAATGAACATTCCAGCATGCTTCGGGTTATGTATAAAATGCTGCACAGGCCTGGTTGTCTGTAATTACGTGGCTAGCATCATTGCCGGATTAACCATTAGGCAGACAAGGCATGTGCCTTATGGCCAGCCAAAAATTCGGGCCACAAAAATGGACAAGCAGTTTTCGTCAATTTTTATTATTTCAAACAAATTATTTCTAATTTCTGTCCCTGCCAGGGTAATATATGTATCTCAATTTTCGCAAATATTTTCAAGGTGTGCTACATCACTGTATAGTGTTTAATGTAGTTTGTATTTTATAATAAAAGGTTTTAAAACTTATACATCTGATGTTCTATTTGCAGATTCAATCCATCGTTATGTCAGGACGCAAAGGTGGCTGGGAGCGAGCTCAGGAGTTGAAGAAAAAGAAGCATAAGGATGATCAACTACTCAAGACGACTCATAAATTGACATCGTTTTTCCATGTGGTTGACATCGCACCATAGAAGTTGCCCTGATGTGTGAACTTTGGAATGATATTTTGCATCGGTTCAACTGCTGCAGCAAGTTGTTGCAAAGTGCCACCATAGAATTAACACCGGCTATTGGTCTGCTGAAGAGTTTGAATGAGTTTGTACATGCGCGCAGAGAAAAATTTGATTTCTATGAGCAACAAGCATGTGATTGCTGCGGCAACAGCACTTACAAATCCGAAAGTCGGCGAATTCCCAAGCGGAGGAAGCGTGTCAATGATGGAAATGCTACTGATGCCACATTAGGGATGACGGGCCAACAAAAATTCAAAGTTAATACATTTTATGTCATCATTGACCAACTGCGAAGTGCATTGCAGAAACGCATAGAGGCGTATTCTGTAGTACTGCAGCGGTTTGGCGTTCTGACAGAGTTTGACTCTATGACCGACGAGGATATCAACACTGCTATTACAGGGCTTGTCAGTGTGTATCACAAGGATCTGAATACTGATTTTGCATCAGAGTTCCATCAGTTCATTTGCTGGTATAAAGACCAACTGCCCTCAAGTTCCCCCTCAACAGGGTGTGCACAGGCACAGCATATGTTTGAGCTGCTGCACACCACTGGAGTTCATGCAGCCTTTCCAAACCCTGCAGTGGCTCTCCGAATATACTTAGCACTGATGGCCACCAATTGCTCAGGAGAACGCTAATTTTCGCAGCTAAAGAGAATCAAAGATGCGAAGCGTTCTACCATGCATCAACAGCGTCTTGGTGCGTTGGCCCTTTTGTGCATTGAAAGTGATTTGCTCCGAGAACTGGACTTCAGTTCCGTAATTGAAGAGTTTGCAGTTGTAAACGCGCGCAAGGTTACAATCTAAGGTCTAGTAAACTGTAAAGCAAAGTGCCAAATCTGTGCGTGTTTTGTTATGCATATATTCATACACTGCAAATTGTATAGACTAAACTAGTTTGAAAGTAGTTTCTTTTCACATTAAATATTTGTCTTTTTTTGTATTAAATATTTTGTTCATGAATCAGTTCATCTTTTGTCTGGGGTCCATTTCCATGAGCCCGAGATCTAATTTAAATTGTTCAGGCCATTCTCTAAAATTTCAAAATGTGCCTTAGGGCCAGCCGAGGCTTAATCCGGCACTGGCTAGCATGGCTGCAAGAGGAGACGCCCACTAATGTCCCCATCCGTAGAGCATGCGTGGTCGTCCATTGGTTTGATGAGCATCACTGATGTTATCCATAGGTCATGGCCTTCTCGGTCACCACATCTGAGCCCAATCTGGCATTTATGTGACGTTCTAGAACGGTGTCCGAGACAGCGTTTTCCACCTCCGTCAAATAGGTGTGAGTCGATTGTCTTTCTCGTGGAATAATGGTGGCCCAATGCACTACTAAGTGACTTTACATTGGTGTTTCCATTTTTTTGCACACGACCTGTATATTGCTTTGTAGAAACAAAATAGCATGTTCATAGACAAGGTTTGTCAGAAAAACATCCTCCTTAACTAGAACGCCACAGTAGAGTGCATACTCCCGCCGTGGGTTTTGTTGGAATAATACGTTTTGTTTAACATCCCCTCTCCCCAAAACAATAAATGAAAAAGAAAGTAAGCCCTAACTGTCAGAGAATTTATTTTGATATATCTCGGAATTAGAGGAGAAAAACATCATTTAAGAATAAGAATAAAAGCTTTAATGCAGTAAAACAGAAAAAATCTTTCCCAAAAAAATTTCCAAAACAAATTCCTGGATCCGGAATAATATCCTGAGCTTCACCAAAAACTAATCAATTCTTCCTCATCCCAAGGGCAATCATCCCACCAACTTTCATCCAAATCCGTTCAGAACTTTTCCAGATATCTTGTTCACAAACACACTAACATACGAACACACACACACACACACACAGGACACGATCGAATGCGTTACTACCTGGCGGGAGGAATAAACCTGAAAAGCGCAGAGCCAGAACCAGAATTATTTATTTGGTCTGGGAAGCCCATGCGAGGTTTCTTCTTCTTCAGCCTTCACAACTCTGGGTAAATATGCGATCTTTTTTTTAAAAGTTGTAATTTTGCCAAATATGTTTTATTCGTTTGTTAATATACCTCAGCCATTGACAAATCTGGAACTAAGTCTTTATAAGTTCATCAAATACTGACACCGCGAATGACATTCGCTGAGCTAAATGTTGATCTCTTCTGAGGTGAAAAAAACAAGCGTTACGCCTACGTCCCCCGTCGGGGAAGTGATGTGAGTTGACAAAGTGGAAGACGCACAAAACATGCTATGATATGATATTTCGCTCACAAGGTTCAGACATACATGGCGGTGGCCATCTTGGATTTTGACGTGGCGACCCAATTTTCAATAGCGTTCTTCCTTTTGCCGAGATACACCCACACACCAGATTAGAAGTTAGTACTTCGCTCATTTTTCAAGATATTTCGTTCACAAGGTTCAGACATATATATTGTGGCGGCCATCTTGGATTTTGCCGTGGCGACCCAATTTTCAATAGCGTTCTTCCTTGTGCCTAGATACAACCACACACCAGATTAGAAGTTGGTACTTCGCTTATTTTTCAAGATATTTCGTTCACAAGGTTCAGACATATATATTGTGGCGGCCATCTTGGATTTTGCCGTGGCGACCCAATTTTCAATAGCGTTCTTCCTTGTGCCTAGATACAACCACACACCAGATTAGAAGTTGGTACTTCGCTTATTTTTCAAGATATTCCGCTCAGAAGGTTCAGACTTACATGGCGGCGGCCATCTTGGATTTTGACGTGGCAATCTTGGATTTTGACGTGGCGACCCAATTTTCAATAGCGTTCTTCCTTTTGCCGAGATACACCCACACACCAGATTAGAAGTTGGTACGTTGCTTATTTTTCAAGATATTCAGCTCACAATGTTCAGACATACATGGCGGCGGCCATCTTGGATTTTGACGTGGCGACCCAATTTTCAACAGGGTTCTTCCTTATGCCTCGATACACCCACACACCAGATTAGAAGTTGGTACTTCTCTTATTTTTCAAGTTATTCCACTCACAAGGTTCAGACATACATGGCATCAGACATACATGGCGGCGGCCATCTTGGATTTTGACGTGGCTTGCACCCACACCAAATTTGAATGCCGTCCTTTGCTTACGCATGCACGCATGCCTGCACAGACGGATGGACACACGGACGGAGGGGGAAACCATAGTCCCCCTTTCGCTCCGCGGTGCGACGGGGGACAAAAAAAAAGTTTTAAAGCATTGTACGTATCAAACGATACATTTTATGAAACGGGGAAACCTAATACACACTTTGGTGGTTTTAAAATGACAGAATATGTCTTTATTAGAAGAAGAAAAAAAATGAACATTGAAGACGACGCTGCTAAAAAAAAATACACTGCTCTAACGCATAACCACGAGTTTAAACTACATTTACAACAAATATGAAAACTATTTTCATATCACAATGTTAAATATAGAATATATAGAAAATAATGTTTAAAAAAATGAGCCCTATCTTCCAATGGTAAAAAAATCCTTCAAATAATTCCTGCATAGGGAATAATATCCTGAGCTTCACCAAAAACTAATCAATTCTTCCTTATCCCAAAGGCAATCATCCCAACAACTTTCATCCAAATCCGTTCAGAACTTTTCCAGATATCTTGTTCACAAACACACGAACACACACACACACACACACACACACACACACACACACACACACACACACACACACACACACACACACACACACGGATACGGGTGAATGCATTAGTCCCTGACGGGAGTAATGAAGTCGGGGATAGTTCAAAAAGTATTGATGGCGAAAGAGAAAGTCACCACAAAGCTGATGAAACTACAGAAGGAAGCATAGAAAGAAGCGTGTCAAAGGGAATAGGGACAGCGAGTCAAACCCTGAGAGTATTTTAATATAGATTACACAGCATGAGTGAAAAAAATGAAATAAAAGAAAATAATTTCGGGTTTGCGATACGAAGTAGAACGAAGCTGTGATCCCTGGATAATTTATCAGAGCCAATGTGTAATCTATTACACAAAGCAATGGCAGGTCAGCACAAATAAGTCGATATATAATGTAATCAGTTTTGTTTTTTCAGAAGTATGATATACACAAAATAAGTGGGACGAGCAAAACAATCTCCTAAAGATTACAAGTCACCGATTAGCAAATAGCAATAAAACGACAGGGTGACAGTTTCTGATACTGAAAACGAAAACTGTGACCCCCTCATTGACCCTAAACAAGATTTCACTGAAGGATTCGCATTCTCTTTAGATAGAAATCATACTATATAAAATGAGAAGTGGCTGTTAGTGGGTTTGTGTGTGGGGAGGTATGGGTTTGGGGGATGGGAGTTGTGGAGGAAAAGACAGGGGAGTTTAATTTCTATGCAATAACCCTAACCCTAACCCTAACCCTAACCCTAACCTAAACAGCTGGAAGAAATGATATGAAAAATGGTGGTTATACTCTGGGTGTGCATGGGGAGTTTTTAGGTGATAAAATATTAATATCCCGAGGGGTTGAGGGTGGGGGGAGGACCCCAATTACCTCGATGCAATGTGTATCGTATGGCAGCGAGACTTCGGGTTTGCGATATTTCGGGTTTGCGAATTTGCGAATTGCGAATTGGCAAATTCGGGTTTGCGATATTTCGGGTTTGCGAATTTGCGAATTGCGAATTGGCAAATTCGGGTTTGCGATATTTCGGGTTTGCGAATTTGCGAATTGCGAATTGGCAAATTCGGGTTTGCGATATTTCGGGTTTGCGAATTTGCGAATTGCGAATTGGCAAATTCGGGTTTGCGATATTTCGGGTTTGCGAATTTGCGAATTGCGAATTGGCAAATTCGGGTTTGCGATATTTCGGGTTTGCGAATTTGCGAATTTGCGAATTGGCAAATTCGGGTTTGCGATATTTCGGGTTTGCGAATTTGCGAATTTGCGAATTGGCAAATTCGGGTTTGCGAATTGGCCCCGGTCCCAGTGTGAGGGGCATTAAAAGCCACATTGAAACACCCGAATCTCTGCACGAAAACCACAAACATCACAGAAGTGGGGGAATGATCATACTGTTTGTGTGTGTTTTGGTATTTATATTCACTCCTGAACAGCTATATGGAATGACTTGAAAACTTGCTGTGCTCAGGTGTGCACGTCAAGCTTTGAGGCAGCACACACACGTGCACGCCTTTTTACCTTGGACATGTGACCTGAGCCCTTTTGGAATTCATTTTATACAATTACCATCGGATACTGGTGTGACAATCTTCACATCTATAAATTTCGTTGATCTCTTTGTATCCTCTGCTCTTTGTACACAACATTGTTTATTTGGCTAGAATTTATTTATTTTTTATTTTTTACTTTTGAATCTTCAATGTTGAGAGTGCTACGTCAGTGGTACAGGAAGCGTCATTCATTGTACGTTGCTCATATTTGTCAGCAAATATTTTGGTCTTTATTTCCTTGTCCATCTTTATATTATTGGTGTCATTCTTCCATGAAGCCTGTGCATGAATAAATAAAGTCCCTTTGTAAAACAAGAAAAATCTCAATCTTAACGAAGAAAAAAAAAATGCCGTGGGCACTCATCTTTGAACTGTTGACAATTCACTTTGAGGAAAAGGATAGTCAATTCTTAGGAATGCAATAAAAACTATAACGGCACTCAGTAGAGAGCATACCTCCACCTGGTTGGCCATATCACTCAATGGTGAAGAATCACTTTAAAAAAATTATACGAGCTGGACCCGGATCCGGAGCTTCACCAAACTTGAATCGATTCTTCCTTGTCACACACACTCAACCTGTCCAACAAGTTTCGTCCAAATCCATCCAAAACGTTTTGAGATATCCTGCTATGTATAGTTTTTGGCCCGATCTCCCAATGGTGAAGAATCACTTTAAAAATTAAATAATTCTAATATCGAATCCATATTCAGATCTTCAATAAAATCGAATCGATTCTTCCTCGTCACACACCCAACCGGTCCACCAAGTTTCGTCCAAATCCGTCCACAACTTTTTGAGATATCCTTGTTTGTATCGTTTTTGGCCCTATCTTCCAATGGTGAAGAATCACTTAAAAAATTAAATAACTCTCATATCCGAATTCATATTCAGATCTTCAATAAAATCGAAACGATTCTTCCTCGTCACACACCCAACCGGTCCAACAAGTTTCGTCCAAATCCGTCCACAACCTTTTGAGATATCCCGCTATGTATAGTTTTTGGCCCGATCTCCCAATGGTGAAGAATCACTTAAAAAATTAAATAATTCTAATATCCGAATCCATATTGATCTCCAATAAAATCGAATCGATTCTTCCTCGTCACACACCCAACCGGTCCACCAAGTTTCGTCCAAATCCGTCCACAACCTTTTGAGATATCCTGCTTTGTATCGTTTTTGGCCCTATCTTCCAATGGTGAAGAATCACTTTAAAAATTCTACTTTCCAGGTCCGAATCCGGATCGTCATCAAAATCGAATAATTTCGTCCTTGTCACATACGCTATGTCTCTGCAAAATTTCCTCCGAATCCGTCTACAGCTCTTTGAGATATTTTGTTCACAAACGGACAAACAGACAGACAGACAGACAGACAGACAGGGGTGAAAACGTAACCTCCATCCACCTTTGGTGGCGGAGGTAATTACAGAAATGATGTCCATTGTTTTATAAACATGTTACATTGTAACTGCAAAGCATGTCCACATTTTTTAGGAAAATAAAATTTACAAACAGATAAGTTACACGTAATGCAATTCACATGACAGATTATATTTTAGAAACAATCAAGGCCAAACAGAATGTTGCAGCAATTTGTTGCCTTGATGGAAAATTTAAACAACACGAACGTGCCGTGCAAAAGGCCATGGCACTGGTCCACGAAGTAAAACAAACAATTGTTTTAAATAACAGCACAGGCCAGAAATGCTTTTTTCCAAAAACACATCGGTAAACAATGGCCTTCAAAAGATATGACAAGTTATATTCATCATCTCGATGGGACTTCATGAACCAGAAGACTAAAGGAATGGCAGGATAATCATAATCTACTAAATTAACTGTTTTCTCGAATTACCTCTCTTGGTAAACATGGATTGGTTGTTGAGAGTTTGTGAAAAGAGATTCATCTCCACCTCATGGTGTAATTCGACTACCAAATGCGTGTAATTCGCAGCTTCAGCATTATTTATTATTGCGGAAATAAGTTTTCATTAAAAAAAAAAGTGAAAATCAAACACGTCTTTTCTGGTGTAATATCATCTGGTATTAACCAGCTATTGTTTCTTTATCCATAGAGCATTCCTACTCTGCATGTCCCAATCCAAGTTTACCCACGAGAAACCAGAAAATACATGGTTCACAAAAACATACCTCACTCACCATTCCTTTAGTGCAGTTTATACCTCGCTGCTTACAAACTAAGCTGTACAAAACCAAAACTTACAAACCAACACGACTAAAAACATTAAATGTGCATAAAGCCAGACCAGGCCTCGCTCTAATGAGCTTCGATAAGTTGACAGGTATGGCATTTAGATTGTGATGTAACCTTTGCAGTAATATTATCAAGTGGTATTGTATTACATGCAGTTGAGCTTTTTCAACTCTTTGGGATAAGTGCCTGTTTAAGCTAAAGGTCACAATTTAAAACAAATACACAAATCCAGGGCACAGAAAAAAATAATGATTATAATTATTAAGAAACCTTGGCAACATCTAGGCTCTAGCGACAACATTATTGATGTGCGCTTTAGGTACATGAGCTTTAATATCATCTGACTGCTCTATGATTTGATTTTAAAGGAACATTTTTTAAATCCAATCTCATCATCGTTAATGTTAATACTAGCAGAGTACCTGCCCCACAGGCAAACTTATCCCAAGCATGCGACACGCTCTTCTGACACATCCCTTTATTAGGGTGGTGTATAAGCAATGGGCCACTGCCTCAATCACTCCCCAAAAAAAAAAACCTTGGGTTATGCACATGAAGCAAAAACATGCATACTGCTTATTTGCAATGTGCATATACAATACATCGTGGTTATATAGTTTGGATAATTCCAATTGTATTGGCCCATGGTCTGACACCAGACGCCTGAAGCCTACACAAGGCCTGTGACACCTATCAGCTCCAATCTTTTGATACTTGATGATCCCTTTAACAGTCGCTTAGGTTCTTTTATAATCAACAAAAACTTATAGGGAGGGCATGACAATTATGATTATAACACTTCCGAAGATGATTTCAGCCTACCAAAATGGTGGACGTATTTTTCTTTTCAGGTTAAAATTGTGGATGGTCTCAGGCCAGCTGTCCAACCAATGGGTATAGAGCAGATAAACATATGTACATACAAACAATTGCTCCATTGTATAAAATATATATACATTATTATTTTGTCATTATGTTAATTTTATTATTATGCCATTATCAGTATCATCAGACATAATTGATTAATTTGTGGTTATAACAGCTTTTACTTCCGGTAGGTGTGCGGACCAGCAAATCTTAGCCTATAGCAAATAGCATCACCAAAATGGAAATATACATGTATATCCAGTTTTCTCCAGATTTCCCTCAGGCTAGTATTAAACGATACAAGCGACAGTTAGGCATGAGGTTATGTATCGAATAAAGATCACAATTCAGCCGTAAGGGTCTTGTTGTAATGTCGTAATGTTGTCGTAATGTCGAATGTCATACTTCAAGCCATGCCTGGGAGCAATCAGATATGAGGTATATGGATGTATATGTACACACATACAGACAAACAGACTCAAATGCAATACCCTCTCTTCTGGCGAGGGTAAACATTAAAATGAATTACTTTTTCATACGTGTTATCATGATTGGGGTTGCATACAGTACATATTGCTTGTGGCAGTCTTATTCAGGTGTGGTAGGCTGTCCAATTGAGGTTGAAGTGAAGGCTGATTCACTTGGGATTGTTGTTTTTTTGAAGAACATCATCGTGGAGACTTGAGTGGCTGCGTTCATTTTCTGTTCGTAGACCTCCTTGTAACATTTCAAGACATTCTCCATCTCCCTCCACCCCTTGGAACTTCGCATGCTGTCAGGATCATATTCATGAAATATGGCCATAGTTGCATCGACCAACTTGGCAGGATAGCCCGCTTGAAAGCTTAAATGACCAACAACCTTTAGCTATGACCTTCATCGCAAGGCTTTAAACAGGCTCAATCTCTTCAGGACTTGATTCCGATTCCTCTCTGATGCGCTCCTCCTCCAGAGCCAGAAGATCTTCATTGCTCAGCTCCTCCCTGTGGGAGAGAAGCAAATCCACAACATCATCTTTGTCGAACTCCTGAAATCCCACTTGCTGGGGCATGTCCAAAATATGTTGCCTTGCTTCGCTGACTTTAGCCTCTGTGAAACCTCTGAACTCAATCACTGACTCACGCCAGAGTTTCCTCCTCACTCCATTGATGCACCAATAAGTGACTTCATCCCAGGCAACACTGGTGATATCAATTGCCATCTTGATGTTAAACTGGTGCCAGAATGTATTGATGCTGAGCTCATCATCTGCATCACATTACTTGATAAGCCTGGAGAAGGGTCGATGAAGGTAGCAGCCCTTAAAAGTTGCTATAACGTTTATGAATTGCTGTGAACTTTGCTTGACAATTTATATATATATATATATATATATATATATATATATATATATATATATATATATATATATATATATATATATATCCACTGTTACGTTTTTGGGGGTAGGGATACTTTAGGCCAGGTAGAGTGGAAAGTTTTGTGTGCTCCGACTGTCATAAAGAAGAAGAACCACCTCGATGTACTATGAGTATGGATCCGGTAGACCATGTGTTCAGATTAAGTGTATCTTCATCCCCATTACAAAGAGTGGGGTGTGTTAATTAGCTAAGGGATTATGGGTAATTTATCCCTTGTATGTCATTACCTCTGTAATCTATTTCCTTTGTCCCTTTTGGAACCACACCATCGACACATAGCCAAGCCACTCAATCGCCCGCATTTAAACTCACTATTTAAAAAGCTAACCGAAAGTCATGCATCAAGCCCTACCGCTGACGACTCCGACTTGGGAAGTGCACAGGTTGGACAGGCCAAGGCCACGCCCCGAGGAGCCATGATTGGGTGCGGTTTTGATTGACGGGAAGGACTGGTAGGGAGCAACTTACTGATTGAAGCACCCCAGGTGACGTCAGAGCCTGGGTGATTTAAAAAAAACCGCTAGTGGACATTTTCTGGCTTCTCTTCACTCTTCTTCTTGGCTTGACGCACTAGCGGACATTCGCTCTTCCCTTCTCCTTGGCTTCTTACTCTGACCGACCTTTATCGCTCTTGTGTGCCTTGTCCTACCAAAGACGATAACGAACGGTCGCGATTCGCTCTTGCGCATTCTCGCCCTGAACCTTGTACGAGCGGTGGCATTTTAATCTCGGGCTCGAGGGATCTCAGCGCGGGCGGTCGTGTGCCGACATCTTGCTGGTGGTCGTGAGGAGGAAGAGCCACCGACTGGGAACCGCGGGTTTCCAAGCAGGAACTGAGAGTGTACAGGCCCGGACCGTTCGATTCACGCGCGAGGCCCGGAGTGAGTACGACACACCGCGAGGCCTGGTTTTTGTCACCCAGGTGCTGTGCGGAAGAGTGAGCGCATTTCACCGCGAAGGCATGAGATGACTGACGATTCCTGGCGAGACGCACCGATCAAGTTGAGCTAAGTGCAATTAAATAACACCTTTTGTTTTTGCATCATTATATTTCCCTTTGTCCGTGTTTGCGTCTGGTGTGGAGGGTCCCTCAAGTTAGGAATTTAGTGTATCGTGCGTTTCTTTGTTACCAGCATTTTCTTTAATAAACCTGTTTATTTTTTAGTCTAGTAGGAAGACTAGGTCCCCCTGCACCCCCCGGAGATATACTTCTAATCAGTGTTTCTAGATTGGAAAAAATGTGTAGAAAATGACTAGCTATGGCCCCAAGCTGAAAAAATGTCCCACATACCATTTTTATGCAAATTACTGCTGCCATTATCAAAAAAACGATTTTTGACATATCTCAGCCAATATTGCAGATAATTGAAAAATGAAGGTGTCTAGACCCATGTTTTGAAGGGCATAGATCATGATAGAACTATTCATAACATGATTACATGTGTCTATGGTATACTAGTATGCATATTAATGCTGTAATTACAAAATAATCAGTTTTACAAATGATAAGGATACGTTAATACTGCAGATAACTTAACATGGTACATAAGGGGTCTAAACCCAGGTATTTTCAAGGTTAAATGTCAACAAGATGCTCCTGAGTCTTGCATAGGGGCGGGACATTGGCAGTAACATTGGTACCACTCAACTTTTCTTCCCACCATTGACTTTGTATTGCGAGAGATTTTCACTTGCTTATTTAAAGGTTTCTCACCCAGCCCACGTAAAATCTACCAACTCCTGCTGTTAACTCCCAAACATATTTTTTTATGTTATCCAATCACAGTGCAGAAATGACAGACTAGAGATCCAAATTAGTGCTGCTATAGCTGCCATTTTACATTTCCATCCATGTAACATGCGCGCTCGCGCGCTCGTATCAATTGGTAATGTCGCGCGCTCGTATCAATTGGTAACGTTGATGTTATTGAATACCTCAGTTGAAAGTTCAGTCTTCCATTCCATCTGTGTGTTGTTCTTGGTATTCATCCTCCAATCTAGCCAGGTAAGATGCTAACTATAATGTTACTCACACTCTTGACTTCAGTTTCTGCATGAAATCATAAACAGGCAGAATAACAGCTGAGCCAGCTAGCACCATGTTAGCTAACGTTAAAGCTAGCCTCATCTATGTACAGTATGTTCCTAATGTCGGTGTAACTTAAACTTTTGTTAATGCCAAACATGAGACATATCTGTTGACTTCTGTATATGAATTGAACCAGAAAGAGGCACGACAGCTGAGCTAGCTACAGTAACTTAGCACAATGTTTCATTGGCCTAGATAGCTAACGTTAGTGTGGAAGAATTTAGATGTTTTAGCTATTAGCACTTTTGATGCCACTAAACATGGTTTAGTCAGCTAAAAAGTACCCTAGTGTAGAACATGACTCAGAACCTCTGTTACCTCACTGAAAACTCAGAGCCTCCTTTCACAGGCACTTTTAACATCATTCGTGATTTCTTATTTGTCATTTAACAGTGATGGTAGACATCGACAGCAAGCATGCCCAAAAGAAAACGGAGTGTAGAACCTGCAGCCCAAAGCTCTCCTCCTACATGCATCCTTCATGTACCATCCATGTCTGATCATGGGGATTTCACGCCCCTCCGTAAAATTAAAGGATCTGCTTCAGAAAAACTGCAACTGCTTCAAAAGATCCGGGATAGACGTCTCAACCAACCGCATGACTCCCCATGTCGTATGCAATCAGTATGTGATCAGATCCCGGCAACTCTTCCTGATGACCTAGAAAGAGTAGGATATCACAGCAAGTGTTATAAGCACTTTGTCCGCCACTTTCATCGTCTGGGAGATGATACAGAACCAGGGCCATCAACCTCATCATGGCATCACTCTCCTCGTAAACCAGGAGGTTCTGCTGAACCCATCTTCCCGCCAGAGTGTATATTTTGTGAGAAAGTTGAGACCAAAGATGCTCATCGCAATACTGAGAGGCCTACAACCTTCCCATCCTTTAAAAACAAAGAAAATGCATGGGAGCAAATCGAAACACGGGCTGAGAAAATGGGTCTCTATCGACTCCATCGAAAGGTGAAAAACAAAGACCTCTTTGCATGTGAGGCCAAACACCATCCGTCATGTTTTAAAGCTTTCCGCACAGCATTCTACAACTATGAGCGTGCGATTCACAGAGCCGAAGCACCAAAGGAGCAGGCTTGCATGTCAGCCGCCCATGAAAAGGCATTCAACTCAGTACTGGAACACATTCAAACCCAGGTCATCCAGCAGAATAAAGTTCTACAGCTTTCTTCCTTGCGCTTGCTCTATGTCGAGGAACTGAAACTGAATGGATATGAGAACTCAAATTATCGGTCAGAGAAACTACTGAAACGCCTACAGAATGACCCAATCAAGGAGCATATCCACTTCACGAAGGTTGATCATGACAAATGTGATGTCATTTCTTTCTGGCTTGTGCACAGCTCAAACATAACAGTTTCCAATGCTCTCGCACGAGCATTCACACTCGGAAGCACAAACAAGAACCAAAATGTTGCCCTCCAACTTCGCCAGGGTATTCTACAGGCTTTCAGAGAGTGTAAAGACCAACCATGGCCACCAACAGCTGAAGACATGGAGCTCAATCCTGAAGACATCCTACCTCCAGACCTTGTCCGCTTTCTCAGCGTGCTAATGACTGGCAAGGAGGGCATCGAGACAGAAAAGGTGAAGCGTCTGGTCTTCTCCATTGGACAAGATCTGTGCCGTGCAGTGTCAGATGGAAAATGGAAGTTACCAAAGCACATTCTCCTCTGTGTGACTGTAAGGCACCTGTTCCGAAGCAAACAGCTCACCACAATACTACACAGGCTTGGACACTCTGAGAGCTACGATTTCGCCTTGGAGTTGGAAACTGCTCTCGCCAAGGTCCTGGATGAAGTCTCAACTTATCGTACACCACAAATTGTGACAGGAGAGGGCAACCTTGTATTCCACTGTGAGTGGGACAACTTGAATAAAACCACTACCAGTGTGCACGGCAGCAACATTGTAAACAGTGCTGGAGGAATCATGGTGCAGGAGGTCAAGCCCGGGTTCGAGAGCAGCAAGGAAGCAATGCCAGTCTGCCCTGAAGCCGCACATCCAGCGTGTGAACCACCGCGTAGCATTGTACAAAAGAGCCGATCAACCTATCATCGAAAAGCCAAAACCTTATGAGGAGCAAGGATGGATAAGGACTGATGAAGGACTGTTGAAACCAATGTGGTCCAGTGGTCCCATCCTACCAACCTCACTGGTGGATCTTCTGAACACAGGAGAGCACGAAGAGGAGGAGGAAGAGGAAGGAGAAGAAGAGTTTGACTCTGACGATTTCGATGAAAATGATGATGACTGACTCAGTGTAGAATCACTAATGCTAATGATGTTTATCTAAAACAAGCAAGAGAAGAGTGGTCACATTGAGTGCTAGGACTATTTTGACAGTTGTAATATTTAGAAAAATAAAACTTTGTGTTAACGTCTGTGTAGACGGACCTTAATATGAGTCTATTATTTCGTAAAACTGTGATTATTTTGTAAATAAAGCACTAATTAGCATACTAGTATACCATAGACACATGTAATCATGTTATGAATAGTTCTATCATGATCTATGCCCTTCAAAACATGGGTCTAGACACCTTCATTTTTCAATTATCTGCAATATTGGCTGAGATATGTCAAAAATCGTTTTTTTGATAATGGCAGCAGTAATTTGCATAAAAATGGTATGTGGGACATTTTTTCAGCTTGGGGCCATAGCTAGTCATTTTCTACACATTTTTTCCAATCTAGAAACACTGATTAGAAGTATATCTCCGGGGGGTGCAGGGGGACCTAGTCTTCCTACTAGACTATTTGTTCATTTTAATTCCGTTTTGTTTGAGTTATTTATTACAGGGTGAAGACTGCCGTTGGGATCCGGGAAGGTAAGGCTCTGGTTTACCCCTCCCTCTTGCTCCCCCCACACATATTCCCCGCGATATTTTTGAAATGAACGCCTTGGAGTACCAGCTCGGTGGGTCATCCGTGCTACCCTACGGTCATCACCAAGGGTACTCCCGCGACAATATATATATATATATATATATATATATATATATATATATATATATATATATATATATATATATATATATATATATATATATAATCATCATCATCATCATCATCGGGTCGATCTCGATCGGGCAATATACAGTCACGTGAAAAAGTAAGTACACCCCATGTAAAGTTTTGACTTTTTCAACATATTTCAACATGCAGCTATTTGATCTTCATTTCAACAATATTGACAGATAAAGGTGATATAATATAACAAATATCATGAAACATTTACATTTTGTAGTCCATTGTATAATTTAAATAAACATAAATGCAAATTTCGCATGTGGAAAAAGTAAGCACACCCCTACATTTATCACTACTTCAAATACCTAAAATTAGAATCAGGTGCACCAGCTGAGGTGCAAATGATTAGAACATCGTTAGAGAGGTTATTGGAGGAACCTGTCTGATTTAAACCTCAGACATTTAGTTTGGTTTGCTCTTTGTTGTTGAAGTGTGCGGCGTCACCATACCGAGATCAAAAGAGCTCTCTGAGGCCTTCAGAAAGAAGGTTATAGATAGCTACAAGTCTGGGAGTCTGGGATGGGATTTAAAAAGATCTCCAAACACTTTGAAATCAATCATTCGACTGTCTGGAAGATCATCTACAAGTGGACAAGATTCCAAACTACTGCCAAATTGTTCAGGCCAGGCCGCCCCAGCAAGTTCAGCCCGAGAGCAGACCGCAAGATGCTGAAAGAAGTCTCTAAGAACCACAGAATGTCATCACGGGACCTACAGGTAGCTCTTGCCACTGTTGATGTCAAACTGCACGAGTCTACCATTAGAAAAAGGCTGCACAAATTTGATCTACATGGGAGGTGTGTCAGGAGGAAACCTTTGCTGTCCAGAAAAAACATCAGGGCAAGACTAAAGTTTGCCAATGAACACCTTGGCAAAGACCAGCACTTCTGGAGCAATGTGCTCTGGACAGATGAGTCAAAGGTAGAGCTATTTGGCCACAGTACCAGAGGACATGTTTGGCGAAAACCAAAGACAGCATTTGACCACAAGAACCTGATACCAACTGTAAAGCATGATGGTGGATGCTGCATCAGGGCCTGGGCAGCTCACCATCATAGAATCCACTATTAATTCTTCATTGTACCAGAGGGTGCTTGAGGATAATGTGAGGCCATCTGTCGAAGACTTGAAGCTCAACCAAAGGTGGACCTTGCAACATGACAATGACCCTAAACATACCAGTAAATCCACCAAGGAATGGCTGAAAAGAAAGAAATGGAGGGTTCTGGAAAGGCCAAGTCAAAGCCCGGATCTAAATCCCATAGAGATGTTGTGGGGGGATTTGAAACGAGCTGTGCATGCAAGAAACCCCTCAAACATCGCACAGCTGAAAGAATTCTGCATGGAGGGGTGGGAAAAAAATTCTCCCAGTCGATGTCAGAGACTGGTAGACAGTTATAAGAAAGGCCTATTTGAGGTTGTTTCTGCCAAAGGGGGCAATACCACCTATGAGAGCCAAGGGTGTACTTACTTTTTCCACATGCGAAATTTGTATTTATGTTTATTTATATTATACAATGGACTACAAAATGTAAATGTTTCATGATATTTGTTATATTATATCACCTTTATCTATCAATATTGTTGAAATGAAGATCAAATAGCTGTATGTTGAAATATTTTGAAAAAGTCAAAACTTTACTTGGGGTGTACTTACTTTTTCACGTGACTGTATATCGATGTACACAACACAACATGCTTTTTAAGGCCATTTTCCCTGCTAGAGCGGGGGTTAGCCTCTGTATATAGATATGCTGCCCTAGCTGTATATAGATATACACAGTCTATTGTTGTTGTTGTAGTCTGTGTTCTCATTGGCTGAGGGTATGTATGCATCCAGGTGCAGCTGCTGCATGTGGAGGCATATGTGCCCCTGCTGGCCCACCTTAGCTGACCGTATCGAGGTTGAAGGGCCGAAACTGGATAATGCTGAGGACCCCGACTGAGGACCCGATCAGTGAGGCACACTTGTGACGTGTGTTCCATTTTTTATGTTTGTTTGTTTGTTTGTTTGTTTGTTTGTTTGTTTATTTATTTATTTATTTATTTATTTATTTTTATATATATATATATATATATATATATATATATATATATATATATATATATATATATATATATATATATATATATATATATATAGATATATATATAGATAATATATATATAGATATATATATAGATAGATATATAATGGTATCTGTAATCTGGTTCTCCAACCTAATGAGCGGACAACATGACGTCATCGCCATGCACGTGCGCCTTGCCTGCAAAGCTCCAGAGGAACCATCTAGCAGTGCGTCATTACGGATTATAAATTCAGATACTGTCACAAGTGCATGCAAAACTCACAGTTACCGACCTGGTTTCGCCCTTGTTGGGGCTTCATCAGGGCAACGCAGTGAGGCCTTCCCAGCTTTTTCCCAACAATATATATATTAGCAGAAGTACCCGGCATTGCCGGGCGGGGGAGGGGAGGGGAGGGGGAAGATGAGGGGAGGGAAACGGGGGGGAGGGGAGGAGAGGGGGGGGAGGGGAGAAGAGGGGGGGAAGTACCCGGCATTCCGTGTATAAACGTGAAGGAGAAGAGGGGGGAGGGGGGAGGGAGGGGGGAAGGGAGAAGAGGGGGGGAAGGGAGAAGAGGGGGGGAAGGGGAGAAGAGGGGGGAGGGGGAGGGATGGAGAGGAGAGGGGGGAGGGGGAGGGAGGGGGGAGAGGGGGGAGGGGGGGGAGGGGGGTGAGGGGGAGGGGGAGGGGAGGAGGGTGGAGGGGGAGGGGAGGGGAGGGTGGGGGAGGGGAAGGGGTAGGGGGGAGGGGAGGGGTAGGGGGGAGGGGAAAGGGAGGGGGAGGGGGAAAAGGGAGGGGGAGGGGGAAAAGGGAGGGGGAGGGGGAAAAGGGAGGGGGAGGGGAAAAGGGAGGGGGAGGGGGAAAAGGGAGGGGGAGGGGGAAAAGGGAGGGGGAGGGGGAAAAGGGAGGGGGAGGGGGAAAGGGGAGGGGTAG
This sequence comes from Myxine glutinosa, assembly GCF_964187855.1. Taxonomy (NCBI): domain Eukaryota; kingdom Metazoa; phylum Chordata; class Myxini; order Myxiniformes; family Myxinidae; genus Myxine; species Myxine glutinosa. The sequence goes on from NC_136267.1 coordinate 179,264,623, forward strand.
GGTGGAGGGGGAAGGGAGTGGGAGGGGAGGATGGAGGGGGGAGGGAAGGGGAGGGCCAGTCAACAATGACGTTGCAGTTCTCATGGTCGGAGAGCAGCACAACAATCGCGACATCGTCCTGAATCTTCGCAACAGCACGAAGCGGATTTTGGAGACTCACCGATCCGGTGACGCCCTCCAGTACCGGCGTTGCCGGGCGGGGGAAGGGAGACCCGTACATTCCCAACCCGTACATTCGTCCTCTCGACTCAAGCTCACTCGGACAAAAGCCTCGCACAAATTACACCGTGAAGGCCCAATGGCCATGTCTATGCCACAAATCAAGTACGTGAGCGAGTCGGGCGCACTGAATTGAAAATATATAGAACGCTCATACTCCGTGAAAAGTGAAGCTACAATATTTTTGAAAAATTTCATTGGTTGCTAGGTGACGGCAGCATGTAAAAACCGTTTGAATATTTGCAATACAGTTTGATCCAGAGGTAAGTGGTATGGTCTTGCTGGTTGGTGGACACGATATGTGTAAGGGAAATTATTTTGGTGTCCTGTATCAGGTCGTGCTAGTTGGTGAACACGGTACATTTAAGGGAAATGATTTTCTGTCATTCTTCTGAGTGGTTGCTTCTCCTTCCCCGTATTTTTGTTCATTTTATTGTTTTTTTCCATTCTCTTGAGTTGTGGGCCTTCCTTGAGTGGTATTACATTTATCATCATCATCATTGGAATGTCTGTTGTAAAGATACGGACATCAAGTCCGTATCTTGACGCAGAGAGCATCAAGCACCCTCTTTTTATACCAGGCAACGGCAACGGCAACGCACTAACGCAGACCTCGCTCGGCCCCGCCCACAGCGACCTCTCTCGGCCCCGCCCATAGCTGCCTCGCTCGGCCCCGCCCACAGCGACCTCGCCCGGGCCCGCCCACAGCGACCTCGCTCGGTCCCGCCCACAGCGACCTTGCTCGGTCCCTCCCACAGCGGCATCACTCCGCCCTACACGGCACTATCGATATATTATTCGTACAATGCCGGGTACTTCTGCTCGCTGAAAACAAATCTATGTGAAACATGCTAAATGCTAATCATGCAGAAGTACCCGGCAAAAACGTAATCGCTCTGAAATACGTGTGAACGCGTAACTGAGTTAATGGCAGCAACGAACATCACGTGATCGCTCTGAGCGAATCAGCGCGCTGCTCTGCTTCCGGTCAGATTCCGGTCATAATATTTCGCGCTGAGATAAAAATATGGTAAAAACATATTATGAAATAAATTTTTAGGACAGCCATGTTCGTCCCAGGCTCAATGGCCATGTCTGTGCCAAATATCAAGTACGTGAGCCTCTCCATTTAGGAGTCTATCGGTAACATTACACACACACAAACTGTTTTATATATATACACACACACACACACACCGTCTACATACAGTCTGATGGCTAGAAAAATCAGACAGACAATGAAATTAATCATACATGCATAAAGACTCATTAAGCACGTTTCTTAGCTGCCCTAGCTAGCGGCCTACCCGTTGAGATGGCTCAGGTCCGTTAGTCTGTGGGGGACATGATAAGCATAGAATGCTTCAACGACATCAGGTTTCCTCAAATTTTATTTCAGTTTAGTGTTAAACAACAGTAGTGACTGTTTGAAAAGGTAATCATACGTCGGACAGAATTGACTGAATAGTTTTAGGTTATAATATTTTCTTACTTCCTGTAGGTGTGCCCCATGGAATGCCTTCATAGGTATTTATACACCTTAACACTGAGTTCATCCAAGGCGGATAGCCCCCTTTGGGGAGGGAGGCAAATTAAATCACTACAACCTCCGCCGTGTGACGCTTAGTCCTCCTGGCAAGTTTGGTTGAGATTGGATAAGTAACGACCAAATACAACACGACAGACAAAAACACACACACACACACACACACACACACACACACACACACACACACACACACACACACACACACACACACACACACACACACACACACACACACACACACAATTGCATATTTATGATTACGCAGCACCTCAGGTTATATTCCCAAGCTATAGTTTCATAACTTTTGTTCTGCATAATTTGATTTTGGCTTTATTACATATTGGCTAACACCTCCACAATGATATTAATTCGAGCCGTTTTGCAATTATTCCAAAGACGCCTGCACACCATATCCCAAAATGCAAAACTTTCAGGATAAACTGCGAATGATGGATGAATTTCAAAAGGATTTCTCAGCTCATGCCCAAAGTTTTACCCTAAGTGTTTTAACTGCAGACATATTATAGCATGAATTATGCATACAATCCAATAACAATGTCGTCCATGCAGGATGGCCTAATGGTATGCACACTCGTCTCCCAGATGTCTAGCTTGGGTTTGAATCTCGATACAGCTTTAAACTGTCACCATGGACTTTGCAGGCCAGGCGAGGTATCCATGTGTGCGTTGTCCCTCGAATACAAGTTAAACGGGGCGTGCTGTTTCCCATTATTCGAAAGTGGACATTAAAGATCCCCAATGTCCTCCGCGAAGAGTAGGTGAGCCATCATCAACACCTGAACCAAAATCCAGATTCCTGCGTACTCATTAGAGTCGCCTGCGTTGTGTTGGTGACTCGTTCACAGTTGTGACGCTTGCCAAAGAAACTGCTTCGGCAGAACCAACGCTCCGTACGGAGCATGGCACATGTATGATTGTGTGCATGGTTAATGTTTAAATGGAAAAGTGGTATTAAAAGAGTATCGTTGTATTTAACAAGAAAGTATAAATTTTGAATAAAGGAACAACCGGACAATAGATAGACAGATTTAATGTGAAACGCAACTACTTCCTGCCTTACAAATGAACAAATTTGATAGTCTGTGTTGGAGTATTAAAAAAACAAAACAAAAAAAAACCACCTTTAGAGGCCATTTTTCCCCGCAAGCGGGGGTTGGCCTTTTTCGGGAACCGTGGTTGTTGTTGTTTTTCGGTCCCCTTTTTGAAGCAATGTTTTACGGCCGGATGCCCTTCCCGACGCCAACCCTTTTTGCCGCCTTTAACGACAAGCAGGGAATTACCAGTGAACTGGTACTCAATTTGCCGACCTCGGAAGGATGACAGGCTGAGTCAATCCCCCTGGCGTTAATTCAGCGATTGACCGGGATTCGAACCCGGGATCCGAGGATCCCAAGCCGGCACCCTAGCCGCTAGCCCAACACCAGGGACTAGCGGAGTATGCACTCTGCTCTATGTTGTATGTTGTATGTTGGAGTATGCACTCTGCTAATATTATTTGTACACAATAGATGATACACGCATGTACAAAAGCACAGTGACAGAGCAGCATATACATGGCCTAACCAACAAAGAAAAAAAAGAGTGTGAAGTGAAGGAAGGTGGGGGTTAAGGGCGGAGAGGAGGGAATAATTAACAACTTCCTGTCACCACCTTATAACTGTGCAAAAGGGGGAAGTGAGGGAAGGTTAGAAAGCAATTATGGGAAAAAGAAATACTTGTATAACATGTGCACAGAGTCACAAAAGAGCTTTGCAATGAGAGCAATTTTCTTACAAAGCAGTGAGGGAATAAGTGGCCATTAGCAAACAGACATTGAACTTGTAAGTGAATGGATGTGTAACAAAAGGAATGAGTGAAGGGTGTGGGAAGGGAGAGATGTGGCATGTGGACGTGTCTATAGATCATGTTAGCTTTAGAAAGCCGCACGAAAGGTGACAGGAGGACAGAATGAAGAGTAAAATCAGAAGAGGGTTCGAAGACCATGCAAGGGCCTGGATGACAGAATGAGCTAGTAAAGCAAATGCAGACAACTGATGTGATTTCTCGAATTGCAATCATATTGAAAGGTATGTAGAACTTATATTTGATAACATACATCAGAGGCTCAAACGCATCAAAAAGGTGCAAATGTGAATGAAATATGACCAACGACTGAAGCATCCATCACAATACCGGATGAAAAATCGTCTCCAATTGCAAGGGGGGAAATTATATACAAGCAGAGCCTGGTAGAAGATACCAAGAGCACAGCATCAGAGCATACAGGATGTCACAAACAGGGAGAGAAAAACATGGGAGTGGCACTAAGTCGAGTTGCGTATGAGAAATCAGAACGCTGTTTGGTTCGACAAACCCAGAATAAAAGGGAACATTTTCGCCCATTGTGGCTCCGGGCAAGACTTGTCCACAGTTGCACACACCTCAATCTTTGAAATAACTACCGTCTGCATGATGGGAGAAGAAAGGGGGCAGGAGAGGGTCTACACACAGTCGTGGCTAAAAAATATTGGCACCCTTGCACATTTTTCAAATAATGCTCCATTTCTTCCAGAAAATTGTTGAAAAAAAAAAAAATTGGTATCCACAAATGTATTTCTTTGGTTTGCAGTGGGACAAAACAGAAAAAGCTTTTAAAATTACTAAATCTCAGCGTATTCCACACAGGAAATCCAAAAATGGCCCGGACAATATTATTGGTACCTTTTAGAAGTTGTTAGAAATAATTAGATTTCAAGCAGGTGATTCTCCTTTACTTTGGAATTGAACTCACCGATGGTGCGTTGCAGGTGCTTACAATATAAAAAGCACTCATTCAACCAGTTTGAATCGAGAAAAGGAGTCATTCTGCTGTTTTGTGTCACCGTGTGTCATCATTGAGCATGGAGAAAATAAAAAAACCAGAGAATTGTCTGAGGAGGTCAGACACAAGATTGTAGCCAAGCATGGACAATCTCAAGGCTACAAGTCCATCTCCAGAGATCTTCATGATCCCGTGTCCATCGTACGCAATGCTATCAGAGAGTTTAAGGCCCATGGCACTGTAGCTAACCTCCATGGACGTCGCCGCAAGAGAAAACCTGATCGAAGATTGCAGTGAAGGATTGTTCGAATGGTGGAGCAAGCACCTCAATCAACTGCCAAACAGATTCAAGCTGAAATTCAGACACAAGGTACGACAGTTTAAACTCGCACCGTCCGTCACCAACTCAATGAAAGGGGGTTCTATGGAAGGAGACCCAGGAGGACACCTATGCTGAGAGAGAGACAAAAGAAAGCGCAACTAGTTTTCCAAAACACACCTGAACAAGCCAAAATCCTTCTGGGAGAATGTCATGTGGACAGATGAGACCAAATTAGAGCTTTTTGGTTAAGAACATCATCTCTATGTTTACAGAAAACAAAATGAAGCCTTCAAAGAAAAGAACACCTTCCCGACAGTCAAACATGGAGAAGGTTCAGTGATGTTTTGGGCTTGTGTGCACCTTGATGTGTGCATGGCATCATGAAATCAGGAGATTCCCAAGGCATTTTGGAGCGCAATGTTCAACCCAGTGTCAGAAATCTGAGTCTCCTTTGAAGGTCATGGGTCTTGCAGCAGGCCAATGCCCCAAACACACTTCAAAAAGCACCCAGGAATGGTTCAAGACAAAACGCTGGACTGTTCTGAAGTGACCAGCAATGAGTCCAGATCTAAATCCCATTGAACACCTGTGGGGAGATCTGAAAACAGCAGTTGGGAGAAAGCACCCTTCAAATCTGGGAGAACTGGAACAGTTTGCACAAGAAGAGTGGGACAAACTGCCAGTAGAGAGGTGTAGGAAGCTCATTCATGGCTATAGGAAGTGCTTCACTGCAGATATTTTGTCCAAAGTCTGTGCTCCCAAATATTATGTCTCGGGTGTCAATAATTTTGTCAATCCCATTTCTTTTTATTTTCCGATTTAAAAGGATATATTAAAGTTCTGAATCAAAAACAAAGGTTCTGTAATATTAACAGTGAAATAAAGAATTACTTTTGGAGGAGACCAAATACTTTTGTCGATTTCAACTTATACTGAAAGAAAATTGTGAGTTATTTGAATAAAGTGCAAGGGTGACAATACTTTTGGCCATGACTGTATATTATATTTACCTCAGATGTTGGAGGTGCAGGAGGGTGGGGGAGAATGGGAGAATGGCGGTAAAGTGAGATTTTAAAAAATGAAGTGAAATAAGGGGAAGAGTATGACCCATGACAACTTCACATGACATGTATCATATCCAACAAAGGTTATGATGGATAAACATGACTTGCATGGAATAATAAGAACAAGGACAGCGGTCAACACGTGCAAACAGGACTGGCATAAAGAAAAATATAGGACATTCGCACATATGGCCGTAATCTCGAGAGGCCCCAATTTGATTGTAATACACAAATTCGCTTTACTCAACGATAACATGTTTTCCAGCAACACTAGGTTGCTTTGTTTCGTGTGCCCATCTGAAACCAAGCCTCTTGATGCTGGAATCCCAGGTTCGAAACCTGTTTGATATACTTCACCCCATTATAGGAAGGGTTTATCAAATTGTCTCTACAGTCTACAGTCACGTGAAAAAGTAAGTACACCCCATGTAAAATTTTGACTTTTTCAACATATTTCTACATACAGCTATTTGATCTTAATTTCAACAATATTGATAGATAAAGGTGATATAAAATAACAAATATCATGAAACATTTACATTTTGTAGTCCATTGTATAATTTAAATAAACATAAATACAAATTTCGCATGTGGAAAAAGTAAGTACACCCTTGGCTCTAAATAGGTGGTATTGCCCCCTTTGGCAGAAACAACCTCAAGTAGGCGTTTCTTATAACTGTCTGCCAGTCTCTGACATCGACTGGGATAAAGTTTTGCCCACTCCTCCATGCAGAATTCTTTCAGCTGTGCGATGTTTGAGGGGTTTCTTGCATGCACAGCTCGTTTCAAATCCCCCCACAACATCTCGATGGAATTTAGATCCGGGCTTTGACTTGGCCATTCCAGAACCCTCCATTTCTTTCTTTTCAGCCATTCCTTGGTGGATTTACTGGTATGTTTAGGGTCATTGTCATGTTGCAAGGTCTACCTTCGGTTGAGCTTCAACTTTCCGACAGATGGCCTCACATTATCCTCAAGCACCCTCTGGTACAATGAAGAATTCATAGTGGATTCTATGATGGTGAGCTGCCCAGGCCCTGATGCAGCAAAGCTGCCCCAAAACACAATATTTCCACCACCATGCTTTACAGTTGGTATCAGGTTCTTGTGGTCAAATGCTGTATTTGGTTTTCGCAAACATGTCTTCTGGTGCTGTGGCCAAATAGCTCTACCTTTGACTCATCTGTCCAAAGCACATTGTTCCAGAAGTGCTGGTCTGTGCCTCGGTGTTCATTGGCAAACTTTAGTCTTGCCTTGATGTTCTTTCTGGACAGCAAAGGTTTCCTCCTGGCACACCTCCCATGTAGATCAAATTTGTGCAGCCTCTTTCTAATGGTAGACTCATGCACTTTGACATCAACAGTGGCAAGAGCTACCTGCAGGTCCCATGATGACATTCTGGGGGTTCTGAGAGACTTCTTTCAGTATCTTGCGGTCTGCTCTCGGGCTGAACTGGCTGGGACGGCCTGGCCTGAACAAGTTGGCAGTTGTTTGGCATCTTCTCCACTTGTAGATGATCTTCCGGACAGTCGAATGATTGATTTCAAATTGTTTGGAGATCTTTTTAAATCCCTTCCCAGACTCGTAGACATCTATAGCCTTCTTTCTGAAAGCCTCAGAGAGCTCTTTTTATCTTGGCATGGTGACGCCGCACACTTCAACAACAAAGAGCAAACCAAACTAAATGTCTGAGGTTTAAATCAGACAGGTTCCTCCAAGATCCTCTCTAACGATGTTCTAATCATTTGCACCTGAGCTGGTACACCTGATTCTAATTTTAGCCATTTGAAGTAGTGATAAATGTAGGGGTGTACTTACTTTTTCCACATGCAAAATTTGCATTTATGTTTATTTAAATTATACAATGGACTCCAAAATGTAAATGTTTCATGATATTTATTATATTATATCACCTTTATCTATCAATATTGTTGAAATGAAGATCAAATAGCTGTATGTTGAAATATGTTGAAAAAGTCAAAACTTTACATGGGGTGTACAACATTCTTTTTCATGTGACTGTACATATATATATATATATACTCAACATCAAAAGACACTTATCAAATCTTTAGATCTTTAGAAGGACTCCTCCATGCAAAAATGAAAAACATTTGAACACAGAGGTAAAGTTCAGCTATCTTTACTAAACACATGTCAATAAACAAGAGGTTGCCTCAATCACAAAAAAGCAAAAAGCATGAACATCACAAGGGGTTGTGCAACAAAAGTCACCGCACTGCAACACAAAGGCACACACCTGAACACAGTCAAAACAAAATGACACAGGAATGGACACAACACTCCGAACAGTCAAGGACAGAATGACAGCAGTCCTCAATATCGTGTGTGTCCTCCCTGAGCTGTGATTCAGGCTGTACACCTCCGACGCATGCTCTGTACCAGGTGTCTGATGCGGTCCTGGGGAAGTCTGTCCCACTCCTCCTGCAAGCCTTGAATGAGCATTTGCCGATTGACAACCGTTGATCTCCTCGATGCAAGACGTCGACCAAGCTCATCCCATAAATGCTCATTGGGATTGAGGTCAGGGGCATGAGGCATCCAAGGTATCACTTCAACACCCTGTTCCTGGAGGAAGTTGGTGGTCAGGCGAGCAGCATGGGGTCGAGCATTGTCCTGCTGGAAAACTGCAATGTCAGGATGAGCCTGGAGAAATGGCAGCAGATGAGGTCTCCAAACTTAATTGACATAACGCTGACTCATGAGATTGCCTTCGATGACAACCAGAGGTGTCCTGAAATGGGTGGAAATGCTGGCCCATACCATCACACTGGGTCCTCCCCAACGATTGATCTGGCGAATACAGCATGATGCATACCTTTCCCCACCCCTGTGCCATACCCGTTGACGCCAATCAGCAGCATGGAGGCAAAATCTGGACTCATCGCTGAACAAGACTGCACTCCACTGTTGCTGTGTCCAGCGGCGATGCGGCAGACACCATCTTAGTCTGTTTCGCCAATGCACTGCGTTCAACACTGGACCTCTGCAAGGATGTCTTGCCACCAGGCCCCGACTACTCAAGTGCCTCTGCACAGTATTGACACTGATGCGGTTGTTGTGGCGACCTTTTGTCACTGCAGCTGTTTGTGTCACAGGGTGGAAACAATCACGAAGATGCTGCAGCACAATCCAGCGGTCTTGGTTTGGGGTGGTTACCCGTGGTCTTCATCTTTATGGACCATCATTCACAGTTACAGTTTCACCATAACGCCTGGCCAGGTTGGAAATTGCAGGCTGTGAGCAACCAAGATGTTGGGCAATTGTTCGCTGGCTTACACCAGCCTCAAGCATCCCAATTGCCCTTAAACGTTGTTCAGATGTCAGGCGTGGCATCTCAATTTTCTTGTTTTCCTTGTTAGAAGCCTCTGGAGTGACTATAGAGCAGTAAATGAATGTCTAACCACGAAAACTGAAGGATTTCATTATGAGGGTCATTATTTAAAGGGAAAGATCCCTAAACAGAACCACTCAAGCATGCCATTGTTGATCAACCAGGTGATTGAAGTGAAGTTCCTGTTAGATATAATCAGCCATTACAATTGAAGAAACGTGTTTGTAAAGCTGCACATTTCAGAAAATGAAAGTGATAAGTTTATTTTGATGTTCAGTTTATATATATCTAACGATATATTCAATGTTTAATGCAAAATGAACAACACGAATATGAACTGCACAAACTTAACCGGTAATACATCAGAAGAAAATATCAAGGAGTCTGCATCAAAAAAAATCCAAAAAAATATCAAAAAATGTATGGTAATAATTCCCATGTCTCCCACCTCCGCTTCACCTCCGAACAAGGTCTCATCAAACAGAAAACTTAGGTTACATGGAATTCTGTACAAAATTGAGGCTCATCAAGGAGGAAGAGTGAGAGGGTACAACCTGGCAGGCAGCAGGGCAATAATGTAACACAATAAGCATGGGAATGAACAAACAGGATGGAGAAAACCTGGAGAAAACAGACGTTTTGGAACGCTGCCCTTCTTTTCCATCTAATCATAATGTAACTTTCTATGAAGCTATCTTTTACCATAACACACATTTCATCAACTAGGTTGTGGGTGGCTTTGTAGGCCATAAAATACAAGTTGATGAGTCTTTCCTTAGTGTTGGGAAAGGAGGCGCACAGAGCATACTGCACAAGCACAAGCACATCTACACTTGCCACAACAAGAGATGGTTCGAGCCCAAATTTCCCAAGCCCAAACCAAAAAAAAACGGGGAAAAAAGCGTAGTTTTCTGGGAATTCTCAGGAAAGCATTTAACAGGAAGAAACACCAGCTCTATTTTTTTGAAAGCTTTTCTCAGGTGAAGCTCGAGAGAATTAGGCTTGGACGATCTCCAATCTCTATCATACGCGGCGTGTCACAAATGTGTCACAAATGCTGCCGATGTGGCACAATAGACAACATAGAAGATAATGAGCACAAAAATATGATCTTGAACTTTGTGTTGACCAGAACTTTCCTTAGAATCCTTTTTCATCTCGTTCACGCAAGGGCCTTGGCCGATGTTCCACAACACGGTCAAGGATGTTTGTGGACGCCGATTACTTTTGGATACTGATTTTTATGAGGTTTGATTGACCAGCAAATAATATACAGTCGGGCCACCAAAAAATCTGTTTAGGTGGTCTGGCGAATCACAAAAAAAAATTAAGCGTAGCCCCTGATATATATATATATATATATATATATATATATATATATATATATATTGTTGCGGATCTCGGTTTACGGCGCTCCCCTTACCGAGGGGGGTTTAATCCCCTCGTCTATTAAGCTCGCCGTCCAAGTCCTAGAAGATATCGCGCTCCTTTGTGGGGTTGAGATTGACCAGGGTGACTGGTCAATGGAGTCCCAGATACCTTCGCCAACCTCGCCGTAAAGCAGGGCGCTACTTCTGCCCGAGCCACGGACAAGATGGAATTTTGCCGAGTGGTTTAGCAATCCGAAGCTCGAGCCGTTAGCAGAAAGACTAACCCGATTCTGAGCAGTTCCTATATCGTGCCACTGATATTCAATTGGGGACAGGACGCAAGCGATCGGTTGAGAGGAACCAAAGTAAAGCAAGAACAAATATAATTTATTAATTATTTACAAGAAACCCGAAGAGGAAATGAAAGAAGGGAATATACAAGAAGAATAAGAAGAAGCAGAGACACAGGGCAGCCTTAAACAGTCTTATATTATCACACACCCAGGACAATACAAACACACTTACACGAATGGGGTGGTGGTGGTGGGAAGGAAGAGAAGGGTCCAAGCAGATGGTTCCAGGCTCCGGGTCCGCCACGAAGAATGGCAGGCAGCTTCGTGTGTCGTTGGCGCACGACCGGACCTTACATACACGAGGGGCAGGGATGCTGCATGCGTATAGCGTGCAGAACACTCTCAAACCAAATGGCAGTTCGTATCAAACGATCGTTCCAAGCGATCCTCTGCGCAGTGTTCTTATCATCCGCCGTGTCTGCGCTGTTCTCTCAATCGCAACGGTCCCCTGCACAGTTCTTCATCAATGGCCTCCCCTCGCGCATCTCTTCATCAATGGCCTCCCCTCGCGCATCTCTTCATCAATGGCCTCCCCTCACGCATCTCCCAAGAGGGCTTGGCACTTGCGCTTTTATAACCGGCTTAGAAATCAAGCCGCGCTTCATTGAGCCACGCCTATTAACGAGCTCACCTCAGCCCTGGTTGGTCAGCGAGGGCTCACTGGCTCCACCCTCGATGGCTCGTGGGCGAGGCCACACCTCTTCCCGTGGCTCCGCCCCTTTTTCCTCGAGCCGACCGCATGTTCAATGGAGTTTGGAGCGAGCGCTAAGGCGGCGACGACGGCAATAAGATTATGTGGCAGCATTGGGAAGGACAAGCCCCGCTTGTAGGTGCTACTGGCACCTTGGAGAGAGAGAGGTTGGGGGTAATTGAGGGGCCTAGGTTATTTGATTAATACAACGCAGAGTCAAACTATTGGGAACAAATCCTTACCTGAAACACATACTAATGAAATAACTAAAGAAGAAGCCTATGGTGTGCTCATGGCCTAACTCGGGTGCGACCTTTGACCTTTACACCAAAAATGGGAGTACTTACAGGGGATTATTTATAAGGGAATATTACAGATATTTACAAAGTGGAGGGTTCTAAAAACCACTATATATATATATTGTTACAGACGCGGCTTTAGATGTTATATTGACCGAGCGGTGGTGTATTTAACCGCGTCCGAACAGTTACTCCCCGATTAGAACCCGATTCCACCCGACGTTGACCAGATCGCCCCACAGATATTCAATCGGGAAATCTCTAAAGCGACCGAAAGAGAATGAAAAAGAAGAAGAAGAAGAATACGGAGGAAGAACAGATTTATTATACACACACAGCAATGGATGGAAGAAGCAGTAACACAGCGAATCGTTAACTTACACTATTCATTTTTACTTAACCCCAAGACAACGAGCAGGACAGGACGTTCACACTTACACAGGGGACAATGCAGGCAGGTAGGGCTTGAGGTGGATTGCTTGAGAGGGAGGCAAAGTCGGGAGGCCGCAGCTCGCAATTCCTCGCGGTTTTGGCGGGAAACCCTCCGTCGTGTATCCGCTGCGGTAGACGTCACGCGCTGGTTCGGCACACCTGCTCCTCTTCTTGGGGTGGAGCCGTCTCCCTCCTTTCAGCGCGTCTCTCCAAAGCTGGTTTCCTTGCCGAGTACCTCTCCTCTTTGGCTTGGAGCGTTTCGCATCTCACCGCTCCTCTTCTGCAGCCTCTTTGCTCATCTCCCCGGGTCATCTCCCAAGGCCTCTTCCAAGGCCTCTGGTAAAGCAGTCCCTTACAGTCGCTTTTATCACCTCGGGCGAAATCAAGCCGCCGGCTCCGAGGGCACGCCTACCGGGTCGCTCACCGCGGTGCCGATTGGCTGTTAGGGCTGGCTCACTCCTTCCCTCTTATGACGAGGTGGAGACACGCCTTTCTTCTCCGACTCAAAGCACATGGGCAATGGCGGCCTGCGGGATTGAAAACAACTCCCCTTTTGAAAGGAACTTTGGAGAGCGGAGATGTTTGGGGAAATTGGAAGGGCCTACGCTTATTTTGTTTGATACAATGCAAAGTCAATCTAGTGGGAAACACATATTTAGCCTACATGGAATAAGGAAATACACTATTTAAAAGATATATCGTGACCTGCGTGTAAGTTTCATGGAATTAACTAGGAGGACGGCTGCGACCATTATTTAGATTACCAGGGTGTTACCATACTTTTGTAACGTTCACATTGTAACGTTTCCACATTCGTTACACTTCCTCCAAAATTGTTACACTTCTCAAAAACCGTTACACTTCTCAAATTCGTTACAATATATATATATATATTTCGCCCCAACAAGGGCGAAACCAGGTCGGTAACTGAGT